>NW_028301552.1:32702500-33015000 GCF_042242905.1 Orbicella faveolata | reverse complement strand
CAACTAAAATAGCCTTTAAGTGTTGCAGGACAGGATTTACTGCCTGTCAAGAAAAATTGAATCATAAGATAATCATAAAGGTGAATAAATCAAACCTACATTTTTAAAAGCAGTGAACAATAAGCTATAATTTATAATCTAGAATTTACAGAGTCTGTGTCTAAATTATCTGTGTGCATGACTGTAGTCTCACAAATGAATTACTTAATGTTCATTAATTTTTATAATCAGTAAAAAATTATCAGTGACTGAAAATGCCACTTAGAAATATACTTCTTCATCAATCTCCATTTTATCTTCGTCCCCTTCAGTCATGCGTATTGCTTGAAGTTCTGATGACAGATAGTCTGACAAGAATGAAAAGATAGGATGCCATTTCATAAAACAACAAAAAAAAAAAAAACACTTTAATAGCTGACACAATTAACATTAAATTGATCAACTTAATTAACATTGAAGATAAAAGAAAAAAGTCCATTGAAATGCTATGTTAGATAAGATGGGAAATGTGGCACTTAATACAAATGACTGGCTTGCCGCTTACTCTTTCAGAGCCTATTCAGGTTTCTGAGCATGAAGTGACAAGGTATAGCTCATTACTTTTCTCTCCTGGTTGCCCTGGCTAACTGTTCACCAGTTTCTGTTTATACAAGTTTCTTGTACATGTATGCTCCTAGCTAAAGAGAGGTACTGTTCAGTGACATGCAGTAAGTCAGGGTTCATACCCTTTTTTTAGGAACATATTTCCAGGACTTTTCCAGGACTTTTCCAGGACCCAGGTTGATTTTTCCAGGACTCTAAAATTCACAGTAACCCTTTCACTCCCAAGATCTCAATGTCGATTCTCCTTACTGTCTGCCATACATTTCATATTTTTCACTTGCGTTTAACAGATTTCCAGAACTTTCCAGGACCAGCAGCCTTTTTCCAGGACTCTCCAGTCCTGGAAAATGTCACAATAAAATTCCAGGACCAGTACGAACCCTGGTAAGTTTCCTGCCCGAGATCAAAACACAGTGACCCTGCATAAATGCTACCTGCTTGATCTGAAGTCTGCTACACTATTTAGCCATTAGGTCACTGAACCTTCCAAGATCAAGTAAATACTATTAAGGTAAGAGATAATTTTATCAAATGATTATAGATACCTAACAAAAGCAGCCTGTTTGATGGAGACACAAGGCTGTTTACTCCCAAAAGTTGGGAATGAGGACAACCTGTTGTAGGAAAAAACTTAATTAGTAAGGCCACCCTCAAACGAATGCTTAAAACTGATGCCAATCAATCTTACTCACCCAGTTCATTCAACAATGCACTCATTTCCATTCTAAATGTTTCTTCATCCTCTTTTTCTATTTAAAATTGCATAAAATTGAATCACTTTTAGCTTTACATAATGTGCAAAAATTTGACACTTTTACCGGTAATTATAATTTATTAACTGCACGGCCATGGGCCGAGCGCGGTTCATGTTCTACCCTTGGTTTATTTTATTTATTTTTTTTTTTTTGTCGGAGACCAGACGCAGATCTCCACTCGGCCAACTTTGAATTACGCAATCGGTAATGTTTACTCGGTAATGTTTACTCACCGCGTGGCCTTCGTTACGTTCACGTTAAAAAAACCTTACTTCTGGATAATTTCAGCCTTACAAGTCAGCAACTGGTCCCAAATTACTTTCTGTATCCTTACAAATGTCCTGACTTCCATCTCCGAAAGATTTGGCCGCAATTTTTTAGCAAATAAACATTTCGCTGACAGCAATCACCATTACGGTGGCTTGCAACTAATTCGCTAACTTTACAAAACCCTCCCGAGGGGGGGATATGACGAAAAGAGCTTAAAAATGATGACCGGAAATAGAGTAATTTTCTCAGCTTCCAGTGTACCAAATTTGCTGGAAATAGGTTCAAAACCGATATTTTTTTTCGTTTTTTTTTCTTCGGGTCACTCATGCTACCAAAACAGTTAACTTTTAAAAGCGCGGTTGTAAGATCTTAAAGATCTTCTTGTTTAATACTAACTTTATCAGTTCTGTACACATTAAAAATTTGTAATTTATTACCTGTAACATGTTCTTGTATACTGCAAAGGGACTTCAAGTTTTCTGACAGCCAGACACACAAGGCCATAAAATCTGGTGTGGGGTTTTCTCCCTGTACAGCAACTGACAGTGCACCCTCCTCTAAAAGTGCACCATCAAATCTATAAAAAAAAATGTCAAAATATTCATGAAAACTAGCTAGTTACAGATTTTGAAATTGACAAAAAAATTATTTGATTTGTGTAATAATTATCAACTTTATGCATATTAATCCAAATGAAATTAGGTATATGTTCCACTCTTTTTTCCTGCAAGAACCTTTTTATAAGAAGGTTGAGGCTGAGAATTAAGAACACACTTTGAACTGGGAGTCACTTGAGCAAGTTAGTATATTTTGACAGTCTTTTTTAAAAAACAGTTTGAACTCCGGTAAAATGCAAGACTTAGGTCTATACAGCGCAATTATTAAACAAATTAATGCTTTTAGGAACATGTATCTTGCATGCTTCATGATCATTGTAGAACATCTTCGGTTGTACGATACAACCGAAGATGGTTGACTGTATTTTTTATTTTTTAGTTCAAGGTCATTGGAAGTTATAACAGAACTACCAAAATATTAAACGACTGCAAATGGTAACTTTGGAACTCCTTAATGGCAAAAGAGAGACCTTAGCGTTCGGCCGCGTGCTGGTCGAAAATATTAGATCGAAGCTCTTATGAAAAAACAGTGTTTGGTACCAAGCAATACTGAAAACTAACTCATAACTCACCCAAGATCTTCTAAGGCATCCTGGATATCACTTTCCATATTGAAATGATACAGAAAAGGCTTTTTAACAGGTAAAAGAGGCTATTTTAACCTTGCCGCTAGAACGCTTTTCTGAACGCAACTAAGTTTGCTAAAAGCTGTCAGGCGTTTTATGTCAGAATCCAGTCTTCCTCGGAAAATGCAATCGACACATAAATTACAACAGTTACCGCTGAGCATTATGACTGTTTCTCTGTGACTCGGCAAAAAATCCAAGATGGCTTCACAAGGTGGGTTGAAAGAAGTTGTTTCTCTTTATCAAACTCTGATAAAGGAGTGGAATAGAAAACCTGTTGACCTCGAAAAAGTTGGAAAGCTTCTTTCTGGAATGAAGGTATTTTTTTACTTTAGTCTCCACCTTTTGACGGAACTAGAACTTATAAACGAAAAGTTCCAAATGTTGAAATGTGTGGCCTCGAACTCAATTCAAGTGTTAGAATAATTAATTTAAGGTAAAGACTCTTTCTTCCAAAACAGGGGGGCTGCTATACAAATCATAACCTGCTAGGGTTGTTTGTAGTAAATATACTTCAATTTGTTTTGAATTTCAAACTGACTTACTCCGGGAACTTACATTACAATATTACCAGCTTTTCCCAGCTGTACATGTAGAATTGTATATGTGACAGTCAAGGCTGGCTTGTAAATCGGTTCAGGGCTTTAATTTATAGATCAAGGAATTGGTTTAAAATTAGGGCCCAGTTCAGACGTCATGCTTTTGCCGTGCCGAACTAAATTCAGGAATTAAGTTCGACAAAAGCACGGTGAAAGCATGGCGTCTAAATCAAACTTGTGAATTAAGTTCGGCAAGCAATTAATTTGGACAAGCTCTGCCATGCTATACGACTCTGACATGGCAGTGATTCAAACGTCGTGCTTCTGCTGCGCTAAGCAAAATTCATAAATTATATTAATGAATTTTGAGAGATTGCGTTCCCACGAGGAGTTTGGAGAGAATTGTTATGAGGCATCACGGTACATCCTGAATTTGGTTTGACTCTGGCATGACGTCTGAATCAGAGTTGTTTTCCTGCCGTGCTACAGTCAAACCTAATTTCAGTTTAGTTCGGCACGACAGAAGCACGACGTCGGAACTGGGCCCAAGACTGTTTCGAGAGCGACTAAATTTTTATTGTGGAAAAAATTAATTAAAATATAATTCTACATTTCAGGTTAGGACTACATGAAGGAAAATTGTCAGTTTAAGTAGTGGCTCAAGGCTTAACACATCTTTTTGTTTTTGCTTTTAGATGGCTTTGATTCAGTTCTCATTCTTACCTACTTCATCATGCAAGCCAAGCCCACAAGAGTTATTGTTGGCAAGTAAGTTTCAAGATTATTTGACAAGCTCTTATCTGTGAATGTGTCCTTTTACAGAAGCTATTGATTAACAGTAACAAATTGAAATATTTCTGTGACACTTTTAGGGGATGCATTAGAAATTGGTGTCCAGTGGAGTATATTAAAGAAGGATATCCCATCATTTGAGAGATATATGGCACAGCTGAAACCATATTACTTAGATTACAAGTAAGAGAAGACAGGACATGCAGTTTTGTATTTTAAATAAATAGTTAAGTTAATGATTAGCAGGGAAGAGCATATAAGCAAAAGTAGAGTGGAGGCTGTCAAGAGGCTGTGAAAATCTGGCGGTATTAACATTAGGTGATCCTAATGGTGAAGTTGGCTTAAAATGTTGTATTTGCTGTGGTCACTGTAAAGTGGCAGTGTCTCAATAACAGCATGTTTTTAGCAGGGTGCCCCAAGACTGTGCAGGCTTAACTGTTATCACAAAGACCAACTTTTTATTGCTGAGTTCCATTGTGGTCACTGTTTTGTAAGAGTGTACACTGTGCTCAGACTGATCACATTCATCTTGTTATAAAAATAGTTTGTATTTATCTTTATTTTACACATTTTAATTCTATATTTCATCCTAGAAGTCATGTTAGATGGAAATTGCTTGAGATCATTATGCCTCCTGTTGAGTACAGCTGAGTATTGTTGAAAATAAAATGTATTATAATTTATTCTTATCAGTGCTCACTTTTTTCCTAAGGGGTACCCTGGAGGAATCTGCATACATGTTCCAGCTTTTGGGTCTGAATTTATTGTCTCTTCTTGCACAGAATCGACTTGCAGAATTCCACACAGTGAGTAAGAATGCAGGGGTTTCATTAAAGTTTTCAGCAGGAGGGTAACTGGCTTTCACAGGCAGGCAAAACTATTTGAACTGAACTTCTTTATGAGAAACATTTTCCAGTAGATGGTCCAACCAGGTGGGCAAAATCATCCTTACAGCTGGTCAAATTTCCCAGTCCTCTAAGTCAGAATGTTCATTGTTTACGAGAGTGAGCAAACTGAACTTAATGATTCTGCCTGATTTGCATGTACACTGCATGGGTATCAGGTTAATTATTAAATGTTCAAAATGTTTAAATGTTGTGCATAATGGTCAGTGCGCTTACATATACAGCTGAGGCTACACACCTAGCTAGTTCACCGGCATGCCACATAAACTGAAGGAAACAGACCTATCAACTAAACATAGTAGGCTTAACAATCACAACTGGCAGGAGGCAGACCAGTTGGCTATTTACAAGTGTGGCCAAGGATTTGAACTAAGGTCTACTGAGAAACAACTCCAGCTAAGTGGTCAGAGCGAGACTTGAACCCGCAACCTCTGGATTTCAAATGCTGCACCCTAACCACTCGGAAATGCTATTCCAAAAATCATACTTCTTATAGTAAGACCAATACCTTCATCAAACACTTGAATCTGCTACTTTTGTTTCACAGGAACTGGAGCTGTTACCGGCTAAAGAACTACAGAACAATGTTTATATAAAGCATTCTGTCTCCCTTGAACAGGTATCAATCATTTACATTGTACTGTGTGCAGATCATGTTGTCAGCACAAATGGGGAACCATTGGTTTACTAATAATAGTATTGTGAATTTCATAATTTGTTGTGGGGTTCAATGTACACCTGCTTTCAGTGTTACGTGCTTTTGACGATCTTTTGACATGCCATCTTTTGACATGTTATGTAAATGGCTGAAAGACCATTTAACTGTGAAACTGGCAATTTTTCCAGAGGACAAGATGACAAATAAATGATAATTGACCTGTAATGGCTGAAGAAGATTGTGGACTTTGCATGTTTCCCAATTCACGGGTTAATTCAAACGATTTTAATGTAGTCAATCGGCTCTCAATAGTGACTACCACTAGAACTGGGTCACCACTGCTTTTAATATTAATTTTGCAAGGTGTAAACATTCAAAATGGTCGATTTATCTCTCACAGAATAACTTTTTGATACTCGTTGCATTAGTTTTATGTCAAATAAATCGGTCTTTCATCACTAAAATTTGAGTTTGACTGTAAAGAACTCTGTTGTGTTTACATTTTTGATGTAGGCCAGGTTACATAGCATGTCAAAAGACGTCGCCTGTGCACATAACACTGAAAACAGATGTTTGTGATGATAATAATTTATTGTCCTAAGGGTAACTAGATTGCTTAAGTTACAAAATACACATTTCCCATTGCCACACACTTGTGAATTTGCTAATTATTTGAACATTAATTTTTTGTAAAATGATTTTTCTTTTTGTGTAGTATCTTATGGAGGGCAACTACAACAAGGTAAAGGAGATGTAGTGTTTATCCAATAATAATATGCATGAAAAAATTACTCGATTCTGATTGGCTGAGAGCAGTGCAGTTCAAGTGTAACACCAGTGCGAAAAGTGTAACACCGGTGCAAAAAGTGTAACACCAGTGCAAATTACACATCGAAATTCTGGATTATGATTTGGCTGAAAGATAATGGGAAATTTTCTGAGCCAATGATATCATGTAAAACGATGACAAAGATTTTGCACGGAAACTTTGAATGTGAAAAATGGTTTCAAGAAAGATCTCCCAGCACTTCCTCCACGCGAATTTGTTCATGTTTATATATTATTAATAAGTAATCATACGGTTTTTCTCATTCAATTTGGAATTAATTTGCACTTGCGAGTTTTTCAAAAAGCTGAAATTGCACTCACTGAAGCGGCTCGTGCAATTTCAGCTTTTTGAAAAACTCACTCGTGCAAATTAATATTATTCCAAATTGAACTCGAAACCGTATGATTACCTATACTAATTTACCTATAAATACATGTACAGTACAATTCTTTTTAATATTTGTGAATTCAGTGTTAATGATTACACAATAATATGTAAAACTGGGAGTTTTGGGGTCTCATGGTCTGTGCACAGGACTTTGAATAGACTTGTCCATGTTCTTGTTAGAATAATATATGATAATGTATGCTGTTCAATAAGCTGTTCTGATTGGTTGATTTTGCCAATGCAATTAGCTTTTGGTTTGTCCATCTCCATGTGTTAGTTTGTTCAGTTTCATTTACTCGCTACACAATACAGTTGTCATTAAAATTAATAGTGGTGTAAACGGATCCTTTTATCAGTTCCAGTTTTAAGCAGCTGCTTCATTGTGTTGCATGCCTCTCTACATGCAGGGTTAATTGCATATAAATGGAGATGTGCAGCAAAATAAAAATACTGTAGGTTACCTGTCAAGTAGTATCTTGCCAAGAAGGCTACTAGTGCTCAATACTTCTAGTTACTTTGTGCTACAAACTGCATTACTAGCTTTAATAACTAGTGAAGTAGTTGTGGCACAAAGTGTCTAGAATATAATTATAATCATTATTAACTGGTCCCAAAATCAGTGTTCAGTTCCAGTTTTAAGCAGGTGGTTCTTTGTGCCGCATGTGTCCCTACACACAGAGTTAATTGTATATAAATGAGATGCTCAGCAAAATAAACGTGCTGAAGTTTACCTGTCATGAAGTATCTTGCCATGAAGGCAACTAGTGCTCAATACTTCTAGTTACTTTGTGCAACGAACTGTAAGACTAGTTTAAATAACTAGTGATGCATTTGTGGCACAAAGTATCTAGAATATACCAATAATTATTATAATCATTATTATTAAATAGTACTAAAATCAGTGTTCTTATAGTGGTGTAAACTGATCCTTTTATCAGTTCGGTGTTAAGCAGCTGGTTCACTGTGCTGCATGCCTCCCTACATGCAGGGATAATTGCATATAAATGGAGATGGGCAGCAAAATGAAAATACTGGAGGTTACGTGTCATGTAGTATCTTGCCATGAAGGCAACTAGTGCTCAATACTTCTAGTTACTTTGTGCGACAAACTGTAATACTAGTTTTAACAACTAGTGCTGCAGTTGTGGCACAAAGTGTCAAGAATATAATCAGTGGCACATAGTGACCAGACTGTACATTGTATAATCATTATTGTTAACCCATTGTCTTCCATGCCACCCATAACCAGCGGTGACGAGCCTCAGCCTTTGTTCCACTTCTGACATTGACCAATATTGGCATCATCTATACTCAACTTCTGCAAGGGGAAAAGATCTATTCAATGATACCCAGATCAGAGTGATCGGCTCAATGGAGCCTGAAATATGCATGAAAATGCTCAGAAATCTGAGCAAAAAACTCAGAGCAAAATTTCTTGCGAATACACGTGGCTGCTCCATGGTGAAAATTGCCCGTCTTGATGAATCATGCTTTCTCAGAATTTTTTGAACGATAAGCAAGCCCAGTAGAAGTTCAATCACTGCAGCAAAAAGATAAGAAAGGAGAAAAAGGAAAGACAAAAAAAGAATTTTAAAAAAACACAAAAGCTAATTTGGCCCATATCCAGCCTGAAAATCTCCAAAATGTCCAAAAAGTGCATTTTTGGCAGAAAGCTCTGGGAGTCAATGGGTTAAAATAAATAAATAAATAAATAAATAAATAAATAAATAAATAAATAAATGAAATAAATAAATAAATAAATATACATTTATATAGCGCCATTTTCCACTAATTGTCCATGACGCTTTACAATACTTTAAAATTAAAATCCTAAGTTTAAAATCCTAAAATTAAAATCCTAATCCTTTAACAACCTAAAATCCTAAATCCTAAAAGTTAAAATCCTAAGAATTAAATACATTATATAATACAATTAGGCTACAAATAAAAAGTGAAAACTACAAATCAAATGCACGCTTAAAAAGATAAGTCTTAAGAGTAGCCTTAAAAGCTGCCTCAGATGATGAAAGTCTGATCTGGAGGGGTCGTTTATTCCAGAGACTTGGTGCCGCCACGGAAAAAGCCCTTTCACCATATGTTTTAAGATTTGCTCTAGGCTCATCAAGCAACCTGTTGTTTGAAGATCTTAGTGTGCGACCAGAAATGTTAAATCGCAGCAGGTCTCTAATGTAATCAGGGGCCAGTCCATTCAGAGCTTTGTAAGTTAACAACAATATTTTGAAAATAACCCTAAAATGAACTGGTAACCAACGTAAGCTCCTTAGTATTGGTGTTAAAGACGACATTTAAAGAGGACATTTGTTAAAGAGGACATTTGTGACATTTTCAGTTAAAGAGGACATTTGTGACATTTTGAGTTAAAGAGGACATTTGTGATACCCATTCAGTCAGCTCTTGAACTCTCTTGATAACATAGGGCTTTCTTTTCACTTTTAGCCCTATATTAAAATGATTGATTCTCTGTACTGATTGCAGCTGTAATTTCATAGAGTGACTTAGGTTGTTCCTGATGCCTTGACTGCTTGACAGTAATTATTATATTCATTTGATATTGTAAGGTCATAGGTTGCCATCAATTGTCTTTACTACAGTTCAGGTTACATTATAAAATATTGTTAAATTACTTGTTAATGATCTTGTAGTAAATTAATTGTGATTTCCTTTTTGTAGGTTTTCCTTGCAAGAGGAAATGTACCAGCTGATAACTATCACTTCTTCATGAACATTCTCTTAGATACTCTAAGGTAATCAAAAGTAAAGACTCAAATGTTATTTTAATTGTTAGAGCTTTCAGAGAAATCAGTAGTACAAGTTTAATTTGGGGGCACAGGGCATCTACCCACTGTCTAGGTAGGTTTGTAATGCAAAGCAGATGTCATTCTAATGCTAAAAGACAGTTAAACACATAGGAACTTGCTACAGACATATTATTTAGTGGAACATGGTTCTGTTTAGTAGTTTGTACTTGTGATATGCTGATAAAATGATTCAGCATTGCGTAGACCTACATGTCTGTCCGTTCATCTGTCTGTCTGTCTGTGTGTCTGTCTGTCTGTCTGTCTGTCTATCTATCTATCTGTCTGCCTGATCTTGAAATATATTTTTAAGGTTAGGTTGAGAACTGACCTTTGCTGGTTAAGCCCTCAATCTATTAGTCTTGGGCTTTAAATAACTTTATTTCCTGTTCAATGTACACATGTTTTCAGGGATGAAATAGCAGCATGTACAGAAAAAGCCTATCAGTGCATATCCCTTCCAGAGGCTTCCAGGATTCTGTACTTTGAGAGTGAAAAAGACATGAGAGCTTTTGCCGAGAAGGTAAGCTTTGAAGTTAACAACATTGTGTGCTGTTGTGATTGTTAGAAGTATTGAATCAATCATGAATAATCTGACTTCTGTGCAACACCCCGGGCAGCTTTCTACAATAACAACAGTAATATCGCATCCAAACAATGTCATTTGATCTTATTGTAAGATGTGTTCTTTAAATTTATTGTTGTCTGTTCTGTTCCTTCTTTTATATTCAGCGAGCATGGATTCTAAAGGAAGATAAATATTACTACTTTGAGCCAGAAACAGACAAAGAAACACAGCAAGAAATTCCTGCTTACAAAATGATTCAACATATGCTTGAGTATGCTAAAGAATTGGAAAGAATAGTTTGACAAAAGATGTATCACAGAACAAGAGCTTGTTTGTATATTATGTTTTTGTATTATCTGTGAGTGATGTAAGTTAACAGATCAAATACAATAGAACTTCAATGTTGTTATTAGAGTTGCCTTCTGACTCATCTTTTAATTTTCAGTCTTGTTTGTTTCAGTAGTGTACAATGTACACATTTAGTGGTATATACTGTGGTGACCTCATGGTTAGTACGTTTGTCTCTGGATCAGGTGGTCCGGGTTCGAGCCCTGGCCAAGGACATTGTGTTTTATTCTAAGCTCTGGCCCGATTAGCCTGCGAACACAGACGTATTTCCAGCTGTCACTTGGTTCCGTGGAAAAAGTAACGTCTGTGAATCCAAGCCAGGAAACAATTTCTGTGACGTAATGACTTTTGTTCCTCCTTGGCCAATCAGATTCCATGATAGAATGAAACTTGAGTGTTCCTCACAGCGAATACCTCATGCAGTAGTTCTGGGGTTATTTGATCTAAACTGTGATTGGCTTAGAATTCCTATGTCACAGAAATCGTTTTCTGGCTTGGGTTCGCAGATGTTTTTTTTCGGTGGAACTAAGTCACAGCCGGAAATATGTCTGCGTTCGCAGGCTATGGCATGGTGGACCACTTGGCTTATATGCAGACTTAACTAACCTTAATCTATATGAGGAATGATCTTTGGCTTCATTTTTTACTCGTGTGCTTGCTTCAGTTTAACGTTGTTTGACGATCATTTGATACAATATACAAGTACAGAATGCATCTTTCCAAAAAGATTTCTGATTTGCTCTCACAGCTTTATTTTTTGTTATCGTTACTTACTTTTGCTATGATAATCACACTTCTTTGAAACACCACATCAAAATTAATTAATGATTCTATTTCAATTTGTGTGTTTGTTTGTAACAAATATATTTACTTGATACATAAAATAACAACTTTCTTCAACTTTAGAATAATTGTGTGAAGCCTCAACACCTGCAGTCCCCAATTCAAAACTGATATTGTCAAAATGAATGTTCTCCTTGGTCATTGCCTTAGTTTTCTTGAAATATTGGACTTATTCCTTCTGTTGATTCTTTTTATAAAATCTGACTGACTGACATTTTGTCCCATAAAATCTTTTCCCCATTATCTGCAAAAGCTAACAAAGCCAAGTGGCCTTGGAAATGTTAAAGGTTGTCAGGTAAATTGACTTCGTTAATAATAGGATGGAATAGAAATGCACACGGCAACAATACGTCCAATGCAGTATCCACCTAGGAGAAAAAATCACCACCATCAAGATATAGTACTATTCTTTGTAAACTTATTACCAATCAATCTATGACACAAACTTGTCATCTTTATCACAACCCAAGTTTTATGTAAACTTTGACATGAATTGTACTTTCCCAGACTATAAGCTCTATTCTTAGCTATAAATCAACCTATTTTTAATGAGAATAAGCTGATGGAGGAGAGATTTAGAAGGGCTGTCGTTTGAAAGACAGTTTCCTGTGGGTAGAATGCCAAATATTGCTCCCAGAAATAAGGACAGAGAAGAACATTTTCAGCTGTTGTTCTTGATGCAACACAAAAATAAAAATTTTTCAACTAGGTTTTCACCATTAAAAAGAATTTTTAACTTTACATTATTTGTTCAGAATGTGAGAATACATGAATACCACAGACTACTGGTCAGCAAATAGTTAGTAATGCAGTAACATGAATCATATTCAATGATGTACAGATCTAGCCACACTGTATTGCCAGTTACACATACTTGTTTTTTGTACTTCAGTCCTTTTACCTTGTTCATAAGCCTCTAGTTGGAATGAATTGCTTGCTCCTCGAATGTCTCCATAAATCTCAATCACATTCTCAAATAGGATGAGGATTTCATCCACAACATCAATAACAAAATTCTCACAGTTCCCTAAGAACACCAAAGGAAGAGAAACTTTGAATGTATTGCCAACATACTTTGACGAAATGTTAATGCAAATTCAATTTTCACTTGTTTGACCTTGAATGTTCCATTAATAAATATATTAGGTTTTACATAGCAGTCCTAGAATAGAGCGAGCTTTAAAATAGGAACATTCAAAAGGTGTCGGTCAGAGAATGCCTTTTCCTAAGGCTGAGCTGCAAAAAAATCAACTTATTCTGTTGTTGCATTTAACTGCACACACTCGCTTTTTACCTTCTACACATTTGACAAAATCCATGGCCAGCTTCTCAATTGCTTTGGCAATATCAGTCTCACCACAGTCCTCAAATGCCTTCACTATGTCCATTAGTGCTGTACCAAATAAGTGTAGTCCTTTGAAAACATCATTATTCTGGAAAGCGGCAAATGATTCCTTGAACAATACTACTGTGTGGTTGCCATCTTCAACGCATTTCTTGAAATTGAAGCCCTCTTTACCCAGTCCTGCAGCTATCCCTCGGTATAACTGAACCCATTCTTTGTCTGTTGTGGCATTGAATACAGAAAGGGAAGAACTCACAGCGTCAAAGAATCTCTTATTTACCCTGGCAGAAGGTAACATTGATACCAAAGTTACATAGACAATAGTTCATGTTTTTTGTACTTCTGAACTACAGTCTTTATATCAGACAAAATATACAAATATCACGTCAACAATGTGTTGTACTTGAAAACTTTTTATTGGATTTTATGGATGGGCATAAGAAAAAGATGGTCATAAGAAGAACAGGCTTTCTGTAAATCTTAAATCAGCCTCTGCACATGAAAAAAAGATGTACATGTACAAGAACATCAATAAGTTACACAACTGATTACAAATAAATTCATATTTGAGGAGAGAGGTAGAGAAATAATTTAAAGTCTTTGGGAGTTGAAAGAAGAAAGGAATATGAAGGGAGGGCCTTACTAGAGATTAATTTACACGTAATTTTAAATTTATTCTTATTTTCATGACTTACAGGTAACGGTAATCATATTTGCCATTAGGGAGGTATGACTTGAAAGTCAGAGAGCCTTCAGGTATTGCATCCTTGAGTGGGTTCTGCCCACCTCCAACATAGTAGTAGTCCACGTACATTTGGTTATCAGCACCAGATGGATACACGCCTAGAGTGTAAGAGTATTATAGTTATACACACAAGAAGTGTCTCGCAGAACTCCTGCATCAGACTGTACAAACAAGAAAAAGATAGGCTCAAGCATGCGGCCAGTGTATTGACATTTTTATGAGTTTGATCTTTTCAAGACCAAGTAAGATTGAAGGGGATATCAGCGGCATTAAATTTTCTAAAACTGGCAAGAGTAATTCAGGATAATATTTAAGACCATTAACTTCATATTTTTAGTGATAAAGTATTTCTTGTGGTACATGGAGACAGGTAGAGAGGAAGAGCATTGAGTAAGATCTAAAAAGGTTAACCCACCCACCTATCCAGTCCTTGTTAGTAGCTTCGTCAACTGGCACAGACCAGGAGGCTTGGACTGGACTTCCAAATGGAACACTTACTGCTGAGAGGAGTAAGGACCGGTTCTGCTCAACAATCTCAACTTCATCAGCTGCACTTAGCTGCAAACGCAAGAGACATTCTTGTCAAACTTTTGATCTACTTTCCTTTAGTACTTTACTGAACTGCATAGATTTTCATGCAATTTTACTTCTTCATTCGATAGTGGCATACTGTTGTATTTCTTAACAGGAACAAAGTTTACTCACAGCATAGGCAGCCCACCATCCTTTATCATCATTCGTGATGGTGGGATGACTGACTAATGCTGATGCAGGATGCCCAACATATTTCCACGAGTTCCACACGCCACCACGTTCCAACTCCCACATGTGCCACAGGCCACCCTCTTTTCCTATTGTGAAGACCTTTGAGTGATTGCGTAGATCATGAAAAACAAAAAACAAAACATTGTATGGGTTAAAGAAATAAGCTTATTGAAAGCAATACTAAACAGCAAAAAATCGTAGACAAAAGTCCTTGGGACACTTATGTAGTGTAACTAATTATCTGTGTTTTACAACTACTGGTAAGTTTGAAAAAATGCACTGCTACCCTTTTAAGAGTGTGTTGCTGTTCCCCTCCCAAGCCAATACAAAGTTGAAAATCAGGAGAAATTGCTAGTACTTAAGTGTTCGTTACATTGTATGCATGGTGGGCGCAAGGTTGTATTCCTGTCTGGCACGTGTGCAAAACCACCGAAAGTGCAAATTTGTCCTAAGACTTAGTCCATGAATGGTAGTTCCTGTAATCATAGTAATATTGAATACAGAAAAACAGTGCATGAAGGTAGATAACATGCACAATGACTTGTACAGCAATTATCTGAATTAGTGCTCTTCAGGTTATCATGCATGTTAATCACCTTTACTGGAACAGGAATACTCTGCTGGTATGGTATGTACTGTAAAATATGGATTGTTTTTCAAGTCACTATATGGCTTGCCCACCTTGCACTTAAAATGAGTGAATCCAAGTGAAGTAAACTTGGTCTGCACTTTACACCTACATGTACATGGACCATTAACTTGGTTGGTATATATGTCATCACTTGAGCCTAAGATTTTCCCAAGTACATGCAGTTACAATCAGACAGCTTTAGTTACCTCAATTCCAAGATGTATATTAGCTCCAATACTTAAAGGATTAAAGGAGGGAAGTGCAGCTGGAATCTTGTCACCAATCTTGTACCAAACACTCCATGTGCACCACCCCCAGGGGTTTGGAACTTTGTCACATGTCGTTTGCCATATATGGTGTAGGTAGCCATCATCTCCATAAATAAACACATTGAGAACACCATTGAAGACACTGTGGCTCATCTGGTGCACTACTGGGGCATGCTGGGTCTCAGGGGCTCCATATCCTGTTTCATCCCATGATGCCCATTTCGTTGGATCTATATTTCAAGAGAACTTTAATTATTATTACTGTATTATTGAAATGAACTTTTATTGTATTTATATGTTTATTTATCTTTACAACACTGCAGGTTGATTTGAATTAACATGTATTTAGTCCACAAATACATTAGGTCAGCATGACAGCATGTATGTATAGACAAACTGATTTACTACTGACTTATTCTCTAACAAAACAACCAATTACCAGTTGGGATTTTTAACAAGTTTCTGTTTAATTTACAATATTTGTTTGCTTATTTCAGTGTCCACAATTAGTACAGCAGTGTTAAACACTTTGAAACTTAAATAAAGTGATTTCTTTTATTATTATCATTATTATTATTTTTTAATGCTTGAGTGACTGACTTGCTCTGACAGACCAAGTACCTGACTGACCTGAGTAAGAGTCAAGGCTGAGGGACTGATTTTTGGATACCACTGACTGGTTCAAATTGATTGATTGACTGATTGACAATTAAAAGTTAATAACTAATTGTCAGTACCTGTTTGCCATGTTCGATACATCTTGTTGTTTTCCATGACAGCAAATGCTTCCAAATACTATAGGTATAAAAAACAAATGCCATTGCCAGAAAAAAAACAAATGAGTAAAAAACACAATTATAAAATATCCAAATATGATTAAAAACCAGGGGATGGGGTGGGGGGGGGGGGGGGGGTGCAAGTGGGTGGATGGTGGTACTAGTGTGCCCATTTTGTGTGGGTAGTTTTACGTCATTGATCAATACAACATTAACGGTCTGCTTTAATTAATATGTCTCCAGGTCTTCAGAACTGATGCCAAACTACATCAGAGAATGTCTAATGAATTAACATGTCGTAAGATAGGCCTGTAAACTGACCTATAATTAAATTGTCCTCATGCATGACAAAATCATTTTAACCTTGCAATTGCAATATTGGTCTGACCAGCCTAATGTGCTCTGGGACAGATATTAATCTTGCAATGATTCTCACTTGTGTACCTTTGAGAATCCATTGTAGGCCACTGCAACATCTGACTTCAATGACACAGATGGCCCACCAATCAGAGCCCAAGCTGTCCAATTTCCATTCACTTCCTGTGTCCAGTAGAGACGAGAAGCTTTTGTGACAGATCTTGAGAAGACAGTCAGCTTATTCTGATAATTCAAAACTGTCAATGTGTCTTTCCCTTTCAGCATAACTCCTGCATAAACCCAATTAATATCATTATAACATTATTTTGATAGCAATATCATCAATTTGCACTTTAAGGTAGAGGTTTTCTTAGGAAATAAGTTCTAATATATTTCTGTCAGTCCCACCTGCTTCAAAAGGAATTTTAGAACCAATTGTAAGCCATTTTCCAAAATCAACTAATCTGTCAGCATCTTGTTGTTGATAGTAAACTTGTCCATCATTGCACAAGCAAAATACCGTGGTCTGATTGTTGGCATCATGTACTGCGACAGGGTTTGAAATTATTGATTTTCCCTCTGGGGAGCCCATGTCTTGCCTGAATTTAATGAATTATGAGGAAAAAAAGAAGTGGTTAAAATAATCTTTGTTGTCTTTGTTATTAAAATGAAGTTTCATTCATACTCTCGCAAACAATTTTCCTGCATCATACAGTTGAGCACTTACCCTCTCCTCCCTTACATCTAGGATTTGTCCTCACAAAATTGTTTACCTGGGTAAACATTCTTCGTGAGGTGCAAGGGAAGCCCCGTCCACACCCCTGTCACACCCGCACCCTAACCTCCACCCCCACCCCACACATGTCATCCCAAGATGTTTATGAAACATCTTGACTTCATACCGGCCTTGAACGGTTTTTAGGGTATTAAATAGTTATATTTATAGATATATTCAGGTCATTTTCAAACTGTACACACGAATAATTATTTTCTACATAGGAATGGGCATCACATAAAGATTTCTACCAACTGAAGCCGTCTCGAAGTTTATTTTAACGAAAGAACTTACCAATTCGACCATTTTCCCTTCAAATCCTGCTTGTATCGCAATTTGCCTTCGTTTGTGTGGAAAGCAAAGACAGAGTCGACTGGCGCTCGCCTGTTTTCAAGAACGGCCAGACGATCGTCAATGGTTGCTTTTGACATTTCATGTGAGTGCGATGGAAATGTGCTCATGTAGATAGCTGTTAAAAGGCAAAGTATCGATGAAGAAGCCATGATTACTGCTCAAGTTCTCAGAGGGAAAATTAAAACGCACAACGAAAGTTGTAGAAGATATATTAATGTTAAACCCTCGTATTGAGGTCTCGATTTTTGAAAGATCGAGTCACGAGACAAGTTTCGTCATGACCAGAGAACTCCAGCTTCCGGGCTTCGGGGCCTCCGGACTTCCGGGCTTCCTGGGGAATGATATCCCACTCCCGGGTTTCCGCTGGGACTTTAAATCCCGCAAGAGGAGAGGGTTTTCTTCGACGCCGCTAAAAAGGAAGACGAAAGCAGTTTGCGCAGGCCTATCGCTGCAACATTATTGTAAAAAAACAAATACACGGCCAACGCTACGGTAGCTGGCGTTATTTTAGATCGTCACGCAACACCCGAGGAAGAAACATTGCGTGACGACGCAACCATGCTGATTTAATAATCTGTCAAGTATAATCTCCGTTCATGGCCATCTAAAAGACGGATTTTAAGGGGCTATTAACTACTTTGGGTTAAGGCAAGGCTGTATGAAGAATTTTAAGTCTGCTTGCATCACATTTTAATTTAGAACCTTCCTTCATACACTGGTGATTGGTACGGTTCACTGCCCTTCCCCGGCTGGCAGAACAGTGCCAGTGGCGTTTGCAGTGGCAGTAGACGTCATTGTTTACAGTTTTGCTCATATGCATTTGCATACGGCTTTGCGTACAGAAGGAAACATGTTAGATATGAGTTGACTCAAAGCAGCTAAAGAGCTAGTGAAACTTAATACATGGTGAAATTTTTATTTCTTTGGGTGTAATATTCAAGGAGATATTGTCTTTCAAAAACTGCAAAACTTCTGGGTGGCTAAAGCGATAATGAACTCATACATTCTTTGTAAAATTTTAAGATTTTAAACCCGTGTTGCACGAAAAGTATTCAATACATCAGGCTCATGTTAATTGGCAGAGTTGATCGTACTATGACCTTTCAATATTCAGAACTGATTTATTTGTAGCTCCATCGGAAACTGAATTGCTTATGCTGATGAGGCAAATATTGTACTGAAACAAGGATTCCCCCGTACAGTACGTAATCGTTCTGTCCAGTGTCCCCTTACCAATACACACACCCTTCTTTTTAATTTTGTTGAGAAGCGTCTACATAAGGCCCCCACTCCAGTAAGCACATTGTACAGACTACATTGAAATCATCCGTGATTCATGTTCCTTCTGAACAGCTCAGATCCTACATCACAAGAAATTTTAAGCTCGTAATATAAGTATTTCGACTGTTATTTTCATGTGAGGGACTGTTCCTTCAAACGAAATATCTCTTTTCACTTTAGACATTGAGATGTTTGTATCAAAATCAGTAGCGCGTAACTGAATAACCACCCCTGTCACAAATAAGCGCCCCGTCTCTTCCCCTCTATTTAGCCTCGATTGTTAAAAACATGGCACCGTAACTGTAGCAACAAAATACGATTTTCAATCTCCAAAATACGACGACTGCCCGAAAGTGACAAGCTATCAACCATGTTGGCAGTATTTGTATGAACGAAAACGTTTAACTAATAACCTTATGACATCTTCTGGGAAAGCTGTTTAAAGACAGGTGACTTCAGTTGAGTAGCTCTTGAAAGCTTCACAGTCCTAGGCTAAATCTAGATACTGTATAGATACAAAACTAAGACTGGCCATGGTTCCTTGTTCACAGTTCGTACCGATCCGCCGTCAATCTCGTGTTGATCAGACGCTTATAAGTGCTGCTCAGGACAACCCAGTGAAAGAACAACATCTAATTCTGACACCGAAAATGCTGTTCTAGAGAGAAGGGGGAGCGGGGTTTAGCGACCGAGCGCTTATGATCCGAGCGGGCTATTGTCAAGGAAATAATAAGTAATAACATGTAGTTGAAACAGTATGATTGATACAAAGATTCACTCTTTATATAACGAAGGCATGCAAGCTGCAGTGAGTAGTTAGAGGTATTGATGATAAAGAAAACGACAAATATAAGTTTCAGAGTCTCCAGAAATAATTTGAAGAGGCATAGAATGGGTTTATTAATTAGAACCAATTTAAGTGAAAAACTGACGAGTTGAAAAAAAAACAATAGCTTCTAAAATTAAAAGCGCATAAAAAAATAAACAATATTATCGATCAATTTGTGGTGTAAAATTACGAACGGGCAAAGTGTGCACTTCAATTGTTCCTCGGTCTTGCCTGTAATGTACAGTACATGCTTATATGATTGTTTCAGGCATTTTTGGACGACAATGTAAAGGCAATTTGCAGCTGGTATTTGAACGTACACGTCGTCTGTGCAAGTTTCACATGAATAGATATTCATATTTGTCGTGCTGAGTACTCAGATTCAGATCTTCAGCTATTCTATATCCTGTTTCTGACTGACAACTGCACAAAAGCCATGCCGTGGATAAAGGAGGGACTACCAACGCAACACTTCTAATTGCATTTTATTCCAAACAAGAGCTTTTCTTGGCATGCAGCCTTGATCGAAATATGTCTTGTCGTGCTGGCAACATTTGGCAACTGCCTGGTCTGCTTGGCGATTTTGAAAAACAGGTCTCTTCAAATCGCCTGAATTTCTACATACTTTCATTGACGATTGTTGATCTTCTCGTCACAGGGGTTCTTATACCCATGCGAGTGGCGCAAAATCTTGCTTTCTACAATAACGAAACCGTCCAAGAACCCGTTGTTCGGGTGATTGGTTTTATGAGTAGAGTACGTAACGATTGTAGCCTTTATTTCGAGTCTAGCCGTGCTTACAAACGATCGGCGCGTGGCCTTAAAACATCCGCTCAAGTATCGCTCTGTTATAAGGTACGCAAAAAGCACTAACCGTTACACGTCTAAAAGAGTTACAACGACATTTCTAAATTTCTTTAATTTATCTTATTTTTTTCTTCAACAAGCGAAGAACATTTACTTACTGCTTATAATATCAGTTTTATCGTTGTCAAACAGACACGGGGTGATTTAGACAGCAGTTATACTTAAAAGTTACTTTGTGATTACAACTGTGCCCGCTGATCATGTCACGTTTATCCACTCTTGCAGCCATGAATTAGAATTCTGAAATTATTCCGTGTGTGTTATTTATCATCCTACGAGCAAAGCCTTTATTTTACCGAGCTTCAAAAGGCAGAAGGTTCACCCAGGAGGGTGGATATTTGCCGTAAACTGGGATCATTCGTCCAGTTCTCCTCATTTGATTCCACTTTTCCGTGAATCCGGCCAGGAGCTTAGCCAGTTTTAATTTCTTCAATGATCTTCTTCACATCCTTCCAGTTCAGATTTACCAAGTCCTTTATCAAACAACCGCTGAAATCCTGAATCTCAGTCCTGCAGACGACACAGCGATGCGGGGACTGCTGCATGAACGCAATCTTCAGAGATTGCCACGCACACCAACCACACACCACGACGTGTTCACACGGGAAAGTTTGAATACAAGCTTCGGCATCTAAGCAAACTACACATTGTTTATCCGCAGCACAGTCAGCGACTTTGTTAGCGTGATTTACTCTCTGTGTTCCAGCTCTATCTAGCTCTAAAAACCGGTCAATGATTAGAGGAATTTTCTCAGTCTCAATGGAGCGTAGATCTTGTAGAATCTGTTGACGTTCTCTTGTTCCACTGGCTCTTAACGAGCGTTGAAATCCGCACCAGAAAATCGCCAGTGAAGTAAAGCAAAGAACATACACTACGACCATAGAAACAATTGAATATCCGCAAAATCTGAGCAGCAGATGACTTGAAGTGTGATTAAAGATTAACACTCCGGAAAATGTAACGAACATTTTCATGAATTGACAGAATCGAATAAAGCTTCGGAGTTCCATGTTTGGTTTCAGCTCAGATACATCTGTACAAAGCGCTGAGTGAATCTGAAAACATTCCACGTTTTTCAAAATAAAATTTGACGATCTACACAAGATTCGGCGATCAATCGACCCTTGATTTGTTAATATTAATAAGGAGATTTCACCACGCGATTGGCATGAGCCGGCTTGTCTACCAGTAAAATATAAGACCATTCATCCCACCTGTAACTACCTTTCAAAAACAAGGACTTTGAGCGCGAGATAGAATACAAAACTTACACGTTGTAAACTACAGGCTAGTCTTGTAGCTATGAGTTAGGAACTGATGAAGTTGTGCGTTGTTCAGGTTGTTCCGCTAGAAGAACTCAGGAGTGATGCAAACATCAGTTAATATTGAGCCCACAGAGGCAGTAGTGAAATTAATTAAGCCTAATTTAGTAAATATTAAATTAAGAATTACTAATGTAACGTAACAATTTAAACTGATCAGTTGGGAGTCTGCACGCGCGTAGTAATCTCGCTCCCAGGCTCTTTAGGGATTATAAACGTTCAAAAGGAAATATAACTTGAAAACTGATAACGTAGAATAATGTCAAAGTGTCGTCTTGTGAAAAATCACAAACGTTTCGGGTATAACCCCTCTTTAGTGTGAAACCCCTACATGTTTGGTTCGCGCGACTGTTTAGAGATTATCCTGAAGGTGTACGCTCATCATATGTTTGACCCATCGTGAAATTTCACTGAAAACGCCGGGCCTACATTAGCTCTGGGCACTGTTTCTAAAAACAGATCACATAAACCTGCATATTACTTCAGACACGAATTACAGTCTGGTCAGAGTTAAACAAAATGGGACAAACAAGCAACACCTAGCGGAACTGCGGTTTGATAAAATTGAATGATCACATGTAATGAAGTCCTTAACTGCACGATTACCTATATATACATAGTGTTTTCCTAAATGGCCGTAAACTATGATTCTTTCAAAATTGTATGCAAATTAGCCAGACCTTGAGCCATGCCTCACGTGCTTGAGTACTTATCCGCATAGAAATAGCATATAGAATGTTTTTTAGGGTCTTGGTAAATGACTAGTCCGGTTTAAATTTTAGTGAGTCATTAGTGCGCAACACTAACTGCTTTGATCGGCGGATCAAAACATTCTTAGAAGTAGAAATGCTCTGAATGAATGCTTTATACAGGGGTGTCTGGCATGGTCCGAAAAGTATTTGTGAAATAAAATGATCAAAGAAAACGGCTCAAGGATAATTTTCATTAGTCGGAATCGTAATTAGAAACGTAGAGCGATACGACCTGGGGAGAAAATGAAGCTGGCATGCAGTTCCGCTTATGACTCCGCCGCTTATAATCTAATGAAAACTTGATATATTGTGGGAGTCGCAAGCAAGGGTTTCTAGAGCTTTATCATTAGTTGGATCCTCTGATTCTGCTTTCAACTCCGACAGTCAATTAATTGGATCATAAGCGACAGAGTCGTAAGTGAGATCGGAATGAGATGGAAACGTTCTGATGACTCTTTCGACTCTCGACTACGAGTAGTCCCTCTTTCGCTTTGTCCGTCGTTGCGTGACGCGAAAGAAAACCGCGAGAGAAAAATGGCCGCGAGAAATCCTGGAGGCGAGACGCGCGTCTCACCTCCAGGAGCTCGCGCGGCCGCGCGGCCATGCTCTTCTCGCGGTTTTCTTTCGCGTCACGCACGACTCAACTTATGACTCCTATTTTCTGTTTTGACTTCGATTTTTCTTTGGAGACTCATCGACTCCGACTGCGACTCCGTCGCTAAAAGGCTTTGGTTAGATCCGTGATGTCCGACAACAATCACGCAGAAGGATACCAGCGAACTTCAGGTCTTATAAGACATGTCGGTAAAGGACCGATACAGAATTACATGAGGTCTTGTTCTGGAGACGCCATCTTAGATTTGGGTTGCGGTACTGGCGAGCTGTCGGCACATCTTGCAGAGCTTGTAGGACAACAAGGCAAAGTCGTAGCCGTTGATCCTGACATCGGCCGAGTTCATGTGGCTCAGGAGACTCACAAGGGAGTCAAAAACCTTACGTTTCACGAAGGAAGCGCTGCTTACTTCCCCGGAATGAGTTCGGAGACTTACGACATCGTCTTTAGCAATGCTGTGCTTCACTGGGTTCCGGACAAAAGAGAGGCATTCGAGAACATGTTTAGAAGCCTCAGACCGGGCGGGAAGATTGTTCTGAGTTATCTCGATCACTTACCTCCGATGCATGAGCACGTTTATCACGAACTTAACCCAGAAAATCTGGACAGGATACTAAACACGTATCAGTTAAAAACAAGGTCAGACATTGAAAAGATGTGCATAGCCGCTGGATTCGACATTGTACAGAGTTATGACGAGAGTCTTGCTGATCGTCAGTACGAGAGCGGTGAGAATCTGTGCTCACATTTCTGGGCAACTACACACGGCATTTTTGACCCAAAGCTCGTGACGGAAGATAGATTAGTGCGCTTTTGCGCGCGCTATTCAAGTGCAGACTCGCCTGTTAAGTCGTTCAAGGTATGGGCTGAGGAAGGCGACTTTTATTGCATAACTATTGCAACTAAACCGATTAGCATGTAACATGCATGCCCGTTTAGTTTCTAAAGACTTCTACGGTAAATGCAAACGGGAACAAACTGCATAATTATCTGCTCGAGTTATTTTAAAATGTCATTTAATCACTGATCAGTCAATATTTCGTGGATAGCACAATTGGTCAACCACTGCATTCAAGAAAAACTCTGCCACCAGGCCCGGTTAATGCAAATAACACACAATTACAGACTGCTTGTTGCTATCGTCACCCTGCGAGCAGAGCCTCTTTTATCGCTTTTTTGAGCGGACAGGAGACGGTACAAAGCATATGTACCGTAAGAAAAGGCTCTGCTTGCAGTGTGTGCTATCGTATGCAATTACATAATTTTTAATAAGGAAAATAGTTTTTTTGTTGGCGAGAATTGTGAAGGAATGGAACGTTCTCCCTTCCTCTTTGTTAGATCAACCTTCCGTAGAGTCTTTTAAATCTGCTTTAGCGGACCATCTCACCCCTTGTGATTCATTTCGTGTGCTATTATGTATATTTTAGAAACTTAATTGTTAAATATGTATTTTATATTTAGATGTTTAATTGTTAAGTAGTTAGTTAATATTCACAGTGATGGGAAACCCTTTATTTGTTTATAAGATATAAATATAAATATGTTTTATAAGAATATCGAAGCTGAAATCTGCGAAATTGTAAGAATTTAAGAATAAATCCGATGATGAGATTTTGAAAAGAATATAATGAGTGTTAAAAATTTGTAAATACAATACAATACAATACAATACAATACAATTATACATTTTTAACTAAACCGAAAATAGTCTCCCTTTCTCTAAACAGCAAAACTGGCCAAAAAATGGCTCCCCACCCCACCACTAACCCGAGTAATCACTACCTGCGATGATCACTGATGTCTTCATATCTTTCTCCGCAGTTTGGATATATGATCTTTCAAATATTCATTTGCAGAAATGTCATGCGTTATAATCTAAGAATATTCACAAGAATGCTTTCAGCCTAAAATCGGCAGAAAAATAAGAATATTCAGCCTGGGCAGGAAAAACGATATTCTTATATATATATATATATATATATATATATATATATATATATATATATATATATATATATATATATATATATATATATATATATATATATATATATATATATATATATATAAAAAGTATATTAATTTCAGAAATCACAGGTGCCTCGAAGCTTTGACCTGAAAAAAACCTTAAACTTCAGAGCTCGAAAAAAAATAGGCAAATGTCGTATTTCTCCTGATTGCTCTTCCGCCAAAATACAGTGTTTGTTGTATTTTGGAGACACGCAATTCCAAAGCTAGCATCTCCGTACCGTATGGCTCTAACCTATATAGCCTATATAGCGTTATTCAGTGTTCAAACACAATAAACTGGAAAAGACATGATTAATGCTGCACTGTCTTTTCAAAGCTGTGTTTTGCTTTACAAATTCTCGATTTTACTATCTCTACTCAGTGGAAGCAATTTCGCAACAACACCTATCCACCCTCCCCGGCCACCACCCCACTCCCCCCCGCTGCTAATTATTGGAAAGTTTCGGAGCGTCAGGGAGCAACCCAAAAAGTCGGAATAGAGGGATGACGGAACGGCGGAAAAATCACCCCAAATCCTAAAATATAGAAAGACAGAACGGCGGAAAATTACCCAAATCCTAAGAGACGTAATGGCGGATTGAAAAGAATAATTCCGCCATTCCGCGGTTCCGTCATTCCACTGTTCCTGTTTTTAGGGTCCTCCTTTTATAGGGGCTTACAGCATACGTCAACATAGTGTACTAAACACAGAATACATCGGAGTGTTTACATCATTACTTTGAATAATAGCACCATATCAACAATGTCCAACAACCAGGAAGCTAAAGGCTACCAGCGCATTTCATCTTTTCACGAGAAGTCGGAAAACTTTTCATTGAAAAGACGGTGGCAAAGGTGGGGTACCAATCACGCATCACGCTGAATTTTTCTATTAAATCACGCTTCAGGGAGAATTTTTTTCACCAATCACGCGTCACGTAAAAAGAAGTAAGTGCATCGCCAATTTTACTTTCTCGGCCCTAAAAGCGTCGTTGAAAGGGGAACTCTGCCGATTCAACCACAAAAATGCATCGGCAAATATGTGACCTCTCACGCGAAAACGTTCCTTACGGTATTCGTTCGAACGGCTGATCGAACGCACGGCAAGTGAACAGATAATTTGAAAAACGATCGTCAATTGACTTGTTCCAAGATATCTTAAAACCACTTGGTTCTACATGAGTTGATAACCACTGAATGTATCATGAGTAATGACTCTAGAAACGATTTAATGAAATGCAAACTGTGAAGGTAAATTTGAGGGATTAATTCATGAGATGTAGGCTGTATAGGTATATGTTGGGAATTAATGATATGTAGGCTGTGTAGGTATATGTGGGGAATTAATACGATGAAAGCTTTGTAGGTATATGTGGGGCATTAATGAGATGTAGGCTGTGTAGGTATATGTGGGGAATTAATACGATGAAAGCTTTGTAGGTATATGTGGGGATTTAATGAGATGTATGCTGTGTAGGTATATGTGGGGGATAAATAAGATGTAGGTTGTGTTGGTATATGTGGGGGATTAATGAGATGTAGGCTGTGTAGATATATGTAGGGATTAATGAGATGTATGGGGTGAATGTAGACGTGGGGAATTAATGAGATGTGTGCTGTGTAGGTATATGTGGGGGATAAATTAGATGCAGGTTGTGTAGGTATATGCGGGGGATTGATGAGATGTAAGCTGTGTAGGTATATGTAGGTGATTAATGAGACGTATGGGGTGAAGGTAGATGTGGGGAATTAATGAGATGTATACTGTGTAGGTATATGTGGGGGATTAATGAGATGTATGGGGTGTAGGTATATGTGGGGCATTAATGAGATGTAGGCTGTGTAGATATATGTAGGGGATTAATGAGATGTATGGGGTGTATACGTGGAAGATTAATGAGATGTATGGGGTGTAGGTATATGTAGGGGATTAATGAGACGTAGACTGTATAGTTACATGTAGGGGATTAATGAGATGTAGGCTGTGTAGATATATGTTGGGGGAATGATGAAATGCAGGCTGTGAGGAGATCTTGGGGGAGATATTTCGGGGGATGGTCGAGGAAGAATAGTTGATCATATATCCAGCAGGTATTGTTTTAAGAGAGATTAAGTATATTGCGGTGGAGTAACTAGCCTTAAGCTATACTGAAGAAGAAGATGCAAACGATTGCCGTGTAGTAACGAGGAAGATGAAAATGTATTGCATCGGCGAAGTAACGTAAACGAGATTGTTTCAGCAGGAGGGAAAAACTTCCTACCGAAACGCTCGACAACTTAATCGCTGAATTAAAAAGAACCTTGGCAAAGAGCTGCATCTTATGTGATTGTTTACGGTTTTTACACGATACTCTCACAGGCGTTCAACTGGTCTTGGGACAAAACATGAGCAAAGCACAAAGCAGCCACTTAGGATGAGAAACCCCACGTTAAACAAGTGTATCGACCTTCCAGCATCCGAGATGCAAATATAGGGATCTTAACAATGACAACAGCGACGCCGAGGACAATGCCTTGTAAAATTGAATTTGTCCAGGATGCCTATGGCTCTAAAACCTCGCTCAGGCTAAATATAGTAACGAAAGATTTTCCGTGCGAAACTGCGCGGTTAGGGACGGATATGGACTATCAGCTTTGGTGCTGTGGAATACAGGAATAACGGCGGATGGACTTGTCTTGAGGAAAGCTCGGAAGAGCAGAGGCTCGCTGCACGGCACTCGTTATTTAATGCCGCAAAGGTACAGGGTCGTTGTCTCTCGTCAGCCGGACAGTAAATCAGCAAGGACTCTCACAGATTTGGAACTCTCTTGTCTTCTTTATTGTAGATTAAAACTCGTAGTACATAGGTCGAAGGTAATTCAGGGTAAATCAAGGTAGATCAAGGTAAATCAGTCAAATAGAGTACAGTACGTGCTTGCTTATATATGCTCACGATGCGATAATAATGGCATGTGAACTTTAAGGTTTACAGCAAAATAAACAATTAAGTCAAGTCTTATAAACACCAACTCCGTAAAGGAAATTGCTAAACGTTTAGATCTTCCGTTCAAGATAAGTTCGAGGAAATTGCTCAAGATATAGGTAAATAATGGTGTTAATTGGAAATAATCTACTTCATATTTGAGAACAGGTAATACGAAATGCTAGACTATAAGTAATCGTAAGATTTAGAGAAAAGTTCCTTTCTATGTCAGCATTTATGAATTTATAATTATTCTACATTTAGGATTCATACATTGCCTTATAAAATAACTGGGCTACTACGCGCGCTCTCATTGGTCAATAGATGTGTTTAGATGAGAGCAAGTAAACACGCGTATTTTTGAAAATTATTTTATAAAAGCAATAGAGTACTTTTTTCCGTGTTTACATAGCCTCATCTAAACATTTGGGGATTGGGAGAATTCTCGAAGGTTATGCAAACCCTCGACTACGTCTTGGGTTTGCATAACTGTCTCGAATTCTCCGAACCCTACTCATGTATAGATGAGGCTATGTAAACACGGAAAAAGTGTTCTATTGCTTAAATGTTATGACATTTCCCGTAGATTACAATAATTACAATTCTAAGTGCGGAACTAATTCACGATAAGGTTTTAAAACTCTTTGAAAAGAAATCTGAATCCATCAGAAAAAATCTAAATTCTTGCTTTGTACAAGCCACTCTGTGACAGTGTGTGAGGTACAATATTATAACTGGAAAAACCTGTCTATTTACCGAGGAATAAGTGTTGTTTTTTCTTCAGTCGTTTAGCACGATAATGACGTCATTCCAGGAATCGCACCATCATTCAGTTATAAAATAGAGCCTGGGGCCCTTTTCTCCAAAGCCCCGGAAACTTTTCGGGCCCGCAAAGCAATTTTTAATCAATCTGTATCTAAAAACAGAGAGGTGTGTACGTCTGAAACGACTTTTATGACGAGAACTATGTTCATATTAAGAATATGTGAATAAAACAGCTCTGTAATCATAAGGTTTGAGATTTTGCTACGACTTTCCGAGTGCGAAAACTTTTCGGGACCTTCGCGAAATGGGCCCCTGGTTTGGACTTGATTTAACTTGTCAGCTGCTATCCAGACTTCAATAGTGAGTCCTCTGTCTTTACCACCCAGCGACCCATGCCACCTCCCCCTCCTTGGGAAGCAAAAGTAACAACAGCAGCACATTAGTGAAGCTAAGAGATGTTTTCTTCTTCAGATTTTATCTCGAAGCAGACACATTGCATCAAATATATGTATTTTTGTATCAGACTGCCTGTACCTTCCCGCCAGTGTAGATGGTAAAAAAGACACATTTTAACAATCACCTATCCACTGCTCCTGGCTGTGCTAGTTAACAATTATTCCACGAGCGCGCGTTGGATATGAGATGGTAGATAGCCAACGAGGGGCATAGCGCCGAGTTAGTGGAATAATTGTGTTACTAAGGTGGCTGAACACAGTTTTTGATACCTGTGTTTCATTCACCTTTTTCTCTAAAACCCTTGATCCCTCGGTCGTCAAAAAATGGCAGCAACTGAGCAAGTTAACAAGACAAACTTTGGTTTTTTAATGGTTAAGCTGACGTATGTGCCGTTGCCATGGCAACATGAATAAATATAAACAAGCCTTAAAAATCGGTTTTGTTTGTTTGTAAAAAATCTAGTCATTAGATTTTCTCTATAATTTGCATGCAACAAGCTTGTAACGATTCTCAGAAGTTAACACCATTTTGCTAATAATTTAACAGAGAGATCTTCAATATCCCTTGTTGAAGGTTCACTGGAATATCTAGAATTTCCTCAGTTAAAGTTCAATCATTTTCAGTACTCCAGTTACTTATTTCCTAAAGTATTTTCGTGCCAAATTTCGTGAAATTCTAATGAGTGGTTCCGTGAGTGCAATTTTTCATTCAATCGCAATTTTTTTACTTACTACACATGCGCTGCATTTGACTGGATTCTTTCGGTAATAAAGAAAAAGCCGAGAATTGCTGGGTTTTTTGCATCGTTACCTTTTCTAACACATTTTTGTAATAAAAGACTAAAGCCATTAATACACTACGGTCAGTTATAGAGAAAAATAGCACAGATAGTGTGGGTGGTGAGTAAATAAAATGATCGCTTTATTGAAGGCATGTTTTTTTTTTTGTTTGCAATCCTTGTGCACGCGCTGAATTGCATAAGCAAAAGCGCGCGCGAAAACTGTGTTCGGTCACCTTAAAAACGCCCGCTAAATATAGCAAACAAAACTAAACAAAAAATAAAAAGGCCACAAAAAATCACCGGTCCGCTTACCACATTTGTAGAGCATGGTATAATGGCTCATAAGCCATGATGGCTAAGCCAATGAAAAACGTGACCAGCTCCAATTGCATTATCCAATGATCTAGCTTTTAATGATTTGTTTTATTGGAGGGTCAGGATGACAAGGTTGTAAAATATCCTCTTTCATTAGTGAGTTCTTAGTTCTTAGTTCTTAGTTTCTAGTAAAATGTGTCGACTGTGAACATCTGCTTCAGTGGAACCTCAATATGGCAAAATCACGATGTTCCCATAGGACCTATAACGAGGTTTCGTTATATCGGAGTTAAAGTGCCCTAGTCAGCCACACCTTTGTTCGTTGTTCACATGCAAGAATTTGGCTATTATATTTTATTCGGAGCATGTCGAAACAAAGGAAATCACTGTGAAACTACTAAACTGCAGTTAAACATACTTTCAGGAACACAACTTACAGTAAAGCAATATGATTTCTCGAAAATGGCAGAGGCTGACAAGGGTCCTTTAATTCTTTTCCATATATTTTACGATTATTGGGACGAAGAATATCGATCGTTATACCGTCATACCAAAGACTTTGCTATAGAGAGGTTCGTTAAGTCATGATTGCCCTGTACTCAGGGTGATGCTGCCGCCGTTATTACTAAGTCGTCGTCGTTTGTTCTCCGCCAGTTCGCTGTTTTGGTCGTCAAAAAGGTATCGTGGTCGTCAGCATCATCAACATAGGTGTCATCGTCATCGTTATCATCATCATGGCAGTTCGTCAGCATCATCATCGCATTCGTTGTCGCCCTGACGTCATCGCTGATAGAAGAATTTAAGTGAGTGAACTGCAATGGGAACATAAAAGCTGACTTACCTCCTCCAGCACCAAAGGCACATTTAACAGGAGCCCCTCCTTGAACAAATATTCTGCCTTGTGGATTTCCATGCAATGTTTTGGTAGTGATGACGACACTTCCTCCCGCACCACTCCCTCCTGGGGCAGATCTGTGTGATTTCATACTGAGGCACTCTCCATCTTCACCTTTATCAAAGTAATTATGAAAAAAAAAAAAAATCATTTTGGACATTTGGGCGCAATTCAAATACAATAGGCCACTTTCGATATATTGAAATTCTGCTTGATAGTGAGGCCTAAAGGACACAAACAAAAGAAATGAATAAACATGGTCATTCAATTTCCTTTCTTTGTGTCCTCTAAGCCTCACTGCCAAGCTGAATTTTAATATACCGAAAGTGGTCTATTGATTGCTGCATGTTACACAGTTGACCATGTGATATACTACTAAACAAGACTGAATTGTATGTATGACTAACATAAAAGATGTTCAACGTTTGAAGAGGGGGAGAAGTAGTACAATATCTCGCAGATTACCTAAACTATTTTGCTGGGTCGTCCCTGGCAACAATCCGTCAGTACTGCACCCATGTGAGTGGGGAATGAAGGAAAAGAATGGGGGGATGGACTGGGAAAGACTGAAAAGGATACGTGAAAGCAAGGATAGGCAGCCAAAAGGTAAATGGAAATATCACATGCTCGGCAGTAAGGTATTACCTTTGGATTCAATCGTGCCATCAAGTGTCAGCTCCTCAAGTAGAAGATACACCAGACCACCACCATGTCCTCCCCTACCCCCAGAGTTTGGATCATCTCCATGGGCAGAACCACCTCCACCACCCCCTCCCCCACCGTAGCTTAGTCGTTTGGTAAAGTCTGTGTTGCCGAATTGCATTCCACCTAAAGAACATTGAGAAAAACATTTAAAATAATCCAATTAAAATACACGGATCGTGCCAGTCGGCAGCTAGTTAGTTTTAGCAACTAATTTCTTTCTTTCTTTTTTTTTCCATTTTGTTAGTCCATAGACGGCTAGTTGTTAGTTTGACAGTTGCTTCAAAAATTAGTTCGTTAGCTTATTTGTTAGTTACTTTATGCAAGTGTAGATGAATTGAGAATTGCTACTACCTGTGCTAACCGCAATTAACAGAAATTTACAAATTTCATCCCTTAAACTACAAATATCAATCGGTGCAGTAATTTATGTGGAAACATATAATTGTCTGTTAACATAAGCCCCTAAACGGGCAAAATCAGTGCGTGTAATAAATCGCAAGGCCTCAATTGCAGCCACGCGTTTAAACCTTAAGGGGTATACAAAAGGAAGGTGAAGATCGAGCAATGTTTTATTTCCCACTACATATTGAAAGCTCTTCAAGAAAAATTGTTACAATCGGAAGCCTAGGTTTCGTATCTGTGAAGCGATCTTTTGTACGTCCTCTAGCTTGAAATGTCAGTATCTCTAGCCAGAGGATTAGGCTAAGGGCGTGAGATGACTACCATTTCAGGCCATGATCCGTCCTATTACATTAATATCTTCGGTATTGCGGACACGTTTAAAGCTATAAGGACTCTTTGTATTGGTCGGGAAAGATTCTTAACATTGTTACCACTTGTTAAACCACGACCAAAGTAAAAGCGACAGCTGTCTTACCTCCTGCCCCGCCCCCACCCCATCCTGGACCACAAGCCGAGTCACCTGTCAAAAATTTAAAACCTACGTTAACAACCTACGTTACACAATTTTCGGTTTACGATCTATTCGGTACAAGGTCGTCAAATTTCGATACAAAGTCGTTTCGCTACAAGTGGAATCGATACAACTCGACGTCAATTCGATACACATCTAAAGTCAATTCGATAAACATCTCAAGTCAATTCGATACAAACTGAAGCCGCAAAAGTAAACTAGAAATAGAACACTCTTAGAGGGTTTGTCAAAGACAAAGACAAAATAATACTTGAAATCGCTTGGCATTTCTGGACAAAGATTTACCATCCTAAGAAGAATTGAATGCATATGAGTATTCCGTGGAAATTCTATAAGAATTTCAGGCTGACGGGGTATCTAGCTGTTCGAAAACACCTCCCAGCTGCCGGGTACCTTGAGACACAATGTGATTCATTGTACTTATTTAGCCAGGGACATATAAACCTATATGCTTCTGATTTAGCTCAAAGTTTCCCGTAGAAATCCTTTATGCTTAACATATTTCTTCTGTCAGATCAGATCTGACAGAAGTATCGGAAGTATCAAAGAACAGGTACTGAAAACAACAGCAGAAATATGCAACATTGCATGTTAATGACGAGGGGGTGGGTGGGGATGCTATATATACGCTTCATCACCCTCTGACCAGACATTCGCCTCGCAAAACTAAACCACTCTGACGTTACCTCCTTCGCCCCCAAGGCTCTCGGTCCCAGCTTTTCCACTTTGAGATGAACCGCAGGAACCTTTTTCAGGCTTTCCCTGCTGACCTCCATTCCCGCCAGCTGCCCCAGGACAGTATGACACTCCCCCACCCCCAGCGTAAGTACCGATCTGGAAAAAGGCAATGAAAAATCTATTGTAGTTCGTAATTATACCAATGGTCACTTAAACCTAAAATTTAAACAGTCTCCGCGTTTTTTTATTCACTCATTTGTCAAAAGTTTTCTAAAAGTTTTATAATCCGATGACGGCCCTGAGGTAAGCTATTCTATTAGGTAAGCTATTGTATTCCAAAGCTTGGACGCCTGATAACGCCAGGACGTAAGTCCGAACCTACTGATGTTAGCCTGTGACAATGTCAGAGTGTTCTTTCCTGTCAAGGCATATGTCATTTCTCTTGGTGATATTAACTCACTCAGGCTCTACGGGTTCGTGTCGTGATTTACGAGTTTGTAAACCAACATAAAAGGGCACCAACATCAGAACTTGTTTACTTACAACAGCTGATGCTGTTCCTCCTTTCCCTCCATCATTACCACAACCTGTGCCAGCACCACCACCCCCACCACCAGAAAAATGACCACCTCCTCCCCCTCCACCGGCACCGTCATCTATATTATGAGTAGAATCAGCCCCTCCCCCTCCGGCATTATATCCTCCAGGACCTCCTTGGCTGCCTAAATATCAAAAGGTTACCTTACGGTTACCAATCATTTTAAAACTAATGAGGAAAATTAAACAGAACTGACCATATTTATCCCCTGCACCACCCCCTCCAAGTCCGTTTGTGTTTGCAGTCCAAGAAGCTCCAGATATGTCGCCTCCTTTTCCATTGTTTCCTGTCAAAAGATGCAAGAAGGATTCGCCGCCATATCCACCCCCACCTCGAGAGTCACCACCTTGTCCACCACGGAAACCTAACGAAGACAAAACTATACGTTAATTGAGTAAACGTGGGACTTTGACTTCTACGTACGTCGGTCAGTGGATGAGGGAATGGATGACTAACTAACTGACTGACTGGCTGACTGAATGGATAACTGACTGACTGACTGACTGACTGACTGGATAACTGACTGACTGACTGACTGACTGAGTGACTAGATAACTGACTGACTGAGTGACTAGATAACTGACTGACTGACTGACTAGATAACTGACTGACTGACTGACTAGATAACTGACTGACTGACTGACTGACCAGATAAGTGACTGACTGACTGACTGACTGACTAGATAACTGACTGACTGACTGGATAACTGTCTGACCGACTGACTGACTGGATAACTGACTGACTGACTGACTAGATAACTGACTGACTGACTGACTGGATAACTAACTGACTGACTGACTGGATAAGTGACTGACTGACTGACTGACTGACTAGATAACTGACTGACTGACTGACTGACTAGATAACTGACTGACTGACTGGATAACTGTCTGACCGACTGACTGACTGGATAACTGACTGACTGATTGACTAGATAACTGACTGACTGACTGACTGACTGGATAACTAACTGACTGACTGACTGGCTGGATAACTGACTGACTGAGAGACTGCCTGAAGGAATGGATGGATAGATGAACTAATGAATGAATGACTGGAACATGTGGTGATTTCCTGGAATGGAAGAAGCATTTTACACGGCACACTACCTTTTCCAGTAGTTAATATCTTGGAGGTTCCATCGATATTCATTCTTTTCGCTCTTAGTGCCAGAATGCCGCCATGTCCATTGTTTTGCTGCCGACATGTCAGAATGCAGTTGTTGCTCAGTGTGACTTTGTCATAACTTGGAAATAATTGAACAATTTCATAATTGCTATCAGATATCTCTTGTAGGGTAAAGGCATTCCTCAGTGTGACATTGCAACTTTACGGAAGAAAAAACACAGACCAAGAACATCGTTACATTAAAGTCATTCGGATTGCAGGTGGAAGATGAAAATGAGGGGCTGGGAGGGGCGGGGTAAAAGGTGGGGGGGGGGGGGGGTTGAATACAAACATCCTCCCACAACCAACTCATTAACGGTAATTCCATTTTCTGATTTTCTTCTCGCTGCATTTCAGAATTCTTGTCACAAACTACACTGAACTCACCGAACACCAAAAGTAAATCAATGATTTAAAGAGACCCGAGATAAAAATAAAACTCATTTATTTAAGGATTTGTACTCACCCATTGACATCTTCCACTTTCAAGATTTCGTATTTCCCATAGTCAGACAAACTTCCTCTGGTTATCATAAAAAGCAGTTCATCTTCCTTTCTGATCTGAGTGGTATTACAGCCGGAAAACACAACGTTCTGAGAACCTTTCGATTCTACTTCCCACGAAGTTGTCACGTTTGTGCAGATGTCGATGGTTTCTTCATTGCATAACACTTGAAGAAGAAAGCAAATAACTATTGGAAATAACTTCAACTGACATTAAGGACAACGCAATTAGGATGATTTTCGAACGTGGCGTAGCAAAAATTAAAAGAACAAGCAAAACGAACTCGAATGTAACCAAATCAACAGAAAAATATATTTAAATGATGTCATTGAAAATTCAAAGCTATTGCAATGTCATAATGAAAGTGTGGTTGCCATGGAGACATCACGTTCTGAAAACAAATAAATTTCACATAATTCGGATAGTTTGGTGAATTTTTATTAAATCTTGATTAAGTTTTCATGAGCGTCCAAGTCTGCGGTAGGAACCAGTCTCCTACGCAAAAAATCTCCGGGTTTGTCACGCAATCTTTTCTCCACTATCAAGATCGATGAATGCGTGACCATGCGTGAGGGCCTACGACAAACCCACAGAGCGCCTGCGTAAGGAGGCCAGTTTCAAGCTTTTATACTACTCACAGTTTTCACAGTTTTTTCCAATAACATTCGCAATTGGACATATGCATCGATAATCCCCTCTGTCATAGATCGGCTGACATGTGCCGCCATTTCTGCATGGATTCGACATGCAAGGTGTCTTTGAGAAAATAACAAGAGATAAAAACAGTGACATCTGAATCAAAGTTGTTTAACCAAGTGTGAAGATGAACGTGTTGTTTCACGCTGTAAAAGTGATAGAAATAGCACTATATAAATAAAATATTCTATACAGCTCGCTTAGCAAGTTTTCAGACGTGAATATTTTTTTAAACTAAAATATCGCTGACACAAAATTAATCCGGCTGTTCCTGTTTATTGTCAGGATAAGTAATTGCCAGTTGTCATTGTCTATGGCAGATGGCCGCTTACGGCTTTAAAGGATTTAAATTAAAGGGACTGAAAAGAATATTATGAAATTATCCGTTTTGAATTGTAGCATCTCCAAATGTCCTTTACATCTAAGCTGTTCTAAGGTTCTAAAGTAGCAGCTATTACTAACAGTACTATTATTTTTTTTTATATCCGATGAGCGTTCGAGTTGAATTTATAGTCAAAAAATATGACAGACAACGCTGTTTAAGTAAATAAACGTATATTAGTGGGACTTTGTCGTAATTAATTCTAACGCCAAGAACAAAAAAGCTCGAGCAGGAGATTTATTTTGAACGAAATTTGCTGTACTTGGTTTCATTTTTAAACACAATCCATCTGGAGGGCAAGAAGTATAAGAAAAGTATAAATTTCAAAATAACTAATTTGACTTAGCGGACGTTTAATAAATACGTGGTGGACAGTTAAAATTTCCATTTCTGTCAGTAAATTTTTAACAAGCCAAACTAAACTGAGATGGATCTCAGTTTTCCAAAACCGTACTTAACTTCCTTGAATAAATTTTTATTCGGACGGTTTTGTTGTCGAATGAAGCGCTATTTTCTGAGTTTTTCATGATCACTTTGTCGTTGGCAGTCGCTCAAATGCCCGGGGGGGCGGGCTACTCCCTTATATGAGCTATATGTGTGTGCGGCCCCAAAGGATATGGTTTTTCAGCCGTTTTGGTCATAAATAGGGTATCGATTTTAGCCTGTTTTGGTCATTTTGGCCATAAATAGGGTATGGTTTTTGCATTGTAGCCTTGATATGGGTCTGTTTTTAAGAAGGAGCCACTTTTTCATCATTATCGAATAGAAAATTAACAAAAGCCCTTCACAAATTATGTTTACGGTAATTTAACATCGGTCTGAACTAGGGAACTTATTATAACGCAGGTCTGAAACAGGGTTTTGATTTCATGGTCAGGTCATAAAAAGGGTATTGAATATTTGGTCAGGTCATAAATAGGGTAGGAAATATCGCAGATTTTGGTCATAAATAGGGTAAGGGTTTTGGGAAACGGGCCGCACACCTCCACCCAACGTTTCTGGGAGTACCCCCCGGCTCAAATGAAAGAGTCTAAATTTAGCTTATTTAGGTTCAAGAATTCTTTATTTCTCTAGGAGATAATGGCAGGCTCTGTATTAAGAAACGTTAAAACCCGCACAAATTATTTTTAAATAAAAATTTAGAATCATTTCCCACCACTAAAGTTTTTGCAAACTCTACTAGTTTCTCTGTTTAATATATTGTTCTTATGAATGTTACTGAAGTTCTGCTGTAAACGTTGCAATAATTTACCATAATTTCACATAACATCGTAACATTTATTAACGCGGAACTAGGACCTACCTCGATATTGTAATGGTAGAACTCTTGGTTGATAGCAAACCTGTCTGGCTGGTTAAACTTGTCGCTGTTTATCAGCTCACAAGTATGTGTTCCATGGACTCGGTTACCGAAGTTAACAGAGAAACAGTCGTGATGGTTGATGCATTCGAAGGTACATTCACCAAGACTCGAAACCTGCAAAGTTGCTAGAAATGAAGCGTTTAGTCTTGTAAATGGATTTCCCACAAACTGAGCAAAGCTCACTCCCGAATCAGTTCTTTTAAAATGCTGGCAGTTTACTCTTGGTGAGTTGAAAGAAGCAATGATAAATCGAATCAAAGGTATTCTAATCCAAGATAGAATCTCCATGTTTAAGGGGCTGTAGACACAAAGCCCCGCTAAATTCAATGAACGTTACAAGCTACTGTAAACGACCTCAGTGGGAAAGCTGCCCAGATATTACGTGTAACAGCCTGGATCCCTTAAGTTTAAATAATTAACAGAAGCATCATAAGTAATACCAAATATAACTTTTCAATCAACAATGCTTTGAAAAACAGTAATTATCAGTCTCAATACGCTCGACACGGATCTTGTCAGCTCAATATTGGCTTCATCGCAGGCTCTGAAGGGAGTATTGAAAATTTAATTTACCAGCGTAAATTTAAGACGTTATTACAGGACGTCATTAATATTCGTTACCATAGTTACGGTGTTAAGATCAATTTATCTGAGTTTTGAGCTTCTAATGCCAAGAAAGGTTGTCCTTATAATATACTATTTTTACGTTATAAATTAAGTTCGTTGAGTGTTGGACTGAAGAAGTAAAGCTAGAAAAAATCGGACATCCTCGAGTGACGCAAAGTTCCTTCATTTTATAAAACGTTCGGCCTTAAGGGACCGTTCATTTTTTATGAGGGAGGGGGGGCTGGTGGGATTTGGGAAGCACCATTTAAAAATCGCATGACCCCCCCTCAGCTTACCAATTTTTTCACATGGCCCCCCCTTATAGCGGTCATTTTTTGGGATGACCCCCCCCCCCGCAAAAAAAATTGAAGAAACAATATTTAGATTTCAACTTTTTTAATATTTCTCTATTATCCCCCTACTTCACGTTATTGTGCTCACTATGAAGACAATATTTACAATCTCTATACGACAGAGAGCTGTTGTTTAAAAAACAAATCAAAAGAAAGAGAAGTCAATTTCGGATCTCCTAGTTATGGCTCGCCCTCGCGTGTGGCATTTGGCCTCTCATTGGCATCTTCCTCATCTGAATTGATGAATGCAAGAATGACGTCACTTGAGTCATCCTCTCCCCCAGAGTCAATGGCATCACTGTCATACTCATCATTGTCACTTTCATCCGTTTCACTGCTGTCAGCACTTGCCCTGTTGTCATTTTGTGTCAATGTCCTGGCATTTCTCAGTGTTGGTTGGCCAGCTCTGAGAGGACTCTTCTGCTGCGAGCATGAATGTCTTACAATTGCCTTTACTTTCTCACTCTTGCTCCTTTTCAAATGCTGCTTCAGCCCGTGGTGGTTTGAGTACTTGTTTAGTTCTGGAACACGTAGCTTTTTAAGCTTGGTTAGATCTTCGCACAACTCAGTCCAAGGATAATCCTCCTCCCTACTTAACTTTGCCTTTTCTTCTACTCTCTTTTTCCTTTTAAATGCCAGCACTTCGAGATGCTGAAGATAATCCACCACAAACTTCGATTTGGCAATAAACTTATCTGCAAATAGAGCAACGCTCTCTGGGTCAGATAAAACCAGCCTGCCACTTCCATGCTCTTTCTTCTTTATATTGTTAATCCAATCGGGGAAAGAGCGCATTACTACATGAGCATCATGAAAGAGGCTCATTCCAAAATGCGCAATAATGGCGAAAGCGACGAGTCGTTTAAGAAAAGGTTTACAGCTGAACGATCCAGGCAGTTTGACATCTTACATGCAAAAGAAGCAATTTTTCTAGGTGCGGATGGCTGTTCAGAAAGGGCGAGTAAGTTTTCCATGCAAGGGTACCAGTTGAAGCCCAGTGATGGAAGAAAACTGAACTTCTCCATCAAAGAGCACAGATCAATGGTGGAAAAGTTGAATGTCATATTGAAAGATGTAAAGGAACACGATTCCACACTCTTTCAGTCCAATGGGCTTGCTTTAAAGCAGGGCGAAGAATTTGCCCACAGTTTTAATGTAAAACAGATCAAATGTACAGAAGCTAAGTTGACGAAGGTCACGCAGGACATGGAAGCACTAGAAAATAAGAAGAGCAATTATAACAGCATATTCAAAGGCATACTCAAACAGCACATCAACAAAAGGAGAAGAAAAAAAGAAAACCGCAGAAAGTCAAATGAAAGAAAGAGGAAGCGGACTGAAAACAACGTCCAACGAGTTGATGGAATCTGTGTTGGAAACCCGCTAGGAAATGATCTTCCACAATGCCTTGTGTACCCTCCTAGAACGGCCGTCCCGGAAGAGTGTCTTAAAGTTGAGGATGTTGCCACGTCGATATTTAGAAGAGATGGGCCATACATCGCACAGCTCTTGGAAGGGAATTATTTCACCAATGCTGCAAGAAGCAGAATCACCACCAACCTTGAGCAGGAAGTCAGAGATTATGTTTACACCTTCATGTACCCTGAAGAGTACACTCTGGCGGAAAGCATTGCTGCTTCTTACAGCATTGGTGAAAGAGACTCCCATAGCAGCACAAGCGGCGACGAAGAACTCGACGACAGCGGAGATGAAGATGAGTGCCAGTGAAAGTTGCATTCGAAAATAACAGTGTTAAATACTTCTTTTCAGTAGCTACAAATGCTTTTTGTCGCCAAACGTTTTTTTAAAGCAGAAGGAAAGTTTGTAATAAATTTATATCCTGCCTTCTATGTTTATTCTATAGCAATTTTTTTGATATTCAAACATTATGCCATTTTAAAGTTTTACTAAAATATTTCACGTGACCCCCCCTTTTTCCCTTATTTTTTTGGGATGGCCCCCCCTCGAAAGCCATTTTTTTTCGCATGGCCCCCCCCAAATCCCACCAGCCCCCCCTACCTTAGAAAAAATGAACGGTCCCTAAACTTCCTTTAATACGAAATTTTAACACTAAGCCAATTAAAAATGGTTATCTTATGAGACAAGCGCCTACGACATAAGATTAATGGACTTAGCTATTAGTTGGCCTAATCGTCACCTCGAACTTACATGATATGGAATATATAATCCAGGTGATGATATCAACAGAAGGTATGACTTGGCATTTTATCACTAACTAGTTTCATATCGTACGAAGAAGTGCAGCACTCATCAGATAAAATAGCCAAATGAAAAGATCGTTACAATACTCGTTGATTGTAGACGCACTTGCGCGCACGGAATTTGAATTTTACCCGTTGCTAGCGCGCGGAATTCGGATTTTAACAGTTGCTAGCGTATCGCAATTGGGGGCTTAAAGTTCTTTAGGAGAAACTTGTTTACGTGCCTGCAGGAAGTGACCAGCTCATTACACTTGTTCAAGGTCGCCAGTTCAGGCCTACAAATGATAAAATATTTCTCTTACAGGCACATGAATTACCTCGGTTAGAGACAGGGCTATAAGGAGAGGTTTGTTTTAAAATCTTCCAGGTGATTTTAAATTTCAACTTTGCTTCCCTCAAATACCAAACATGCTTACTGAGCTCTGTACTGAGTGTCTTTTTGGGGTCGTTAATATATATATAACAATGCTTTTGTAAATAATTAATAAGACACGAACACTAAAATATTAAAATTGAAATGTTTTAATGAAAGTGCCAGCTGAAATTGTAATGCCTCCGAGGCTGTTTTCGCGCGTATAAATCTTTCTCTGAAACCTGGCAATCGTCATGGAAGTTATTCTTTTTCAATTTTTTTAGTGTTCGCGGAGCGTCCAGATTTTGACTCAACTGTTTGCAGTCGAGCGCGCGGCACTTTATAAAAGAGGTGTGACTTTTTAGTTTTGAAAGAGCGCCGTTGTTTTCAATCAAGCTCGCAGCAAACGAAGGTGTGATCATGCATACTAATAAAAGAACACTTACCCTGATGAATGAAGAGCGGCATTTGAATGAACTCAATTTTAGTAAACAGATCTAGAACGGTGGAGTCGTGATTCACAAAACAATACGTTGAGAGTAAAGCGAAAGTTATTAAAGAGCAGAGAAACGCTACCCAAAACATCGCGTCTGTAATTTTAATTATTTTTTCCCTGATTTCTTTCCGCTGGAAATCGCTGTGGACATCAATCGGTCGGCGAGGAAAGATGCGCGAGCTTCGAAGCGCTGTTAAGAGCTATTAATCTCTGGCCGAATGCTCGACTGAAAGCAGTCTCTCCTCCTGCTTTTCAATCCGTGGTTCGAACGCGGAAACAGCGGGAGCACGAAACGAGCGGCTTTGCCGCTCGATTATCGCGCTCGCTATTTTCGCGTTCATCCTACACTGATCTTATGGGTTTTCGAGCGAAAGAGAGCCTGTTCGCAATCTAGCCAAATGCGAACGTCGCTTTCACTTCCACGCGTGGTGAGTTTACCAGGATAGAGCAATTTTAAAGCAAAAAGATGCCTTACTTGTCGGCAGCTTTTACTTTCACTTTTAAATACATGTGTACAACCGCCACCCCACCAGCCACCCCAGCGCAGCTATTTGCACCGACAGGATTATACCAATACCATCTCCCCTGAGTAGAATTTGTCTTCCGTTCAGTCTTTCCGATCGTTTAAATTTCGCGCTCGTATAGTAATCGGAAATTTCAAAAACTCCCGCGGGCATTTAGAAGTTTATACCGCCATTGTTCAAGATGACCATATAAGACCAATTTTAGGTCTTATAACAATACCTATTGTTATCAATGTTGAGCCGGTTTTCTTGATACGTCTGGGAAAAAAGTGGCTGTTGTTTTCGAAGAGATGAAAATATCGTTTTTGCGAGAGAGAAAAAAGCTCCCTACAATTTCTGGAAAGGTAACAAGTGCTTCAAATTCAGATTGTTCCCAGAAAACTTCCTCATGCTGAGAATCAGAGTAAAGGTCTTTCACGAAACAAGTGAATATATGCAATATCATACATTTGATTGATGATCAGGTCTTCATATCTTTCTCCGCAGTATATAAAGAACTCATAACGTGACCAGCTCCCAGTTTGCTTGATAGCTCAGTTGGAAGATCACTGCACTGGTATCGCAGAGGTCATGGGTTCGAATCCCGTTTTAGCCTCAATTTTTTTTTTCAGGCTTAATTTCATAACTGCATGCTTAAGTTGTGTATAACTACGATGATCAATCATGTCTTGAGGTCCTTAATGATATGGGAGGAAAAACTAAAAACGGATGTCAAGATCTTTACTTAAGATTCCTAAAGCTTGGGTATTTAGGCTGCTCTTCTGATAGAGGGGGATAGGCGTGTGTGTGTTTAAATTTTGTGACAATGTGAGCTAATGAGCAATACACATAAAGACGAGTTGTGGCGTCCGAAATAGGAGAGTTTCAGGTTCAGTGCATTCAAATTTAGCAGGCCTGGATACATAGCAGTGAGAAATTGTTACTGTATGACAAAGTTCTTTGTAACAAAGGTCTGGGAAAGAATCAGGACGTCAGACAAATAGAAATACCAATCATTAGTTCAATAACGCGTTTTTTACAGTCTATATAGGCTTGTGGGAAGCCTTTAGGGCTTGTTAGCCTTGCCCACATCAGCCAGGAAATATTCCGCGACGAACCTAAATGATGCTTGCATGGAACTGAGGCACCGCCGTATGTATAATCTGCTGAGATTTGAAGTATTCTCCCGTGAAGCACACGTTTACACCATCATTCAGTTATAAAAAATGGTCTGGCTTGGATTTGTCAGCGGCTATCCAGACTTCAACAGCGAGTCTTCTGTCTTCACCACCCAGCGACCAATGCCACCTCCCCCTCCTTGGAGAAAAAAGTAACAAAAACACGTTAATGAAGAAATGTTTTCTTCTTCAGATTTGGTCTTTGAAACAGACACATTGCATCAAATATATATATATATTTTTTGTATCAGACTAGCTATTCCTGCCCGCCAGTGTAAAATGACGAGGCTGTAAAATGTCATCTTGCATTGGTAAGTTTATTCGCCGCTTCTTAGTTGCTAGTGCAAAAAATGTCTAGTTGGAACACTTGGTGTACACAGGGTGTTGTCGCCTCCGTTATCAGTCGTCGTCGTTTTCGTCGTCGTTATTTTGATCTTCGTTGTTATTGTCTTCGTTAGCGTCAGCATTGTCCACGTCGCTGTCTTCGTCACCCTGACGTCATCGTTGACAGAAGAATTTAAGAGAGTGAAATGCACTCGATATATAAAAGTTGACTTACCTCCTCCAGCACCAAAGGCACATTTTACAGGAACCCCTCCTTGAACAAATATTCTGCCTTGTGGATTTCCATGCAATGTTTTGGTAATGATAACGACACTTCCTCCCGCACCACTCCCTCCTGGGGCAGATCTGTGTGACGTCATACTGAGACATTCTCCATCTTCACCTTTATTAAAGATAAAGTTGAAATGAAAAAAAGAAAATTCATGTTGGACTTTTGGGCGCAATTCAAGTATAATAGGGCTTTTTCGTGTTCTCGGCATTGGACTGGAACTAGCTTGCAACCGAGGCTAATGCGGGGAGTCTCTTTAAATGCAAATAACATTTATGTCTTTTTAATGATATTCCCCGCACGAACCTCTATTGCAAGCTAGTTACATACATCACCTTTATTTCACCTCGGATTTACAAGAGTAACTGTATAGCTAATTTCTCCGTGAAAATAATAAATAAAGGAATAAATAAATAAATAAATAAATAAATAAATAAAATAGTATTGATAATAAAAATAAAAAATAAAATCGTATATTATATACAGCACAATTAACTACTATTTGCATAAGTCACAATTGCATAGATTTTCGAAAGAAAATTGGTGTAATTTAGCTCTAAACTCATTCAAGGACGTTATTGACCTCAGGTCCTCTGTTAGGTTATTCCACATGTTTGCAGAAGTGCATCTGAAGGAATGAAGACCGTAAGTGGTTGTGTTAACGTATGGGAGTTTCAGCCCAATATTGAGAATACGAACATGACCTATTGATTGCTGCATATTACTTACTGAACTATATATGATACTAAACAAGACTGAATTGTGTTTGTTACTAGCTGAGTTTATCGCGCAAACTACCGCCAATATTTTGCTGGGTGGTCTCCGAAAACAATGCGTCAGTACTGCACCCATCCGAGTGGGGAATGATGGGTGTGAGGGGTGTGGGGGTGTTGGGTGGGGGATAGACTGAAAAGAAAACCTGAAAACAAGGATAGGAAGAAAGAGGCAAGTAAAACGGTTACACACTCAGCAGTAGGGTATCACCTTTAGATTCAATCGCGCCATCAAGCGTCAGCTCCTCGAGTAGAAGATAAACCAGACCACCACCATGTCCTCCCCTACCCCCAGAGTTTGGATCATCTCCATGGGCAGAACCACCTCCACCACCCCCTCCCCCACCGTAGCTTAGTCGTTTGGTAAAGTCTGTGTTGCCGAATTGCATTCCACCTAAAGAACATTGAGAAAAACATTTAAAATAATCCGTCTAAAATACGAAGATCAATCAGACTGTGCCAGTCAGCAGTTAGTTGGTTTTAGCGACTAATTTAGTTATTTCTTTATTTGTTTTTTTTGAGCCATTCATTTAGTTAGACATTATAGATAGCTAGTAGTCATTTTGTCAGACAGTTACTTTAGAAATCATCTCGTTAGCTTATTTGTTAGTTACTAACGGCAAGTGTAGATGAATTGGGAGTTGTTATTACCTGTGCTATAAACGCAATAGACAGAAATAGACAGAAATTTACAACTAGCATCCCATCTAGGGGGGACAAGAAATACTCCTAGTCGCTTCATGCTACAGAAACCAGAGTTAAGCGCCGGACTGGTAGGCCACTTGGCTCATTTGCAAGTTACCTTACCTGCCTACATTGAAATCACTTTAAATAAAAACGTTGCGATCGGAAACCTAGGTTCCGTATCCTTGAAGCGATTTCTGTCAGTCCTCTTGAAGTCTTCCGGTATTGCGAACACGTTTTAAGTTATAAGGACTCTTTATATGGGAAAGATTCTTAGCATTGTTACCACTTGTTAAACAACGACCAAAGTTAAAGCTAAAACTACCATAGTCATGCAGTCTTACCTCCTGCCCCGCCTCCGCCCCAAGCTGGACCACAAGTCGAGTCACCTGTTAAAAAAATTAAAAGCCTACGTGTGATAACTTTCTCGTAAAAACCTTCATGCTTAAAGTAGCTCCCTATAGTTTTACGATCGCACGCGCGCTGAGGACGGAAGCTCAAGTAATCTGCGCGCGCTCGGAGGAAAACGTCAGTGTCTTCCGATATTTTATTACGTCAACATGAGCACAAAAAGCAAAAATGACAGTGAATTTTCTCGCGTTTCCTCTGGTGAAATTCCGTTAAATTCGGCAGATTGGTAGTAAATAGTTTATTTTAGTCGGAGCTCGTTTTTCAGGGAAATCTATAAGACCAGATTTTTTTGCAGCGGTAAAAGACAGAAATTTGAAAATATCGAAAAAACTGCCTTTACAAACCCTACTTTTTTCGTGTTTAAAATTCGTATCCCACTGGAAGCGATGTGATGTGAAAGTTTTGAAAGATTTCACCAAAGGAAATTCATGAAAATCACAAATAAAGCCATAAAAACAGTAAAAAACACATTTGTTTGGGCATTTATAATTCAAGACTAAATCCCAAAATTTTAACAGAGATGATAGCAAAATGCTATTTAATCATTGCTTATTATATGTAATAAGGTTGAAAAGACTAAGTGTGAAAACGAATGCAAAAACAGCATTCAAAACAACATTTGCCCGCGCATCGCCATAAATGATTACCCTATGGAGACACCTTAAGATTAACAAATTCTTAGGTCAGATGAGGTCATGTTCCTTCATCAGACTGAAACAGTTACATTACATGTTGATGACAAGGGGGGATGGTGCAAGTGAATATATGAAAAATCATATATTTAAACTGCGGAGAAAGTTATGAAGACATCAATGATCATCGCAGTTACGCGCACAACTTAAGAAGTTGTGCAATTAAAGCCTGAAAAAAATTCTGGCCTAAACTGGAGTCGAACCCATGACCTCTGCGATACTGCATGGTGTAGTGCTTTACCAACTGAGCTATCAGTTCGAATCCCATTCGAGCCTGATTTTTTTTTTCTTCAGGCTGTAATTTCACAACTGCGTAAGTTCTATGTATAATTGCGATGATCAATCATTATTCTCTTTGACTGTAGTTCAAATATTATGATCTTTCATTCTTCACTTGCATTCTTCGCCATCTACGGGTATATTACGAGCTCATAACGTGACCAGCTCCCAGTTGGCTTGATAGCTCAGTTGGTAGAGCACTGCACCGGTATCGCAGAAGTCACATGGGTTTGAATCCCGTTCAAGCCTGAATTTTTTTAGGCTTTAATTTCACAAAACTAAACGCTTAAACCACTCGGACATTACCTCCTTCACCCCCAAGACTTTCGTTCCCAGCTTTCCCGCTTTTTGATGAACCACAGGGACCTTGTGCAGGCTGCCCCTGCTGACCTCCATTCCCACCAGCTGCCCCAGGACAGTCTGACACTCCCCCACCCCCAGCGTAAGTACCGATCTGAAAAAAAGCAGAACAAAATCTATTGTAGTTGGTAATTATAGCAATGGTCCGGGTTAACTCTGAAATTGAACAATCTCCGCGGTTTTTTTGGTGGGGGGATGGGAGGTAAAACGCGACGAACTATATCAGCCCTTTTAAGTTTTACGTCACATTTCAAGTATCATATTTTCCAATTAAAACCAGTAGAATCTATGAAACGTTTGGTTATATAGCACGTTGTCTTTTGCGGAGTTTGTTTTAACCCTTAGCGTGCGTGTCATTTTCACTATCGTATCACCAGTGGTCCAAAACATTTGATTGCTCATGGTAAGACATTTTAAAATTATTATAATTCTATATATTTTTATTCATTGTTTATTGTTGTTATTTAGGTGAGGGCCACAGGTTTCTCAGTCCACGACTGTGAAGTGTTTCCCTCGATTAATAAAGTTATTGTTATCATTATGCTACCCCAACTAATATGAGGCATTTATGATTGCCAGTTTGCATGCATGATCAGAGTCACAGCCGAACACTACGTGTTCTGGCCTCACGTAAGCGGATCCCTGTCTCAAGTGGTCACATTTTCTGGTCTCAGTGGTGTCAGCTTTTTACTGAAGGTTCCCCTTCATCAGCTACAAAGAATATAGCTAATTACACTGGAATTATCGTCGGTTCTCTAACCGTTCATACACGCGGGACGGCGGAATGTCAGATACTGCTTGTTATCAATTACTGATCAGCGTAAGATAAATGATCAGCTATCATCTTGGAAAATTGGATGCATTTTATAACCAATTACAACCATTACGTAGAAGCAACATTGCCAGCATCGTTGTTATAAAATTTCGATCGTGTTTAGAATTGAATTCTGCTTATTCTGATCTTGATCAGAATTGAAATACGAAAAAAACTCAAGTAGACAAAAAGGAAAAGTAAACAAGAAGACAAAGAAACGTACCAACATAAAAACTTGTTTACTTACAACAGTAGATGCTGTTCCTCCTTTCCCTCCATCACTACAACCTGCTCCACCACCACCACCCCCACCACCAGAAAAATGGCCACCTCCTCCCCCTCCACCGGCACCGTCATCACTATTAATAGCAGAATCAGCCCCTCCCCCTCCGGCATTCCATCCTCCGGGACCTCCTTGGCTACCTGAATATTAACAACAAGTTTGTGGTTTGATAAGTGAATTAACATGGTGAATTTTAAGCTCGATAATGAAATATGAAAAAGTGAACTGATCAACATGACACGAGCGTAGGACAAAGGAAAAATCTGAGTCCCCGACTGGAAACGAATCCATGACCTCCTGAACACCGGGCGGGCGCTCTATACACTGAGCTACGAGAACTCATGGAGAGCAATTTCATTTAACTGAGTTCGTAGGTGACAGGCGTCCTGCAAAAGCGTCCTGTACAGTGCTGATCCTAGCAGTATGCAAGACGCCTCTTACATATAAACTCAGTTAAATGGGCGTGCTCTCCATGAGTTCTCGTAGCTCAGTGGATGGTTCGATTCCTGGAGTTAGATTTTTTCTTTGTCCCACGCTCGTGTCATGTTGATCAGATCACTTTTTTCACAAATTTACGGTTAACAATCACATCATTGTTAATAACAATGAGGAACTGACCGGATGTATCCCCTGCACCACCACCTCCAAGTCCGTTTGTGTTTACAGTCCAGGAGGTTCCGGAAATATCTCCTCCTTTTCCATTGTTTCCTGTCACAAGATGGAGGAATGATTCGCCGCCATAACCACCCCCACCCCTAGAGTCACCACCTTGTCCACCACGGAAACCTAACGAAGACAGTACATTCATTAATGCAGTAACAGATGGACTTCGACCTCCACATACGTGGGTCAGTGGATGAGGGAATGGATGAATAACTGACTGACTGACTGACTGACTGACAGAGCGACCGTCCGACCAACCAACCGACTGACTTACTGTCTGACTGACTGACTGACTGACGGACTGAATGACTGACGGACTGACTGACTGACTGTCTGACTAACTGACTGACTGACTGTCTGACTGACTGACTGTCTGACTGACTCACTGACGGACTGACTGACTGACTGACTGACCGACTGACCAACTGACTCATTATAATTTCGAGGAATCGCGACAATTTACCCGGTATACCTTTTCCAGTAGTTAATATCTTGGAGGTTCCATCGATATTCATTCTTTTCGCTCTTAGAGCCAGGATCCCGCCATGTCCATTGCTTTGCTGTCGACATGTCAGAATGCAGTTGTTGCTCAGTGTGACTTTGTCATAACTTGGAAATAATTGAGCAATCTCATAATTGCCACCAGATATCTCTTGGTGGGTGAAGGCATTGCTCAATGTGACGTTGCAACTTTACGAAAGAAAAAACATAGACGAAGAACATCGTTACATTAACGCCATTCGAATTGCAAAAGGAGGATGAAACAGAGGTGCTGGGAGGGGAGGGGGAAGGGAGGATGAAACGAACAACTCATTAACAGTAATTCTTTTTTGTGTTTTTCTTCCTGCTGTGTTTCAGAATTGTTGTCTCAAATCACCCTGAACTCCCGAACGTCGAAGGTAACTCATTGATTTATAGAGACTCGACATATTAAGAATAAAATTCATGTATAAATGGAAGTACTCACCCTTTGACTTCTTCCACTTTCAAGATTTCGTACTTCCCATAGTCGGACAAACTTCCTCTGGTTATCATAAAAAGCAATTCATCTCCTTTATTGATCTGAGCGGAGTCGCAGCCGGAGAACGCAGCATTCTGTGAGTTTTTAGATTCTACTTCCCACGAAAATGTCACCTTTGTGCAGACGTCTAAGGTCTCATCGTTGCATAACACTTGAAGAAGAAAGCGAATGATTATTGAAAATAACTGCAACTGAGATTGAAGAAAATCAAGACAACACTTGACAACTTAAGACAATAAGAGTGTTATTCGACTGTGGCGTAGCAAAGGTGAAGAATAGAAGCTGGACACCAAACCTTGATGAACGTCACAGATTTTCCCTAGATATGTAAACCAGCGAACTGATGAAGTTGAATGCCTTAACCAGTTAAACAGAAGATATGTTTAAATGATTTTATAGAAGTCATGATGAAAGTATGGTTTCCATGGAAACATCAAGTTCTGATAACCAGTGTCCTACGCAGAGAATCTTAGGACTTTCATACCACGCAATCTTTTCTTCACCATACTGATCAATGAATGCGTGACTATACGTGAGGATTTATGACGAGCCCAAAGAGCGCCTGCGTAAGGAGGCCAGTTTCGAGCTTGTATACTACTCACAATTTTCGCAATTTTTCCCAACAAGATTCGCCAATGGACATATGCATCGATAATCCTCCCTGTCATAGATCGGCTGACATGTGCCACCATTTCTGCATGGATTCGACATGCAAGGTGTCTTTGAGAGAATAAGAAGAGAAGAACGGTGACAGTCATTGTGTCGTTTCTCTACTTATGACATCCGCTTTTATGTTTGGTGACTGCTGTCTATTGAGCATCTCTGTAAATGAGTATACTCCTTCATACACATTTAATTATAACTCAGTCTAAGCGTGGAAACCGTTACCATCATCATTTTCAATTCGTTATCGCCCCATGTTTCTACACAGCTCGCTCAGACGTCAGTGTTTAATATCCTTGTAATAAAATAATCCCTCTATCCCTGTTTATGGTTAGGGTAAGTAGTTGCTAGTTGTTATTGTCCATGACAGATGGCTGCTTGAGGGCTACCTGTACTTGTTTACTTAAAAGCATGCAAATTTTGAAGGCTAACAAAAAGAGATTCAAGATTGAAAAGCTTATTTTGACATTATCGTCTTAGGTTCTACCATCTGCAAATGTCCTTTGAGACTGTTTTATTTAAGCTCTTTCTAAAGTTCTAAAGCACTAACAGTATTATTACTGTTTATATCCGATCAGTGTTCAAGTTAAATTTATAGTTCTAAATTAAAATGGGAGACAACACTATTTAAATAAATAAATTTAAATTAGTGGGGGTTTTGTCGAAATTTCTCCCAGCGCCTGGAGCAGAAACGTTCTTGCAAGGAGATTTATTTTGAACTAAATTAAGTAGTGCTTGATTTCATTTTTAAACACAACCCATCTGAAGGGACAGAAGAAAGGAAAATATAAATTTCTAAATAACTAATTTGACTTTGCTGGCGTTTATCAAATAAATGGTGGACAGTTTAAAGTTCTAAGTGCTAAATTTTTAATAAGCCGAACTAACATATTGGCTGCTGAAGGTCGCAATTGTAAAAACAAGATTCTATTTTGCCTTTTTTTTTCAAGATGGATCTTTTCTAAAACCGTACTTAACGTCCTTTAATAAATTTTTAGACGGTTTTTATGGGAAGGAATCCCTATTTTCTAGGTTTTTCACATAGTGTGGAACCTTTGTTGTTTGCAGTCGCTCAAATGAGAGTAGATTTAGCTGATTTAGGTTCAAGAGTTCTTTATTTCTCTAGGATATAATGTCCGGCTCAGTATTAAGAAACGTTAAACCCGCACGAATATTGTTTAAAAAAAACTGTCAGAAAGAATAAAGTTGCCAAAACTCTATTAGTTTCTCCGATTAATATACTTTTTTTATAAATGTTATGAAAACAACCCATGCGCCACGAACGAATTTTACAATAAACATCAAATTTACAGAATACTGGTGTTGATCACTGTTGAGAAAATTAAAGATATTACTCATAAATGGAAGCATGTAGTTAGCTTTCAAAACCACCGGATTGCAAAGTTTATTAATGAAGTTCCGCTATCATCGTTGCAATAATTAGTTACGATAATTCCCCAAAGCATGACATAACGTTTATTCACTCGGAACTCTTAAGAATAACAGGAGGAACTTGAAGCTATCTCAACCCACCTTAATATTGTAATGGTAAAACTCCTGGCTGATAGCAAACCTGTCTGGCTGGTTAAACTTGTCGCTGTTTATCAACTCACATGTATGTGTTACATGGACTCGGTTACCGAAGTTAACAGAGAAACAGTCGTGATGGTTGATGCATTCGAAGGTACATTCACCAAGACTCGAAACCTGCAAAGTTGCTAGCAATGAAGCATTTAGTCTTGTAAATGGATTGCCCACAAACTGAGCAAAACTTACTCCCGAATTAGTTCTTTTAAAATGCTGGCAGTTTACTCTTGCTGAGTTGAAAGAAGCAATGATGAATAGAATCAAAGGTATAACACAAACAGCGGTGATAAACGTTTTAAAAACATGCATTTTATGAACTTGACGTTTCGTATGCTAGTCAACATACATTTTCAAAAGTATATTTTTAAGAGCTATTTATACTGTATCAATGGGGTCTGGAACCTAGACAGAAAACATCTGCAGTAGAAATTTAAGACGTTTCAAACGGAACCTGTTTGTAAAGTGACACAATGGAAATACTTTCCTGATAAAGTAAAAGCTTTTCACTGCTGACATTGGCATTCAATGCTGGCTGTAACTCCTGAATAAACAAGGTCTCCTTAACCTTACAATGGCAGTCATTCTTGCCGGACGCCACAAAAATATATACTAGAGAACGAATATGTTTAGTTGCAGAAAGCGGGCATCACAGAGTGACCCAAAGCTCATTCTTTTTTTAAGTTAAAGATTAGCTAGCCTAATGCTTGATCTTAGCAACACTGAACCAGATCAAAATGGGTCGCAAGGATAGTTCTCATTCAAATTTATTCTTAAGTTCAAAAGTTTCCCGCGTGATTCGTATGCAATACAAAGCGTACAGCATAGAAGATCACTTGTAATTACTCTAGACTCGTCAATCTGGATAAATATATATTTTTTTCTCTGGAGAATATTGGGTTTCCAAGGACCGAAGAACGTATTATCGTATCGGAAATGACCAATGCTTTATTATTATATTAAATTTGAATCTGAATAAAACGTGATTGTATACAGTGCGAAAAAACTTAAAACTATATATTTAGCATTAGTCGAAATAAGTCAAGGGTAAACTTCATACTGCGTTTTTGGTGAAGTGGACTCAAAGTTACTGGAACTGTTTAAGGAACTGTTCTATGACATGACATATGACTTGTTAATTGCAACAAATATTCAAGTGCATTGCTAATTATGGCACGGGAACAGCAAGACGTTATCGATTGCACTACTGTCACATAAATCTTAAGCAGTTTACGATAGTCTATCAAGGTCCTAAAGTTTGGAATTCTCAGCCAGCATCTATCACTGATTCAACAAACTTTTCCACCTTGAAGGAAATGATGATTAAATTTTAAATGAAATGATGATGAATTGGTCATGTTGCGTACATAGAGCTTACAATTTATACCACTGCTTCAATGACTGAGGTGGCCTCCGTTACAAGCCTGTTGGTTTTTTGGAGGTCTCCTCCCCGTATCAAAAACTGTTGTTATTATGTATGATTCTTTTTTATGTGAGTGAAATAAATGATGATGACAATAATAATGATGATGATGATGATAATGATAAAGATTGTGAAAATCACGTTACCACGTCTTAGTAACAAAGGTTGATCGGTATTTCATTCAAATGTTTCAAAATAGTCCACGATTTTTCCTCAACTCCCCATCTGATTAGGCTTAAACTGTTATACAGTGAGTTCTTGTGGCACTGAGCTCCCTTAGGTGCGTAGCACAAACTTTTTTCTCATCCATACATTATGCGGCAAAGGTAATGTTTTGTATGCACACATGGATAATCTCCCCATTGTGTGGCTTGCATAGCTGTACAGTCCTCGTTGTTGCCATAATCATTCGGTTCGTCGGCCTCCCAATCAGTGAATGACACGTATGAATTATCAATCCACTCAAACACGCCTTCCTTGTCAATATCGTTGAATCCTATCCACAGATGCGAGCTAGAAAACAGCTGAGCGTAGAGAAACTGGTTTTCTTCGGTGCTGTGAATGGACGCGAGGCTGCCGTTCAAGTTTTCACACGCTTCTTGTGCGCTGTGCCAAGATTTCGAATTCTCAAACTTCATAAAACAGGAGTGGTTGAACTCGAGCCATCCAGTGGGACAGGAGACTGTTTAAAAAGAAAATAAGGTTAACTGATGAAGTTAATCTAATAAATACATCCCTTCCAGAAGTCGGGACTTTTCGCATGTATTAGCTCTAGAATTACTACGGTTATCCAAGTAGTAATGTTACAATCAAATAAACGATGACTGATATAATGAGCCATTCGAAGTTTCACAGTACAAGTGCTTATACTTAGACATGCAGGGCTTAATCTTTGAGACAAACATATGAAGTTAACATGTTTCGTTCAAGTCGAACCTCTACTAACGGCCACCTCCCTACAGCGACCACCTCCCTACAGCGGCCACCTCTCTACAGCGGCCACCTCCCTACAGCGGCCACCTCTCTACAGCGGCCACCTCCCTACAGCGGCCACCTCTCTACAGCGGCCACATATTTTCGTTCCACTCGGGCGATTTGCTCTGCCAACAACTGCCATCTCTCCACAAAGGCCAGTTAACTCTGTCCCCGAGTTGGGCGTTGTTGAGAGGTTCGACTGTAGTCGAAAAATCTTTTTTTCCATAAAATGTGACAGCCTTTCTTAGCAAACGTCAAGATATCAAATCAATTAGTTTCCGCATACCTATGCTCATTATATTCAAGAGTTATTTGACATATCAGCGATTGACTGAGGGCAAGAGATCGTCAGATTTGACTTCGCGAATAAAGATCTTTGATCGTATATCGTTTCAGGTCTTTAACCTCCGACTCCCCCTACCCCATCCCTCACCCAGCTCTGCCACCACCCCCCACCCCCACCGGACCGACAGACGATGACATGCAACGGATCCGGCGATGGGTAGACGAAATCATGGGTCGTTGTAATTGATTAAACAACATCAAACGAAAACCAAAAGATTACTTTCAAAACCAAGAGAGAATGATCCAAAACATCCTCTCTTGTTTGCTGTCACCTCATCTTTTCCAAGTCATTTAGAATTAAAACTGTTCCCTTACAAGTTTCACAATATTTTCCTATGAACCCAGGCTTGCAAGAGCAAGTAAATCGTTCCTTCGTTACGTCACAGGTCTCGTGACACGTTCCTCCATGAAGGCAAGGTTGTGTTCCGCAGCATCCATTTTGACATTCGTTGAACTGGACATCGACCTGTAGAAGTTGAATAATTGATGGTTGACAATGAATGGAATATTAACAAATACATTCCATGTTGTCGTACGTCCGTTTAGTAATAGATCACAGATGACGTCAAAATGTGGCATTTTAAGAGCAAAAACTAGGACACGAGGCGATAGCCGAGTGTGTCATTGATGTTCTTACCACATTTTGACGTCCTCTGTGATCTGTTACTGAACAGACACACCGCAACATGGAATCTATTTGTTTTATGTAATAAAGAAACGAAAACAATTGTTAATGACGTCTTCTATGCGTCTGTGCTCCAATAGATGATAAGCAAGAACCAATCAAAATGTGAGAATAACTTGACATATATTATATAAATTAAAATTGACAACCTTTATGTACAGGTTTTCCAATTTCTCCAAGCAACAGAGCTTACAAAATTAACCTGCACGCTTCACTCTCGAACAAAAGCTCTCCTTGAGGTCATTCCGATGAAATAGAACCTGCACTGAGATTTTTGTGAAACTTTGCCTATCGCTTTTTTATATTATAGGAACTTAAATTTTGCAATAAAAATGAGGGGTCCCCATGTTCGTTTAGGAGCAAAAGCACCTTGTTTATACCCATATAAATCCTTATAAGAGCACCATGATTGTAGTTACGATTGCTTGCTAAATTCACGTTTCCGACGATTGCTTTTTGTTATACACTGAGAACTGGTCCATATTTATTTTACACAGAGAAATTTATTACTCAATTCAAAACAACAGAAAAAAAAAATGATAGGTCACCATACTCGTTTGCGAGAAAATGACGATTTACCTCTATGGCGAGGTCCAGCTGTAAAAAAAAAAAGCCGCCATTTTTTAATGCGCGCGCGCTAATCACGCGTGAAATTATGCGCAGTAGGGATGCGCAATGCAATACTGGGGAACGACCTTAACAACACGACAGAGTTAGTTTGAGGTCACGCAGCGGTATTCTTAGAACTACTTCTCGTCAGTTGCTACCAAAGCAACAAATCTCATGTACAAACCTTGATGTTGTAGTCAATAACTAAATCGTAGTATTGATAATTTTCCTTTGGTCTCAATGCATTGGATTTCGTGTTTTTGTTTTCTTCATTCAGCTGACAGTTGTCCTCGTTTGCAATTTTCAAGTAATTAAATGAGATGCAACGACAGTCAGTCTGGCATTTTTCAAAGCATTTGATTGGTTCTCTGACAGTAGCGTTTTTAAACACGTGACCAAGAAGGGCGTGGTTACTAAGCATGTTTCTTCCCACAGCAAAGAAAAATCCGCCTGTGGGGCAGTTTCCATCAGAAGGTGTGACCAGAAACGGAGATGTGTAGAGAAACACGTGGACCAGAAACTTCACTAGGCTCGCACGTGCACTTCCAAACATGGCTGGGTCTGCAATTCCAAAAAAATACCAAAATTAAGACTATGTATAAGAGTTCCCGTATTTTACATGATGCTGGCATGAATAGACTAAATAAAGGTTTGAAACAGAATTTTTTGCTCTGAGTGGGTTTTGAACGAACGTACCCCCACATAGTATTCAGGTTTGATAACCACTACACCATCAGGACAGCCATGCTGGCAACATAGCAATCGAAGAAGTGATTAACGTGGTTAGGACGTGGGCTTCCCGGGCAATTTTCTTTCAAAGGTGCCTACGTAGGGAAAGCCTGTAACTCCGTTTGAAACCTGAACTGAGGTTACCAGCGAAGGATACACGACCAAAGTCAAGTTAGCGGATGACAAGGGAGGATCCAATTAAGGATACAGGCTACTTTTTATATTAATTAATTATGAGTATACGAAAGAAACCTTGACCTAGCCAAATAATCATATAGACTGAATAAAGGTTTGAATTATTTAAATAAATAGATAAATAAATACATGATATTATTTTATCTCGAAATTACAGAGTAGCTTAGAAACTAATATCTTCGACTATGCAGTATATGCTTCGGGTAGGCACTTTTCTAACATGCAATCCTTAATTCTGATGATCGACGTCCATACAACAGAACTCAACTAATGCTAGCGCTTGACGTTGAAATATATATCTCCACAAGCCTTCTATATATTGTAATCAGAATCAGTAACTTTTGAGCAAAATTTAAGTTTTTAACTTTTGTGCTTTTGTTGGGCAATATCCGTTCGAACTGGCTGAAAAATTGCTAAAGTACCGAAATTTGCCTGGGAAAAGCTCAAACTGCAGTGCGTAACGAAAGTTTCGCCATTTTGCAAATGAATCTAGCTCGCACAGCGAGATATTTTGAACACAGTTGCGTGGCGTACAAGTAGAAACCCTCAGATTGGTGGTAGATTCGTTATTTATTAGTATTTTTTGAGGTTATTAAGGCCTTGATATAAATTTCTTCATTCATCGTTACAAGAATGTCGCAATTCACTGCTCCATATGCATACGTTGTTCTCTACATTTACATTTGGCAGTGGTTCCTGTCTATTCAAGCTATGTTTTTATGATGGAAAATGAAAAAAACTAACGCAAAAAAATCATTGAAGTGAAACTGACTCATGCATGTACAGGAACACATATTTCGACTTCGGCTATCTAGCATCTATGACAGATGATAGAGCAATCAAAATAGTTAATTATTCCAGCTTCGGCTTATTACTGAATTGTTCGAGAATTTTAACTTACCTTGGCGATCTTGATAAATGAGTTGTTTTTCTTCTGAGAACGTTAATGTTAAGGTTCTAATAACCAAGGAACGTTTCCTAGGAGACAAAGAACAAATGCTTTTTTGTTTGTTTCGCATGACAACTTGACGTATAATTATAGCCTGCGGTTAGAAACAGGTTATGAAACCTGAACTGACAAGTTGATGCACACAAAAAAATTAATTAAAAAACTGATGATTATAATTTTAACCTATTAAACGGCACATCCTTTCTTCTGAGAGCCGAAACAAAACCGGATGCTTTAGCAGGCTATACTCTTTTTTTTGTCTATAAGAATATTATTTTTCTGCCGATTTTAGGCTGAAAATATTCTTGTGAATATTCTTAGCTTATAGGAATAAAAAGCGGACTATGTCGAAAAAACGTCAGATTATCTTTCATATCCAGTGACATTGATGACGTTGAAGTAATTTTGGAGCCAGTCTGCAGGCATCAAAGCCTCAGTATGATGCAGGTCGATGCACATAACTTACCTTCTTGCAGAAATATTATTAGCATCGAACATACGGCTAGTGCTTAGTTTGTTTTTCTTTTGGCTATATTTTTGCCATTTAAAGAAAGGAAGAATTTATGCGGTTTAGAAAAACATACATATCTTTCGTAAATGTTTACAATTTCAAACCAAAATTGGAATTACGCTTGATGACCTAATTCCTAGTATATTTCACTTAACTTTTTCGTTTCTATTTGTTTGCTTTGAAAAATACGTAGATGGCTAAAACGCGGTAACAAAAACCCCAACGATGACCAATTTTCCATGTCACTTATGTAGATTCCATCAAGCAAATAAGTCAATGTCTGTCATAAAACACTTTAAATTCTTACTCGGGTAACGGGTTCTCCGTCCTGTGAACTCTTGCCTGGGTTCCGGGATCTCTTGAGATGCGTGTGTATGTTTAAAAGTTGTAGTAATGTGAGCCGGCTACAACACATGCAGACGAATTAAAGGAAGTGGCAAAATTGTGGCGTCGGTAACCGGAAGAAAGTGTGTCAAACTCGATCAACCGCCAGGATAAATAGCGGTAAAAAATTTGTCGCTGTATAGCAATGTTCTCTGTAACAAAGGTCTGGGAAAGAAACAAGACAACTTGCCCACATAATAATAATAATAATAATAATAATAATAATAATAATAACAACAACAACAACAACAACAATAACAATAATAATAATAATAACAACAACAACAATAATAACAATAACAATAATAATAACAATAACAATAATAATAATAATAATAGTAATAAATAAATAAATAAAATAATAGTACCAAATTAATATTTTAAGAGGAGCCTCCAATCACCTAGAGGGGGTTTCCAGGAGGGTCCTCTAAAAATATTCATCAAATGTCTAAAATACAGAATTAATTACATGAGCCAGGAAATATTCCCCGACGATTGAAGACACCACCCTATACATAGCCTGCTGAGATCTTATGTATTTTCCCGTGAAGCTCACGTTCAGTTCAGGAGAATTTCAACCAGCTGATATTTTCCTGCGTTCATAGTCTCAAGAAATTAAAGGTTCGAAATTGGTTTGTCTGTAAAAAAAAATCCCTAGTAAGTAACTAGGAAAAGTATACTCTTAAAGAATATTTTAAGAAAGACCCGAGGCTGAGATGTTTTAAAAAAACATAATTTTGCGTGTTGAAAATTTGTAAATACAATACTTTTATATGTTTTTAACTAAACCGTATAAGATTCTTCCTTTCTAGCCAAAGAAAGCAACAAAAAGAGGCATGTTTGGTGCCTAAAAACATTTCTGCAAGGAGTTATGTGCGTCATATCAGCTTAAATGCCTGCAGGCTGGCTCCAAATACAGACACTCGAAAACAGAAATGCCATTCGCTATAATCATAGTATACTCACAGGAATATTTTCTGTCTAAAATCGGCAGAAAAATAAGAATATTCAGCCCCGGCCGAAAAAAAAAAAGAAAACAATATTTTTGTAAAAAAAAAGAGTGTACTCTCTTTAGACACACGAAGAGAGCTTTTGAGCGTGACGAGTGGAATAATTTGGGAAAACGTGACCTGAATCGCTCAGAACCCTTTGTGCGCGCGTCACATCACATCCTGCGTGATTGACGTAAGCGTTGGTGATTATGCAAGAGAATAAGGTGTTAATTTTCGTTTACAAAAGGCATTGCACAACAAGCGCGTTACATGTAAACTACACACAGTACGTTCGTGTTGAGCAGAGAGAGTAAATAGAGTGCATTTTAGCAAATTAAATCCAACATGCGCTGCACAAAACTCGAAGTAACCATTTTGCTTGGTGTGGGAATATTTCTAATCGGCACAATTTCTCTGGTCGCGATTACTGTACACAAAGTGTTTCCTGCGCGCGAGGAGCAAAGCTTGAAAGCCATAAACTGTACAATCATTTCTGGTAATATGGAAGCTAGAGCAAAATGCCAGCATAAAGCACGTGATCATTCGACTTATCCGTGCTTGAGGGTTTATGTTTTGTGTGGAGCAGACGCGAACAGAAATGTTTCTTTGGCGAAGGTGCAGCCCCAGTTGTTACGGAAGGACTTTCACAGCCTCCAGAAACAGGTATGTACAAAACTGTTCAGTTTGTACTTGTTGGGCCTTCGCAAATTCTGTGTTGTTAAAACTGGATTTTTTCGAAGGATATTTAAGACTTTTTGTATTTGTCGCGTGGGAGAGAAGTGTCACTTTCTATATTTTAGCGCTCTAAATATAATTTTGCAGAAAGCTAGCAGTGTTGCAATTTGAAATTTGATAACTTGGATAATTGGCCTTTAGATATCCTTTGTTTCAGAGAATGAGTTAATCTCTTCTCTTTTTATTTACGGCCTTTTGTTTACCTTTAAAAACCGACGAGACACCACTAATATACGAAAGCGTATTGCCTTTTTACATATTTCTGTTTCCAACGCTTCTTGTAGGCGTCTTTTTAATCCAACAAATCAATTACCGCGTAAGCGTGCGTGGACACGCGTGTGCTTTCTTTTGCTAACCTTTCGGGAACACGCAGGCCCGGCCTTGATGAGCGCAAAAAAATTCCGGAGGAGAATCTGTTGCAATCGATCAATTTGTCCCAGCCGAACGCAAAGCTGGTGCATTCATGACAACGGAGGACCTCAAGTTTTGTCTGAGTAAAAAATTTCGATTTCGAGTTTCATGCAATTTTCACTGAAGTGACGTGGCCACGCGCAATGTTCATATGTCATGCAAAAATGACGAGGGCGTTTCTTTCCTGGACCCAGTTACTTTGGGACAAATCTTTATTGTAGTTGAATTGTGATGCTACGCACAATAGAATTTAGGACAGGGTGGGGCACTGGGCTAGAACAAGCCAATCACGCACTTTTCTGGCTCTCTGTGTTTATGTTTCACAATATCAACATGTATCAATGTTCCAAATTATACTTCGATTGTTTCTGGTTCTAGCAATATTCTTTTTTCATCCAAAATTCCTTCAAATAGTAATGCCGAAAAATCGTTATCTTTCAAAATAAAGAATGCAGTATTAAACCGGTCCACCCACAGCTCCGCGTGATCATTCGTGAAAAGTTTACTTGTCACGAAATCTTCCCTACATTGAATATTGCGTGACGAATCCGCTCGTAACGTCTGTGTCTATCTGTAATGTGTCTGATTTTATTTTTCGTTCCTTATCTCCAGTGCACCTATGAACCGGAAGAGTGCCATGACGAGACAGAAAAGGACTCCAAACTGTTGGTGTTGTTTCAAAGCCAGAGTGACAGCCCTATTGGATCATCCCTACAATGCTTTTACAACCCGAAAGACCCCGACCAAGTGGTCCGCAAGAAGGCTTCAAAAGAAAGCTACAACAAAATGGTGTTGAACAATGTGGTGTGGCCGCTGGCCGTTATACTGCTGGCTGTTGTTATCACTGCCGTGGCTGCTTGCTTCTTCTCCGCGCGACGTCAGAACGGTTATGAAAGATTGGACGGCTCAACAACATCACTACAACAGACTCTCTGAATACGGAGTACAGTGAAACAAAAAAGATCTGGTCTTAACCAGTTACGACTTGACTAAGATGAGCTAAATGTGAAAGTCGCGTTTTAGGCGTCTGAGAACTACGTATACCCTGTGAGGTGAAAACTGCTCGGAGGTTAAGAACAAGCTGGGAAAGCTCTTCAGCCTTGATTTGTTGAAAAACCCAAAAGACAGTTTTTGCTCTAAAATTTGAATCGCGAGCCTTCTTAAGATCACGCAGTTATTGTTTGTGTTGGCGACTAAATATTTCTTTTCTTTTAAAGGAAACTCAGAATATTTTCTTTTTAAATTATCTGGTAGAAATATATTTTTTAAATCATATACCGTACTTGTAATATTTTGTAAATATAAATATATAGTAATTAAATTATTTAATTTGATTGCGAGTTTGCAGTATTTGTGAAGGGGTTGTTTCCTCGCAAAATATATTTTTAGATCACATAATGGAGTTAAATTGATCAACTGTCGACATCTTGAGTATCATGTAACAACCTAGGCCCTAGTTTTCAGCCCACCCCTTAATCAAAGGGCGATTTAATTAATTCCTATCGGAATTTGGAGCCCTTCTCAACTGTTTACCTAAACGGAAGAATTATCTGAAATAAGCGGTATCAATGAAAGGTCTGGTCTGAGAAGTACGGTGTCATATGTTGGCGCAAGTCTGGACCGGAGCAGGCAAAATCACATATTTTTGTCTTGAATAGGATAAGAAGTTCACAACCCGACCCACATTTTCGGAAATCTTCCTCTAACCGGGCATTCATCTAAACCTCCCAACGAAACGAAAACAAGAGAACTTCGAGATCAGTCACAACTTATGATATCATGTTTTGTGTTAACATCTGTCTTCATCCGCAGAGGTTACACAACAATTATCACGATCTATCAGCGGCCGATTGATTCATAGCTGACTCGAGCCATGATCACGCTGAATTGCCAATACGACCACATTCAAGCCTCTACACACACCCGCACTCAATTCCAAATATACCTAAAAACGTTAACGCAATGTTTTTTTTCAGTGAATCAGTAGTGCTAATGAGCTTAAATTCGGCTTCTGGAGAATTTTCCTCCAGGTATTCTGATCACGGAAGCTCTTACTTGTAACGCACAAGGAAGACAAACTCGACACCAAGACGAGGATAGAAACTGTACGTGCGGCTCTATTGACCTCTACTTTTATAGAGTCGCACATCTCTTATTGTTGTCATTTTCCCGTCGAATTGGAGTTAAGATTTCGTTCACTTTTTAGGTTTTGAAAAAAAGACCATCGAATAATGCGCAAATTGACACTTGTTTCTTATGTCACCATGACGAGGTCATTCTTGCGTGTCCGGTGATAACAAATGGAGATGGGACTTGTTCGGATGTGCGTCATAAATACATGGGAGGCAAAATAAAAGCTTGTGTCGAAGAAGAGAGAACTCTTTCGACCATTTCAATCCCAGCGGACAGGAGTGCTATCGGAGAACAAAAACAGTACAAAGTTATTAAACTTCAATCAATCTGGTCTAATTTTGCGGCTCACGATCGCTGGCGTTGGTGGGAAAGATGTATGCTAACTACCTAAAGCTCACTGTAGTTATCGCGAGTTTGATGTTTGTTACGGGGTTTATTGCCTTGATGGTCTTGTCTACAACTAAAGTGCTTCCTGCTCAGAAAGGGTTAAACTTCGAACAAGCGACTTGCCGTGTAACACACAGTGAAATATCATGTGCAACAAGCAACTGCGGCGATGAGAGTAAACACGTTGAAACTTCTCGATGTCTTAAAGTTTACGTGCTCTGTGAAGATGACAAATCCATAAACAAGAATAGAAATGTTTCCAACGACAAACAAATCGGGTATTTGCTACGAAAAGATGTGTATCACTTGAACGACAAGGTAAAACTTCACACGGATTTCTAATAGTATTATAAATATCATCGTGTTCGGTTCATGATAATTTAGATTTGCAAACTTTTATACGCAATAATTTTTAAACCTCTTACAAAACCTTCTAAAATTATTAAATAATACCTGAAAGCATCTAAAGATTTCTTAATGATCTTTCTACACCTTTTTGCCTCCCTTCAACGAATGTTCAACGTTAGGACTCGAGGCACGTTTAACGTAACAGTTGCATGCAATATTGCACCGTGTCACAGCGCCTAGAATTGTGCAGATGTGCATGCAAATTTACATGAATGTCACTCTTGCGAGCTTTATTGAACTTACTCACGTGACCGGAATGCGTGACTGAACCTGAAATAGCAGTCTCGTGCACGACATGCAGAGTTAATATGTTGAAACTAAAACTTTTTTCAAGAGGACATCAAAAAGCGAAATAATGAGAAGAACAGATTGATGATTCAATGTGAACAAGAGTTAGCTAGAGTTGTCTAGACGAGACGATTTTTAAAATTAAAAAAAAAAAAAAGGGAAAACGATCCGAACCCTCGCTCAATTGACTTCCTTGACCTTCTTCAGGTAGTCTCATCAGCACACGTAAGTTCTCGTGTGGTGAAAACTTCTCAAAGTTTCATGCGAATCGCCTAGACTCATTTCTTTCTCCGTAAGCAGGTGTTGTCAGTGTGCACGTTTTCTCAGCTTGATAACTCTTGTTCAAAACTACTCCTGGTCGACTGTCTGCTCAATCTTCTGATCAAATTTAAGAGTAGCGACAATGCAATTAAGTCAAATCTATATTAAGTGAACGTGTTAGTCACACTGAATGTTTTTGATAAACAGTATCCTTCAAACATGCGAAGTTTATTTCAACCCCTCAGTGATACTGAAATACAATCAATATAAGTTCAATATAAATCAATATAAGGGACCGCCCAGTTACAGTTTAGTCTTCAGTAACAAATAACGAGTTACATTTTTTCGAGTACCTGCGTTTCAGCCAATTTCACACAGAACTTCCTAAAGACCATATCGCTACCGTAAATTTTTGTGAAACACATATGATAAGCCTCGTTGAGTTTTCGTTGTCGTGTGAACTAGCAGGCCATGGGCCAGGGCAATGAGGGATGTTTATAAATTTTCAATGTATTTTTAACTCAGTAATTTAGTTTCCTCAGGACAGAATTGCCGATAAACCCTTTTTTCCTGTAAACAAAGTTAAATGTTAGGTCAGTAGTTCAATCCACTTCCTGTAATAAATCCCATACTTTCCACATAATTCAATACGTTATCAATACCATACTCTGAAGGTAGCCATCATTTTCGAACGCTATATGTCAGAAATCATAGCTCTAAAATTACTAGGAGAGAAGTAATGTAGTTAAATAATATCATTTAACAGTGCTCTCTGCCATCATAATATCCCGGTTTACTTTTATTTGATCCCCAAATTTGCATTCGTCCCCTTCTTCTTGAAACAATCGCCAGTCTTTCGAGGGACTCGTGCTCGTGCGACACGCTCGCTTCGCGTTCCTCCCACGTGATCTCACCCATGAGCGTGTAAGAATGAAGAGTGAATAAATAAATAAATCAATAAATCAATAAATAAATGATAACTAATAGATATCTGACATATGCATGTCCACAATTTCTTCTTTCCAGTGTTCCTATGAGATTGCTCCAAATATCAGCCATTCAGACTCAGACACCAGTCGAAAAAACCTGGAAGAGCTTCAGCAGCAGAAGGGGAAGCCTGGATCGACATTCAAGTTCTATCGCAATCCTAAAGCCCCGGATGAAGTGGTTTACGAGAATCACAGCAAAGAAGAATACAGACATGTTGTGTTACAGAGCGTATTGTGGCCCGTTGCTTTAATTGCACTCTCGATTTTGATACTAATTTCGGCCATGTGCTTTTGGCCAACTCGTAGAGAGTACAGGAGAATTCCATGAGTTATTAGCGAGTAAAGTACATTGCAGTTACAAAAGGGTCTAGGTATGACAAAAGTCAGTGGCTCAACCAGCTTGTTAGTCCCAGGCCGTCACAATTCAAGTAAGAAAGAGAAAGGCAAATATCAAGACAATATTGTAAGCAAATGCCAGATACAGATACAGATTTCAAAGGAACATGTTGATCGCTATATGAAGTTTATTATGTTATTGGAAGAAGACTTGATATCAATCAAACTTATTTTGGAGAGACTCTATGAATAACTATTTTTCGTCAAGAAACTTTCAAACTCAGGCTTCACAGGGTGAATCTATAACAGATATCTAGAGAGCGACTGAGTTATATTTTGTTAGGGGTTCTTATTTCTAATTCTTAGCCCTTCCTGGATGTGGTGCATCACGAGGAATAAATATTTGTAGCTTTGGTAGTTTGTCGACGCATTTGTTATTGCTTTTGATAATTCGACGAAGAGGCGACGGTTGGAAATGATACTTTTGGAATTTGCACGGTTCTTAAGTCATTAACAATTTGAATTTGGGGCGGATCTAGGGGAGTTCAGATCAGTGGAACCCCATAAATTAAAGAAAACGAGACATTATAACACGTTGGCTTGGTCTCAGAATACCGAAATTCCCATTTCCTACAGGAGCTCAATTTTAAAAATGTTCCGAAAGAGGATGCCAGCGGACCCCCGTAAAGGGGACGCCTTCGGCGTTCCGTATCTCGATTCCCCTACTCTAAAATCCCGTATCCGTCCTGGTGAATTGAAGTTAATAATTTCTTAAGTTAACCCCAAGTTAAAAAAAAAAAAGACAAAGAAACGAAAACATTAATCTACGTACAGTTCCTGGATGACGAACTTTATTCATTCTATTCGTCTGTCCACCGACTTAAAGGGGAAATCAAATCAAGGTTTAATCATTTTTCTCAGTAACAATGAAATTAAAGGAAAGATGATCGATGGATTTTTGCCTTAACTATCATATAGTCTCTTTCTTTAGTATCGTGAGCGTGACGATACGTCCAAGCAGATTGTCTTTGTGAAGTCACTAAGTTTCTCGAACTGAATATATCTGGCATCGTGCTACTGAAATTGGACGATTTTCGCTGGATAATTTGACTAGCAATGTTTTCTCTTGCTGGTGAACTACCAGGGTACGCAGCATAGGTATTCAACCATGATTCATCGGCGCCCTGTTCGCAGACCCTCTCGGTTTGGGTAACTCTATTTCTCTTGCGCCATCTTCTTCCTTTCCTCTTTTCTTCCTCGTGTACGAACGGGATAAAGCTTGGCACTTCCTTTATCGACGGAAAGAGTACTTTATTACTTTTGTTAGGAGGTACAAAATCAGTCGTCAATTGCCTATTGTCTTTTGCGGCGCTTGGGAAGACAATTAATGGAAAGACAAGTTTGTCTCCATTATATGAGTCGTCTGACAAGTAACTGTTTCTTTGATTCAAGTTTGCAGCAGTATCCTGGTCTCTCAAGTACGTTTCTTTATTTAGAAGCCCCTTTGCAAAATTGTCATGTTGCTCTCTTCTCGTTGCTTTTTCAGCTGAACAATCATCAAATAAATTCGAGTGTTTAGTTGACTGATCCGTCTTTACATTTACACTCAACAGGGGTCTTGATTTGAGGTCCATTTTAATTTCCCTCTTGTTATCAATGATCGCTCTCTTGGGTTCCGCGTTTTTATGTCTGTAATATATTTTAGGATGTAAATTTCGGAAAGGGTTTTCCATTCGTTCCATATCAGTCTGTGATGAAGTTTCATCCATGAAGATGCTACTGCTTTCGTCAGATGAATGAACCTTTATATCAATCGTTCCTGAAATTCAGTTACAAAAAGTGATGTCAGTGATTAATGACAATATTCAAAATATGGCTCTTAAAGACATGCGAGCGTCGTAAGTCTATTGTAAGATCGCGAGGCGAGCCATGCTAATCGTGTAGGGACTCCACTTGGAAAAAGATGTCAACTTTGATTCCCTCGAGGAAAAGTTAGAAATTAAGAGGTTATAAATGTGTGCATCCTTTATCTAATACTCCCCACAACTTCGTTTTTAAAGAGAACTCCAAATAAACTATTAATATGTAAAAATTGCGACATCCTTTCTAAAAACGCATTCAACCAGTCAAATTATCAGAATAGCATATCAAACACATTAATTTGTAGTCTGGTGTGTGCTATTTTGTCTTGACGAAGTGATTGATATTTCCGCCATCATGAGAGACGTATATATATATACAGATAGTAGAGTTTAATATACGGGTGGAATAACCGACAACAAGTTGATGTTATCACAAGTCCATGCAATAAGGTTTTGACGCTGAAGGGATATTGCTTATAAAGTGAAGTCTCTCATGTGTGCTTCTGCATCTTAGCTATTACCGAAATAAACATATGCCTTTACTTTCAGAAAGGAAACGCGAACATTTTTAGCCTTCGTTTCTAAGACTTCTTGTCGCGTTTTACGATGGAACCCTTGCTGTTCCTTACCCGGTAAATATTTCGTGTTTTACTCTCTCCGTCTTGCTGATCATGACAAACAGGGGTCAAGAAGCTCTGCCAAAATGACAGAGCAAAATTTACAGTACTATTCTATGTAAATTACGTTCAACCTTGTCGTGAAATTCACTGTCGCACTGATTCAAAGGGAGACTCGATCTTCTTTCTGTTAAGTTACATTGATTCTTGCACTACCTTGGTTTTCTCGAATGGTTGTCGACGGCGAGTGATGTAAGTAACAACATTTGAATTTTTCCAGCGAATGATACAAACTCACCGTTTCTCCGCATCGTCTTTACTGTCGTGTTTCCAATCGACTGCGACGCTAATTTCGCCAAATATCAAACATATAGGCACTGCGCACTCTAAAATGCCCTGCTGTTTAAATTCTGTAGCTTGGAAACGCCTCTGTTTTGGCAAGGTGTGCAAATATACGTTCGACGACATGAAGTTTCCTTTTCCACAGAAATTAATCAAGCTTTTTATGATAAGTATGAATAATTATCACTTTGGTTCCTGTTGACGGCCCAATTTTATCAAAGCAGCGATCAGTAGTTGTGCAGAAAAGAAAAGATTAAAAGTCAACGATCGATTCTATTTCAAAGGAAAGAAAATGGCACGCAATATATAGAATTTGCATATTCCACTACTTTGTACTCAGCGATGTCTACAGCTCATTTGAATCTCAAGGAGCAACTTCAAATTACAAGAATATATTGTTATGTTTTGCTCCTCGCCATGGTGAACAAATGCATTAGTGGCCAAGACGTGTATAGGGACTTTTTTCGCAAGTTTTGCTTAAGTTCAAGTCAATAAACAACTGGTTGTTAAGCCATAAACTTGTGTATTTAGAATCCTCTAAAAAGAATATACACTTGGCGAAAAATTGCTGAATTTGAGAGAATGATTAAGATAAAGAAAACATAATTTAACTCATCATCGAAACTGGAATATTTCTCAACACGTTTGGTATCCTAGATTTCGTTTATCACCCAGGGCCATGGGCAATACGACTTGATATATTTTTACATATGACAAAGTATGAAGTCACGTGAGTAATAACCAGCGATCCTCAAATTAACTTACTTTTTCATGGTAACTTCCAAACATGGTGTAAAAAACAAATCAATAAAAAATGTGGGGAAATAGATTTAGACATTAGCAAATATGCCAAAAAAGGAGGGGAAAGCTCAGTGCGTACAGTTTGGTCTGTTAGCCGCATTGTTTAAGCCGGTATTCGCCATGTGAGTGAAAACACCTCGCATCTTGAGCTGACCCACCTAAGGGGCTTATTTCAAAACATCAATTCTCCTAACCCTATTACAAGCCGATTAAATTATTAATAATTTTATTTTATCAAATCATGGCCTGTTTACTTATTCTAATTATAGGGAGAAGTTGTCCTTTGATCATTGTTGTCAACTGAAGGGGCTGAATAGAACTCTGTGCTTCGGGCTATTTGTGAGAGCAGTGTAAGCAAAACTGTACGCTTTAGGGCTTTCATGCTGACTCCTTTCTTAATTTAAAGCGTTAAATAAATCGATACAGCTTTTAAGGGAAAGGTTGTCCTTCAGAAGTGCAAAAACTTAACCGACATTTGCAAAAGGTATCATGATATGGTTAGTGGTAGCTTAGAGTTGTTTGAACAAAGTTTACAGTGTTTCAGTCCAAAAGAAGCACACACAACAAATCACAGAAATTTATGATTTGCAATTCAATCGTTCGGAAAAACTGTGAGCCTCGATCAACCAGGCCTACCCATAGTGCCTTTCGGTATTGTCCCGAAGACTTTTACACTGTTTAAGAAAAACCTTAGTCAAAACAGCTGTAAACAGATAAAATGGTCCAACAAGAAATGGCAGGCCACAGACATCATTTGCTGATCGAGAAAAGCGACAAGTTAATCACTTAACCTCGAGTGTTCTCTTGGAAATAATTTCCGAGCATACATGTGTGACATACACGAGGAATCCGATTGAAGACGATGGAGATTCTTATAGCGTCTCCACGCTATCAAGAGACGTCAATTAACTTTAATTCGGCCTGGGAGCGAGGCCTAAAGGACACAAACAAAGGAAATCGAATAATTAATGAACATGCTTACTCGTGTCTCTAGTTTGTGCCTCAAGACCTAGGCAATAGACTGTCATCATATCTTGACCTATAGATAGGTACTTACACTTTGTTTAAATACGCTTGCTTCGTCAGCTATACAAATACACAATAAAAAGAAAGACAGCTGATTTCTACAACCTCGCTATCAATATGAATTTTTCTGTTGACAGTAGCCTATTAATGTCTCTATAGCAACAGTATTTCACCTTGCACTTGCTGCACGAGAGTCCTTTGTTTAGCTGACAACCAGATCAACAGGAAGAAACACCCTTGACTCAGGTTTATCAACTCACAGCGGTCTTATAAATGAGCAATATCAAACACTTGTGTTTTCTTAATAATGTTCAAGTAAGAGCGTGAAAAATAGTTTAGTGATCGACCGTTTGCCATGCACCAAACCACCAGAAGTTCTTCACATGATCGAGGTAAGCTACCGTATTTAAGTAAGACTAATCTGCCTCATAAAACGGCGACAATTTTGGTTTTGAAATCAAAGTTCCTGATAGGTTTTCACAGACTAAAGCAAAAACTACTTTAAAATTAGTTTAAAATGGTAGCTATGTTAATGAAACGTAATCGCGCAGCTTTTATTAGACATTAATCATTTTAGGATCTAGGCCCCAGTGAGTGGCTATGTTACACGGACAACGCCTGTCCTCTTTCATATAACAATCTCGTTTGCTGTAATTTTATGACCGCATTTCAATTCAGTGGTGTGTTTCTAACTCAACGTAGAATTAAACAACACAAGGTTCCTATCCAGAGTAGGATTAATATATTCATTTTCACAGATTAATATCAGTACCATGTTAATTAACCTTTTTTAGATTACGTTGAATGTTCTCTGGGTTCGTGTGGTTAGCCTCCTGAATTAATGAAGCACTTGTAGAAGGGAAGCAATATTTTCGGCGCCGATTAAATTACGAATCAATTGTTACGTGGGGCTAGGGGTGGATATAATCGTTATGCACCTCTCCTAATATTCCTAGAAACCTTCGCCTTGATTAAACAGCTAGTGTGTTCTAAATTTTAGTAATGCCATAGTTTTTCTTGCTTATAACTACTTATCAGACTTTCTTACTCCGTCTGTATCGAACACTCAGCCCGTAACCATCATTTGATTTAACCTAAGTGCAATTCCGTCCAAAGGAAACAAAATTAAACTATCCAATTTATGTTAATTTTATTAATTAATTTTTTTTCAGTTAAAACGTTTTCTAACAAACAATAATACTGATTATCAACATCGCTTCTGCATCTGTCTGTTTCTCTAGTGAAAACCCGCATTCCTGTATTTTTTTTAGAACAGTAAGCAATCAAATGTTGATAAGCTGTATTGGGGAATGACTAACGACGACGAAATATTGATAACCCATCAAACTATTTTCCCTCTCAATTTGTCATCATTCTAGAATTATAGCCGCAAAACCATCGTGCGTCATTTAAAAACACATTTTTGGACTGAGCAACCTGCAATATCCCAAAATAAACGCCGTCGTTCCATTAGCCTCCATTAGCCTCCATTAGCCTCCATTAGCCTCCATTATCTGATTACCCGACAACTAAATTAAAACTCCCAAACTTTTCGTTAACATGTTATTGTATTTGTCCATCTTCAGTCCCGGAATTGCAATGAAAAAGAACAAGTTACCCCGGACTGAAAACATTTATTACAAGATGAACAGAAACTGTCAATATTTAAATATTTAAGAACACCCTTATGCGATTAACAGAAACATCAGTTCAACATCTTTAAGAAACTCACCTCTAGGATACAGGTGACTTTTTGTCTCGAGGCGCCTTTGATCGTAAATCAGTTCGTGTGACATCATCATGAAAATTAAATTTCTTAATTAGTTAGAGTCATTTGTGCTTGGTAGGACATGGCTATGCTGTGCAGTGTCTTCGACTCCCTCTAAAAACTGAGAAGGACTCGGCTTTGCTCTTGATTTTAAGGTCAGTTTTCCTTAATATGAATTGCTCTTGATTATAGTTGTAATCTGTGGTTACTAGGCAGATTTGACAAGTTTTCCTGCCTCCTAACAACCGCTTGGATAAAACAAGAGTGAATTATGTATATGACGCAGTTAGTGCTATGCAAGCTTATGCAACTCTCAGTGAACGGAAATGATAAGCTTCCTATTTACATGAGACGGCACTGGTTTCTTCATTTTTCCTTTTTGGTAATGATAGGTAGTTTTCTTCTTTGATTTTCAAAGAAGATATTTCTTGATACAAGAATCGCTACTGTTACTACATGACAAGTGCAGCAAAGCCAAACAGAAACTAATTATCCTTCAATATCAATTTACTTCAACCCCACGCAAGGAACGCGCAAATGCGCACTTAATGATCGAAATACCGCTAAGACAAAAATACCTTGGTACGGAAACCGTTCGTAACGGACTGATTACGTCACACTAAACTACATGACGTTAGTTGACATCCGGGAAACCATCAGCAACGGAAACAACTGGGTAGATAAACTGATGTTGCCATTGAGGTGGTGGTGGAGGAGTGGGGGATTTTATTTTCGAGGCGGCGTTGAGTATTTTTACATTTCCTTTTCTGCACTCTCACTTGGCTAGGAATAGCAGCATGTACTGAATTAGCACGTGACGTGATGTGACTGAGCCAACACGGCAAGTCTGTCTTTAAGCTCAATTAACTTCCTAACGAACTGATGAACATTGAAACGACATTAGCATTTAGTGGGAGATATGGGGCTAGAACGAAAATAACTTGTCGTGGATACCCGACATAAACAAATACAAAACTAGTAAAAGTATTTTAGACCATAGTTGATAAGACTGCAAACTGGTCAATTCCTCGTCTTACATTCTCTGGACTCAAGATATTCAGATCAACAGATGGTAATACGAGGAGCTGTTGAAAATAACAGTTTTCGAGCCTATGTTCAAATCTCTCTTTGATATTGCGATCAATAAAACAACCTCGATGACGTAAAAACGTCGCTTTGAGATCTTTGAATACCACTTCAATAATAACAAGTCATTTGTTTTTGTAATAAAGAATTGTATTTTACATGCTAAGGAAATAGTTTCTGTTCAAATGCCGCGTTAAATCAACTCTGGACAATTCGCAGCTTGAAAGTAAATATTCCATGTTCATCCCTATGTATTGACCTCCAACTACACCATGAATGCAACAAAAAGTGATATCTTTTCAAATGTGGTAGGATTCTTACTCAGGCATCCGTAACAATGAGCTGTTCATTTGTCTTTAACAAAGGCCTATTCATTGTTTACAATATTGACGTTTTAAGAAAACAAAGGAACATTTCGTTTCTCGATATCAATAAAGTTTACCTGTGGAAAGTTTTTGCAGTGAGCTCTCCTTTCCTGAACGAAAAAACCTTATGGACGAAAACTCTTAAATATAATTAAGTTTACAGTCTGTGGTCATTTTTAGTGAGATCCAAGTTATCGAGGGTACATTTCGTTGGCGATAATTACAGAAGTTATTGTTCAGCTCCTGTTGACAAGTTAAAATATGCTAAATCTCCAATTTTCATTTTCTTTTAGAAGTTACAGAGCTTTTTGAAAGTTTTGTTTATTATGTGTCTCTTTGTTTGATTTTAACCTGCATAAACCGTTTATGTGAACAGTATGGTCTTATTAATGTATGATTAACAGTTTCGTTGTGTAAATTTTTGCACCTCACAACTGAGTCTAGTCAACAATGCAGCACAAAGCACGCGTTTCTGTGAGAGTCACTGCTCGCGTTGTCAATTTACAGTATAACACAGCTTCAAGTTATTTACCCCCACGGCGCGAAATAACTTCCAGAACATTGTATAACTTCTGCAAATGCATGCCTTTTTTTACCATCAACATCTTTAACTGTCTGATAATTATGGAGCGAATAATCATGATCTTGCATGTTATCAATAAGTACATATTTTTACACCTAACAAGTCTTGCAAACGATGTACAAATAGCCCTGTTTGAGAGAGCCATTGCTTCGTCAATGCAAGTGCTGTACAACCTTTTCCAAGTTGTTGACAATCCTAAACAACTTAAGAACTGACGCGAAATCTATACAAAGTTCTCCAAACGAGAGACTAATAAAAGACTACCGTCAGCTGGACCGATTTCAGACCCGTTGTGTTGCGCAGGAAATCTCTTCCTCCTCAGAATGAGATTACTTCGACTGTTTACATAAGTCCTCTGATTAGAGATTTGACATTATGTACAATCTTTGCGATGGTTAATTCGCGTTAATACCATCATGTTCCGCCAAAAATTCTTCGTTGTCGTAAATTATGTTCATATTAATATCTTCCTTTGGTGATATGCCATTGCGATGAAGCGATGGAATACAATTCGGCCTTTCAAAACGCTGCCTTTCCAGCTCTAAAGGAGGGAGATTCGTCGACAGCCGGGGAGCTCGAGGACCTTTCTTTGATGAGTCACTTCTAGCACTTGGCGATGACTCTCGGCGATCGCGCGGAGAACGATTTCTAAGTTCAAGCAAAGGTGCGTCGCTTAAAGATCTCCAGCGATATCTAGGACCAGTGGGATCATCAGTCTTTTCAGGGTTTTCCAGTTCTGCAGGGCAGCTTTGCCTCTTTGGACTGCTGCTCGGATCAACACGTATTGAAGGCAAGGGGTCGTTCGGTCGAGTTACCGAAGCCTTTCTCAGTAACACTTCGTCAAAATGAACATTGGAATCACTGACATCTTCTTCTGCACGCTTTCGTATTATTTCAAGCAATTCCTTGGTATGTTCCTCAGTAGGTCTGTTGCGTAACGCTCGGTTTTGAATTTCTTCCGTGTTCCTCATCTTAACTGTCCCTCTCGCTACGCTTGCAGCAAACTCAGTATCCGAAAAGGATAGGCAAAGGCAAACACCAAACACGATCTTGCTATGGGAACGATCGCGGATGACTCATATATCCCAGTTTAACGTATTGTTTGTGAAATTATATGTTAAATGTACTTAGAAACTTGCGTCAAACGACCAAGTATGACTCTGCTTCACTGAATTTCCACAGAAAACAAACGTAACTAGCGACAGCGGTTCTGGTCAATTACTAAAACCAGGCGGAGGCGGCCGTTCAATAACCAATATCACTAACTACAGGAAAACTGGCGAAGGTAATTAGGAGAGTCAGGAAGCTAATGGTTGGCTAAGTGTGACCTCTTATCGGCTCTTTGTTCCTCCGCCTGAAGGGGTTTAGAGTAATTAATTTTCAGTTATGCTCAGAATGAAAATTGATTATTAAATGAACACAGCACAATAGGATTATACGAGATTTATTTAGCGCTGTTCTCTATAATTGTAGCTCTAACTAATAGCTGGGCTAAGGCTTCAATTTCTCAAGTAATTTGACAGTTAGTAAAGATGGTAAGATTGCTTATACATAGGACCTTACTTGACCTCCAAAATATTCAATAACCTGTGACTATAATTAAAATTTTCCGAAGGTTCGAGAAAAGTTGGTTTAAAGGAGAAAATAAATTGATACGGTCTTACGGCAATTGACAACAAACGTTGACGAAATGTCGCTCTCAGTTATAAAAAAGCGTTAATTCAATCGTCTCATGATCATTGACTACAGACAGTTAAGATATGGCTAATTAAAATGGAAACTTCATTCATGACAAAACATTGAACTCTACAAAGGCACAACCAAGGAAGTGAGTGTAATTACAAATTGGGAATGAAAGCCAGAGAACTTTTCTTTTTGTCCACATGAGCTATGTTATGACAGTGTTCATTGTGGTATTTCAATTAGCCTTTTAGACTGATGCTCATTATTTTCAGAATCTCGCCAACTACAGTGCAATAAAGTTCTACCGTAAAAAAGCTACTAAAATTTGACAAAGTGTATTCCTTAAGAAAACAGTATTTTCAAAGACTGCTTGCAATAAATTTTGCCAAGAGGCTTCCTTTTCAGCCTTTTGAGAACAAAAAATTTGTACAAGCTTTGTGCAATACAATTCACACCTCTTAAAGGTGTTCATTAATCCGTTGAGCAACGTTTTCACCTTTGTTTGCGTAGCACATATATTTAGGTAACTCTTTTGTGATGCTGATATTTCCTGCCTCTTTATCGCTATATCTTCTTTAAGGACGTTTACACAAAGCATACATTAGCATAGAGACTCGCCCGTCTGAGAAAATAACCGAACACAACTGGAATACCGGCACATGCCAATCAAACTGAGAGAACTTGACGTCTTCATTGTGTTAAAATCTCCAATTGTTGTGAAAAGTAATTAACTCATGTGAATTTGGCAATCGTTTTTGTGTTGATGTAGTAAACATTCAATAAAAGTCCACTAAGTTATTGTCTTTTTGTACGCTACTTAATCCAGTTATCATCGCACAAGGCTAATTCAGGATCTTGTGGTGGGGTCAGTAATTTGGCGAAACTTTCGGCTGAACTTTTTTCCATGGTCATATATAATTCAGCTCGCTTACCTTTTTGGAGCTGTCCCTCTGCAACTACTGAATTATCATTTAAGGGATTTTTTTCTTTACGTTTGATAACACTAATTAGAAATAGAAGCGGCACTGGCTTCGAAAGCTGATAAGGTCAGAGATACTTATAACTACTAGTTGTTTCGTGGTCTTGCGGTAATTTGTATTTGGCTGCGTGACCAAGAGGCCAAATGAATACTCTACAGCTAGCCAATAGCATAATGAATCGGCAGAAATTCAATTGACACGGGGCACAGCACTTAGCCATGCTGCATTTCTGTTTCCAGTGGTTTACTCTTACGACACAAAGAACGGCTTGCCATTTATTTCAGTACAAAGAGTGTAAGCCAAATATTCATTATAACATGGCAAAGGCCAAGAACGTTTTTTTTTGTTTTGATATATATATTGAGAGTATTTCATTGGCATAAAAAAGCATGCATTTCGATTGATCATATGTCAACTAGGATTATGGAGTGTACTATTGCTATAATATCTACACTCGAAGTCAGTGGTAATTTAATTTGCTGTCAATGCCGCATAATCATAACAGTGGCAGTTACAGGTATTAATTGATCGACCTCTTGAACAAGTAACCAAGGGTACGATAAACGGAAAGTCTGACCGCAGCACCTAGCAACCATAATCTTGTTTGTCGCGATCATTGATGCATGTACTCTGCCGTTTGATTAACGAGAAATTCCCTCTTAGTGGTCTCTAAACATTCTTATGACGATGGTATTTACGGCCTAATTTTTTGTATGCTTCAGACTGAACCCTGGTGCAAAACTTTTCTCGCACAGATGAGCCATAAAACAAGAATTCAATTTACACGACCTGAATGTAGATCAGTTGTAATATTTGCAAGGGAGCAGCACATGATCGATGATGCCTGATTGTCCATTCGTCTTTGTTTCGGTATGTCGAAGAATTTTAACAATTTGTTTGCGTATGGATAAAAAGATCAGCACATCAAGGCAGCAGAAGCTGAATTATTTCGATTGGGGCTTTCGAGCATAGATGATTTAATGAAAAGTATGTAATAATACAAGTATATTACATGTTACAGTAACCGACTGACAAAACTGATGAGTCAAAAGTGACATGAAAATGTAATGCAAAGTGTCATTTCAAGTCATAATTGCCAAAGTGATTACATTTTTTCTACCTTCCAATGCAAATAATTTTGTATCTGAGGTGCAAAAGTTTCTTGGTCATTCATCTTCAGTCGCTAAGGTGTTTTAGTGTCGCATAGGGGAACCGGGGAGTAATTTAACCACCACTAACCAATGGAACGTCTGCGTGCAGAGACTTCAACATGAGCCGAGCTAAATTTAATCTGTCCCATTCGAACATTCTACACCTGACATCTATGACCTGCGTAGTTAAGCAATTTGAATTGAATTGCATGTAGCCAAGCAATTCAAAAATGCCTCAGGGTTAGTACAAGAGGTGTAAAAAAAAAAAACGCTTCCGTGCGATCTGATGCTCTTTTTTAGAGCACCTGATCGCTGCAATTCAAGTAAAACAAGAACACTTTAACTCGAAAGAAATTGTCTCCAGGCTTTAAATAACTTTAAACACGCGCAGGAATCCGCAGGATCCATGGATCAGTAATCGCGATAAACCATTCAGTGGTCGCTAGGTGCAATCTGACGGCTTGTTTTGTACCCTTGGCGACCGGTTTAAGAGGTCTGTTATAACTCCTCGGTTACTGCTACGTGGGGCATATCAGTATAAACAACAAGACTCTAGCCTGATTGAGTATAAGTTATTATAGCAATAGCACAGGCACCAATCTTCTATCGATATCTTTACTCGTGTACTTCACTGAGCTCTAACACGATAATGACCAAATTTCGATAGCCCGCCCTCGGTTTTAGAAATGGGTGAGAGCAGTTGGAAACGCAATCTGTCGATTAGCTCAAAGCAACAGAGAATTATACCCGCTATGAGAGGTATGTGTTATTGAGTTTACACCCTCTGAAACAAATCCATTACAGGATTTTTAATTAATCCTCGACGGAAGAATGGTTTATCTGACCGATTAAAATTTGCCGTTCAAAGTTTGATAAATAACTGATCCAAAGAAGGCAAGCCTCTTTCGTTACAAACGTTATAACCACTTGGGAAGTAAGATACAATCTAGGGGAGGTCTTTTAGCTTGAATACAACAGAATGCTAGTTATGAAGATAATAACTTAAAGAAATCGATAGATACTTGGTATAGCACTAAGCCGATGATGACATTCAAAACCAAATACTTTTGGTCAAGGCAAACATCCACATTGATCAAAATCAAAGTTTCGATTAGACAGAATATAGTCCTTACTTCTATGATAATAACTATACTGTAAGAGATTTGGTTCTAAAAATTTTTAAATTTTTAAATTTTTAAAAATTAAACCGTAAGTAACAACGTAAAAAGGGGAAACTGTTACTAAGGAAATAGTTAGTGAAGAAACTGTCTTCACTGAGAAAACGGACTTAGAAAAAAAATTGCGTCCGTTTAATAATACCTTGAAATTGTTCCGTTAACTCAATAATGCATTTTAAACCTGCGGACTCTTCCAAAAGTCTCCTCCAACAATGCAAACGTTTCATCGAAACAATAATTATGAAGTAAACTTACGATTTTATGCCAAAGAAGTGATGAAATACCCTAAATATATGTTAGAAAAATCCGCTTCTTCGTTCCCGAGCGTAACTTACAGAGTTCATTGGCACTCAATTGTATGAGTTCGATGTTTTCAAAACACTTCATTAGCCGGGCCGCAGGGACGTATGGGTGGTTATTGGTGTTGTAATTGTTCTGGGCTTTCGTGAGCTTTTGTTATACTGACAACAATGGATACCTGTTATAGTCAGGGTGAAAGTATTGTGTGTTTCTGCAGTGTATTTATTTAAATTCAAATCAAACAGATTTGAGTCTCCCATGCTGTAGATCTCACGCTTACTCTCCTAAATATTGCTCACAAAGTTTTTGAACGAGTTCCTAAATAAATGCGATGTATCGCATATTTTCTTTTCTATAAAACTCAGATTATAAAAAAATTTTAGTTTAGCCCTCTGGAAGGCCAGTCAAAAAGCATTATGGATAAATTTAAAATATTATGCGATGACTTTGTTTATTGGTGACGTTAACGTCAGTGAGGGTGTTTTTTTTCCCCTCTATCCCTCTCTCTCTCTCGTCGATTCTTAACTGACCCATTAATGGAATATAAAATAATTCTTCCTCTCATATTTGCGCAAGCCGACTGTCTGGACCATATTTAAATCAGTAAAATTACCGAGACTGTCTACCAAAAGTGAATGAGACTAGAATATATTAACATATCGAGAGATTTCAAGTAGTTTCAAAGGAGCTGAATTTGTATGGAAAACTTTGTACACCTTAAAATCCAAATATCTGACCTTGGAAATTTTAATGCTAAACACAAAAAATATCACAATATTAATATTGGCAAACGTAATTTGAGAGCCGACCATGCACCTTTCTTAAACATTTGACTTCGACCACTAAAAATGTTTAATATGTCTATTCAGTACGTTGGAGAAATTAAAAAGCATATCAAGTATTTCAAGGATGGGTTTAGGCAACTAGGATTAAATTGAAATTGTCACTGGCTTTTTGGCTTCTTCTCTGTTCAATTAAAGGCCATTTTAAGTTTGTCACTATATATAATGTAGTTCATTTCATGCCATGAACGTCAGCACAGTAGATCGTTATTTACCATTGCATTTGTCAAGTATTATTCTACGAATTCAGTTTTTTTCTACATTAGGAAATCTTGCCAGATTAAATGACGTCTTTCTAAATGCACTCTTTTTTCTTCAACTCTAAAACGCCAATACGCAGTAAACCGGCAATAACAAAGACATAACCGCTGTGATCAGCCAATTCCAGTTCATTTGGCTTCAGATCCATTATGTTACTGGATGTTAAGTATTAATATTTGAATTTCTTGGCACGTAGGCAAATACAAATTAGCGCCAAGACCACGAAACTACTAGCTATACTAAGTAACTAGCTAGCCCAGTGTTATTATATGTGCATAAAACAAACAGCTGACGAAGTGTCGCTTCAATGTGTTGTCAAATATACCGGGGAATATTCAGTCCATAAAAACATTATCATACAGTTTTTGAAAGACGGCTTTGAAGAAGTAACCGAGCAGAATAATGGCGTAATTTTCAATCGTATGTTTGCCACGTCATGGCCATTTCCACAACCATAACTGCCTTAAACTAATAGAGGAAAAAATTTTCTTTTCTTTCTTCTTATGCATTTCGTTTTGAGGACTGGACAGGGTGCGGAAACTTGGAAAGTTCCCAAAAACCCCTGAGCAACTCGCGAATGCGTTGCACAGCTGAGAATTCAGTAAAACCGGACTTGCACGGAAAAATAACTTAAAATGGACCAACAAATATGTTCTCTTAACAATGTCAACAGCTTATCAAGCTGAATAAAATAATGCAACCTTTTTATACTGGGTATATTTTTTGCTCAAACACCTCCAATTCTCCAAACAGACATCAAAACAAGTGCGAGCCAATCAAGAAAGATGCTTAATGTTTTATACTTTGAAATGAAAACTTTCAGACACCAAAAAAAAAAAAAAAACATTTAAGTACAGCGGTTCAAATATCAGCAAACACATTATAGTGCATTACATAAACTGGACCGTTGCTAACAACACAGTTCTGGGATCCAAGGAAATAAAGAAGACTTAAGCTTACCATAACAATAACACTATAACACAAAGTAATATAAATAATCAATCTCTTAGTTTGATATCTGAATTTGTGTGGATTGAAAAATTGTGAAGTATAACTAAACCCTTCCCAAAGGACATCTTTTCGTTCCTTCTTCCCCCCTAAAAATGGCTTTCATTTTAATTTTCGGAGTGAGTAATTGAGTGTTGTAGAAGGGATTTATTTGCATGTAAAAAGACTAAGGTAAAATAAATATGCAATATATTTTCCAAATTGATTTTTCCTTAGCCCTGAGGGATTTTTACGAATATAGTTTTAAAAGCTTTTTCTTTACGCAACAAAAGCTGAGTCCCCGAAAATAAAGTAAACTTTTAATATTCACATCTAGGGTAACTCTAGAACTCAGAACAGCTGCAATATAAATGCCTTGTATTAAAACAATAACTAGTCAGTGCTAAAACCAGCTTTTTCAAAGTCACAGCAAGCCCGGAACTCGGTGAGGAAATTAAAATTTCTGGTGATGATAGCCAAAGAGGAATACATTCTTTTATGAACGTCAAGTTTTTTGGTGAGAGTAAGTAAAACCTAAGTTAGTATAGCAGACTTGATATCAGTTTTGTTTTATCATTCTCGTGATTATTTTCCACAAAGCAGTCATTGACGTGTTAAAAGTTGCCGTGCACAATGTCAATGTATTAACTTTAAATGGATTTTAGTCACGGAAGTTTTAGGAATAAGATAATGAACCAACGCTTTGCTGGTTAATTGTATAAAAAGTGGCTTTTTGCGCTCAGTTTTATCGTCTATTTTGACTCTCGCTCATGGTCCAACGGATTTAGAATAATGCAAAACACTGCACGCTCCAGCGGGAAACATTTCACAGTGTTTACACCAGCCATAAGGCAAATAAGCATGTCTACCACTGCTCAAAAATATCGTTACAGTCGATATTCATTCAATACGTTTGACGTTTGACGTATGTGTACAGTGCAAGCTGTGTGTTATATCATCTCGTGCAAGTCCTGATTTTCTAAGATTAAGACCAGAGCAGATCACTCTTAGCTTTAAATCAGAGTTCAAAACTATTATTTCACGAAAATGGAGTATTGAATGAATGGAACAACACATAAACGTAATATTTTCCGTTTACTGTATCTCAGTTTTATATCACACCATACCATATTTCCCAGTTTGATAAGTTCACTTGTTTCGATAAGAAAATGGTTATATTTATTAGTCACGACACAAACATGTTTTATCCCTTCGTTTTTATTTTAGCTGGTAATAGTATTTTATTTGAGCTCGACGGATATCACGGTAATTTTTTTTTTGATGCGAGCAGTTTGGCGTCAATTCAACAGAGCGCATTTTCCTATCACATCTGTTCAAGGAAAGCCGACATCGTCATTTAAAATTAACTCGTCAATATACACTTTTAAACCATTTAAAGTGAAAACATGACTTGACAAATATACCTCTTTTATAGCAGTAACATTGGCCGCATGCAATCGTCGGCAGTTTTGCCCTATGATAACAACGAAAAGTATAATTTGTATGGGCGACAGGGGTGCACTAATTTCTGGAGTCTCCCATCAGGTGGCCAAATAAAACAGATACATATTTTGTTATTCCTGCCTCAAAAAGTCCCTACATTTTGCACCGTTTCCGGCTATTAAGTTCCACTTCTATTCTTCACAACTGAAAAAAAAAAACTTTTTACTGTGACGTTCTCGAGATGACATTTTAACCAGCAGGTTTTACTATCACTAGGAAATCGGCGAAAACCGATATGAAATTTTCATTGAAAATGTTATGCAAGAAAATGATACATATCGATAGAATATATCCACAATAGGAACTATTTTGCAAGATCCGGTCTGGTTGATCACCATTGAAGATGCTGCCGGCTGGACGACGGATAAAATATATTGTTGCCATAGTAGAATCTCTTGGTAAAAAAAGTCTCGCACATTATTTTGTCCTTGTATTTCTCGCCTTTTTTCAGAGCTATTTGAAAGGAACAAAACTACTTTCCACGCAGCTGAAAACTTGTCCCAGCTGTTAGCGAACATTTTGTTTTTGCTGCCTTGATTAGCCGATGTCCCAAGGCGACAGTGTTTGTAAACAAAACTCCTGTTGCTAACGAGCAAGGAAGATTTTACAATATTGACACTGGGATAGCAGGCGATAGAGTCTTTCCACATTCGAAGCAGAAATGTCAAAAAATAGAGGACGCTTTTCTTGATACAATATATATCACGCGTGACTGCCCAAAGACCACGTGGTGTTTTGTTGTCTGAAGTCGTGAAGTCACGATATATTTTTTGTCAGTGAAAAAGTCACAACAACAGCAAAGCAAGACATGAAAATTTTTTGACTTTTCATCTTCACCTTAGCAAACTATCGAGACTGTCAGCTCAAGGATTAAACACATTTTTTCAAGATCTACACGAGGTAAGACCAAAGTTTGGCGTAGACGGCGTGGCGGAAAGAAGAAAATGGCCGTAGGCTGTGTCGCGTGTGAATTTTTTTCTTTCTTGGATAGTTAATTAACGCGTATCGCTGCAGCTATTTTCGTTTTGCACGTGTTAAGTCCTTATTACGAAACGAGGGGGGCCAAAGATAAATGCAAGCCTCTCTTTGAGAACGCGAAATTAAATCACACCCATTAATAAATTGTATTCATTTGTATTCGCTCGCGCGCATTACGGCTTCAAACAACGTGGTCTGACGAAAGCCGTGAAACCACGCGAGAGTGTAAATAATTCCGCTTTGAGCAAACTAAAACGGACACATAACGCAAACAACGTTTGCTTTCAGCGTAAAAACGTGGTTGACTTTTCTGGTAAGTTCTTCCCCCTGCGGCATGTGTGCTAAATGGATGATCTTTAGTTTTCAAAATGATTTTTATGTGTCCCCGTTTCATGACGTTACTATAACTACAACTCTCTATTCGTTACGCTCTGCAGGTGAGGCAGAAAGGCTACAACTCTCCCCCATGAAACAAACTCAAAACGACGAAGACGCGAATGGTGGAATGGCGTCTACGACACAGTCCTATCCGCGACTGCCGAGGAAAAAAACGCTTGAACAACAAGCCGTGGTCGACGAGATTCTACAAGTCGTAGCTGATCAAGGACGACGAATCTCGCTTTCACAAACGGACTACAGCGTTCAAAAGCGAATAGAGTTCGGTTTAAGGCGCCAAAAAAGACTAACAAGCGAAGGATCGAGTTTTGATGACTCAAGTTCGTGTGCCAGTGGGTCTGATCTTTCCACTTCGCCTCCGCCTTCACGGCATAGCAGTATTTCAAGTTTTTCAGACGAAGGCAAAATGTTTGAATTCAGTAGCCGGCCACGGACCCTGCCGCCGCTCAACCGGAGCAGAACCCATCGGCCCTTCAGACCGACGCCTCCGAAAATCGACTTTGACGAGGAGAGAGAAACGAACTGTGCAAGCAGGTTATCAAGACCAATGTCTGCACGCGGGCAACGATCACGCCCTCAAAGAGGTTTCACGTTATGATTCAGAGAATTAGAAGTAGTATAGAGAAATTGCCATCATCATATTTTATTCATTGATAGCGCACAATCTTTTATGCGCAGAAGAAGTATTTTCGAACTTTTACGTAGAAATTAGCTTTGAAAAATGTTGCGCTCAGTTAGTGTCGCAAGGAAAGCCAACATCGGTGAACGTAAAGGTGGCGAACTTGGAAATTCATCAGTTGACAATATTACGTCTATACGCCAGATGGGGTGGCAAAACAAGGTTTATCAGCTAAGCTACTGTTAATACACAGCAAGAGGGATAATCGGAGAGGAAAAGAAAACGTTTGTAAACTCTGTTTAGATCCCGAGAACACTGCTGGTTAGTGTTGCGGCTCAGTATAAGTACTATATCTAAAATCAAGCAAATATCTTTTAAAAATACATACAACACGGCCTCAAGTCATGATCAGACAGTCGAAGAATTTTTAAAATTCTCCGACATTTCTAGAAAAAGTCAGTCTATTAAATAAATGCCACAGAAAAATAGCGGGATCAGGAAAAGAGATTTTACACTAAAACTGAACAAGACAACATTTTTGTCATTGAAAACCATCACCCACCTGTAATGGTTTTTACTCTCGACGCAATGAAAATGCAATTGTCGGTCAAATAATAGAGAGTTTCAAATGAATTTATTGCAAAACATATCGATCGATCTCATTTGAAAGAAAATGATATATGTAGAATCATATTATATAAATAGAAGTAGATAGCAAATATTCCTTTTTGCAGGCTAACTAAGAGCTATATTTATCCAAAAAATACGAGACCAAAATGTTAATTTCTTCTGATATTCTCGGAATAATATTTCGCCAGTAATTACCTCTTGTAAATAGTCCGCAAAGGTTAAAATAGAGAGAAAGGTTGGCTAAGGGGCAAAGCAAATTATATAAAAGGCTGTAAAAATAAAGTAAAATACTTGGTGCCAGTAAATTATTATAAGAATAAAACTTGATCTAAAGCGAGTGTTGTTTTGAAAATCAATAGCGATTTGAATATGCTAAATATTTTTTTAGTGAATTTCAAGTTTGTTCAAGTCAAACGTTCCTAGTGTACTATTGCGAGACTTAAAAGATGAACTGCCTTCAGAGCACTTTACTTTCATAGGAAAATAAGATATTTACGACATATACAGGAACATGTGAAAAAGGCCTTGATCCCATTTGAAGGCGTTAAAATCGACATTTAACGATTAATCTCAGGCACATTGTCAACGAACGACAAAGCCACTTTCCAAACTCAAAACGTAAACAATAAAAATAGCTGTGTGAACAATAGTCTTTTGCTAGCGTGGTGTTCCAGACTGTTCGCTAATTGTTTTTGCTCAGCGGTACCAAACAATTATTAAAACATAGAAATTATTGACTTTGAACTTGCTCTTTCCAGAAAATTTATACAAAAATAATCTTCTTTATCTTAACACCAATTCTTTCGGTTGGTTAGAGAATCAGTCATGGACTGACTTAAAACCTGTTCTGTCTTCACAAAAGGTTGAAGTGGTTATGGGTTTAATTCGGCGTCCAAGCGGACCCGGCAATAAAATTTTCCTTTGCTTGAATCGAGTCACAAGTTGTGAATAGACTTATTCGCCATGCATTGTGTCAAAGGAAACCTTTGGAATAAGTTCTTCACCGCACTAATGATGATGAAAGCCATTTCTTTATCGTTGATCTATTTATTCAAGACGGTTTCACAAAATTGTTAATGTAATATGCAAAACTGATATAGTTTTTTTTTTTTTTTCATCTCGCTATTTTAGATATACCAGTATCTGCATGCTCTTTTTGGGTCGTTGTCAAATTCGAAGCTTATTTAAGGATAATTGAAATGGTTTGAGCCACTAAACGTCGTACATCAAATTTAAAATTTATTAGTTGGAAGAAAATTATCTGTTGTTTCAGTATGTGAAAAATATTTCAAAAGCTGTCCAGTGCTAAGAAAATAGGTCGACAGCAGTGAAGTGTGCACGAGGAAAACAAATTTTAAGTTCCTTGAGCAGCTTGAGTCGCGTATCGGATCGAGGTTCTATCAATAAACTTAGCAAGAGGCAGCAATCACATAACACGATCCAAATATAACAGACACCCAGCATAAGTCTATAAGTCTATATGTTTCAATTTTTTATTTGTGTATTAATGTTTAACTTAAGGCCATTGTCGATATCCGGCTCGATGGAAAAAAGGTGAACAAAATCAACTATACAGTTGTAGCAGCAGTTGGCTTTTGATTTTTAAATTCGAAAACGGGCAAAAAAAAAATTAGTTTCGAAACCGTTTTCGAAAACGATTCGAAAATCGAGACTGTTTCATTAACAGTGAGCAGAAAGTTTTAATAATGACGGTTTTTCTCATGTCCACTCGCCGCAAACGATGCGGACGGTCGTGTCGAATATTTCAATACTTTTAGGTTACCATAACATCAGTTTGATGCAAAACAAAACAAGAATTGATTCAAACGCCATGCAATTAACAACGCGAAGAACGCAGCGACAGTCTTTGGAAATTAAAAGAAAAATTACACATAATACAAAGAGTAGAAACGAAAATCCAGAGCCATCGGACAATTTTGAATGAAAAAATAACAACGCGAGACGGAAGAAAGTTATCACTATCGAAACCAAGTCTTGAGGAAAGGTTTACGAAATTTTGGTTCTAGCTATTTCAGAGAGTAAAATTCATGGGATTTATTTTGTTATGTAGATATTCAAAGATTCATGACGACCACGCAATACAATGAAAGGCCCATTGTCATTTTGGAACGACTCCTTGCTAGATTCGATTCCTAGAGCTAAGAACATAGAACTAATTTTATTGTGTTCTGTTTTATTCCATATCCTTTTATCTTGTTATATATATGTTTCACTGAAAAGCTTCAAGTGGACGTGAAATAAAAAAATATATGTATGTAAAGTATGTATGCGTGTATTTCTAGATGGATGGATGGATGGATGGATGGATGGATGGATGGATGGATGGATGGATGGATGGATGGATGGATGGATGGATGGATGGATGGATGGATGGATGGATGGATGGATGGATGGATGGATGGATGGATGGATGGATGGATGGATGGATGGATGGATGGATGGATGTATGTATTCCTAAATATTTTAATTCTAAATTTAACCGGGTGCTTATTTGTCCAGAATCCAGATAATTATAACCAACGCTTCACGTGCAACTGATAACGCTTTTTCCTTTTATGAGATTCAATAAAATCAGTCTTTAAAAAAGCATAACATACCAGTGTTTGACTTCAGCTGATATTACATGAAAAGCTTAAAGCTCGATTAAAATCTCTTTACTTATTGCCATAGATTCTGTATAATGTTAGTTTTGAGAATTCAGTAGTGCATCAAAACAATTTCTCAAGTTGTCAATACTGACACTGGATATAACAAGGAGAGATAAAATGCTTGATCGCTATTGGGAAAATATTAAACTGGCGCGGCAAGGTAGAAAAAGGTACATTACCACTGAGGGTATGAACTTTTTTCTGCCTGTATTGTCTGAGGACTTACAAAAATAACCTACAAATAGAAAACGAACTTTAAATATTAGCTAAAAAAACATGAAGGGGGTTTTCAAATATACCACAGTTAATATTTGTAAAACACAGGAATAGATATTGGAATTTGGTTTGATATGACAAATATTAGTTGCATTGGAGACAGTGCTCGGAAAACACACCCACATAACTCGTAGTTTATACCACAACACTGAAACGAAAACTGTCAAGGGTACGAAATATGATTTCTTTGTGAACAGATCTTAACGCCACAAAGCTGAAAAATCTAACATTGCAGGGCAAAACAATTTCTTCTTGTAAACAACCTGAAACTCTCTCAGGTATGACGCAAGCGAACACTTGAAAAACAGGCATGTAAAGGAATTACATCATAAAGCGTCAGTCAAGTGTTCTATTTTCGTCCGGAAAAAACTTTCGAGAACGTTTTAATTTCCTCCATTAAAATAACCAGGGGTAGGCTTGGCCGTGTAATTACCCAATTACTGCACAATGAAAACCACCGGGTCGATTAACTAGAGTTCTCACTGTCGGCTATATTTACGTTGCCGAAAAATACGAGTTAAGTATTTGCAATATATTTTTAAATATTTTGCCAAAACGCCGGCAAAACTTGCTTTGAGACAGAGGGCACTTGACACAGGGCAGTGAATTTTAAACAGAGTTATGGCCGGCAATATAAACGAGTCAGCGCGAACCTTCTGAAGCCTATCTAGTGGTTTGTGATTTCTCATTTTACTGTGACTGATCAGGTAGTGGGATCTGTAGAACAGTCGAGGCAGGTTGATGACAATTGTACTTCAGGCAAGTCCAAGACATTACATTCTGTTGGGTTTAGGTACTACGTTTGCGACGTCTGGCTCTCACTGAATTTGAATAAGGTATCTTGCGTAGTTGTGTAAACTTTGTATAGGAGCTGTATCAAAAATTTCATTAAAATTATTTACAATATGAATTATCAAGACCCTTTACACCTTGATAGAAATACCCGACTAGTTTCATCCCCTTCCAATCTGGAATGTAAGAATGGTTTTGAAAACACAAACGTTACGTCTGAAAAGATATTAATTACTTTTGTTTTCAAAGAATAGTTATTTGGCACTCTAATAAATCAGTTATCTGCGGGACAACTTCTTTCCTTCACACAAGATCGTCACTAAAAGAATTATCTAGAAAACTTGACAAGCGAGATGTATTTTTGAAATGCTTTCCGTTTAACAGCAGCCTCTAAGAATTTCCTTTACTCCGACAAGATTTGAAGATTTTTTTAGTTTTTATTACTTCTGTATTTTAAACATTTAATGTGAACAATTTTTAGACTTTTATTTTTCAGAGGACCTCCCGAAAACAACCGCTAGATGATTAGAGGCCTACTCTTAGAATTTTAATTTATTACTATTATTATTATTATTTATTAAATAATATCTGCAAAAATCGTCTCTATACACTCTCTATATAGTTTGCATTTTAAAATGAAACAAACAAACAAACAGCAGATTAATAAGCTACAAGCACTGGTGGTTTATTCGCAAAAGAAACTATTGGAATTGCTTTAATTAGGTCCACTTTTGTTTTTGTCTGTTCTTTTAAAACATCCTGTGCTATTAATAAATTATCTGTAAATTTTAAGAAAACTAATTATATGCTAATAACATCATCAAAGAAAACAATACATTTTAATATCCACAATATCGAATGCAAAAGCTGTATTAAGTATTTAGGTATATACCTTGGTGAGCATCTAGAGTGGGAACCCCAAATTCAACATGTAAATGATAAATTAGCAAAGAATGTAGGTATAATTAATAAGCTAAGACACTATCGTGATTTTCATATGCTCAAACAGTTATATTATACCCTTGCTTAACCATACTTAAACTATAGTCTTGCCAGCTGGGGTGCTGCTTACAAAACTAGATTAAATAAAATCTGCACTAAGCAGAATAAATGTATACGAAGCATGTTCTTTGCTCATGGCAGAGAACATGTCAACCCATATTATAATCTTCATGGAATTTTGAAATTTGAAAATATTCACAGACTAAAAGTATCGCTTTTTACGCATAAACTTAAGAATGATAAAAGTAACACCCCAGCTGTACTACTGAATATTCTCACATCTGCATCAGAGATTCACCCATATAATACCAGGTATGGTGCAAATCAAAACTTCTTTAAGCCATCAGTACGCACCAATTATGGTGTATCTACATTTCAATTCTCCGCAATAAAAATCTGGGAATCTGTCCCACCTGAACTTAAACGTTTTCTATACATGCATGCTCTTCAAAAAGCGGTATAACAGATTCTTATTGACCACTCAAAACTGACCATAGTTTACCTGTTAGCTATGTAAGATACTGTTGTACAATATTCAGGTCACTGTTTTCCTTTATTTTAGCTGGCATTTATGTATGTCTCTCTTCTCTTATGATAATAATATCGTCTTTAATGTAAATATCAATTTAAATTAACTTAGCATGCGGCCAACGCCAACTTACATCTGCATGACAGCGACCAACTCGAAAGCTCATGGCTACTTTGGTCACTGTACACAGTTAAATATTGTTTCTTCTAGTTTATTTCTATCTGTATTTATTTTTCCTATATCATTGTAAACCATCTTACGTTAAGTTGTTTTTCTGTAAATAGTGTGCAATAATAAAAAACTAAAACTGAAACTGATCCAGGATTGTTTTATAAATATGCAAAACTGAAGTAATGCTATGGCTTGTACAACTTTACAAGGATGTTTGTGAAAAATAGGAGAGCAACACAACTAAGTTTATACAAATTCAAATCAGACATTTGTTGGAAATTTCCTTTAGCTACATAGTCGATATATATTTGCAAAACAAAACGAACACGCTTGATTTATGAAACAGCAAAGAAAACAATCCAGGAAATTCAATCCTTCATTCACTCGCATAGCTGTTAACTTTGTTTTTTTAGAATACATAGGACATCGTGAAAAGTGAATTGCAAATAGAATCTCTTTCACGTCTGGTGACCCTTGTTGACCTGCACCGACACAAGCATTTATTTTAAAAATGAAGAGTTTTTTTTTTTTTCTAGAAAAAAATGAGGAATTAGGGCTACAGGCATAAAAAAAAACCAATGAAGTGTCCATCATATTGAACCTCGTTTGCAGGTACGACTCCTAGAAACGAGGCTTCTGCGGTCAACAATATCAGCAGTTGATATTGTGAAGCTCACAAGAGACCATCTTGATCTCACTGATTTATCAGAAAGAGAGAAACAAAGCTGAGGAAAATTAATAAAGGCTCTGTAAAACTGACCGGCTAAAACTAACAACACATCAGTTAGCCAGCACAGTTTTTAAATTTCTTTTAATCTTACAGATTTGTATTCGCTATATATTAAAAATTAAAATTTAGTTGTGCCGCCATCCTGAACCCGAATATTCTTGTATGGAACAGGATGGAAATTCCGACCAACTTTACATACATCTGTGGTTGAGAACTAACACGCAATTCTGACCAATGTAATCGCTTTATACTATTTACAACACTAAGGACGTAACTTGTATATACTCGCATGTCAAACACTTGTCTATTTTTACTGTATTATTTAAGGTTTCTTGTGTTTCTGTAAAACCAGAATGCGTCCATCGTGTATACCAGTGTTACACAAAGATACCCATATAAAAATATCGTTAAGCGTCAGTATCAAACTTTTGTGAAATTATATCAACCATTTCCTTGTTGTGAAACATTAAAAACTTGAAAGTCATGGATAGAAAATGAGCATTTCATGTCTCTGTGAATAATGCTACGCTTTTATAAAATGGGCACCTTTAATGTTTTCGCTTCATTAGTTGAAATCTAAATACATGCAAAGGCCCTTCGCGTCAGGCGCGCATCGCTATTTTGCACGCGCGTTACGTGGCCATTGCGAGATGCACTTAGAGTGAACGCGTTAACTATCAAACGTGCTGCTCTTTGGCTAAAGTTTTCTATTATAGAACTTTTGGCCTGTTCGTGCACTGGTTTCGGATCGAGTCCAATTCGAAATATTAGGTTAAATGATAATGTACTTCAAAACGGTAGTGAGAAAGTTTTAGTCCTATCAATATATAAGTTAAACGATTCTCATCTGTTTCTTGGGAGCAATGTAACCAGAGTTTCTGCTCAAGTCTTAGCATATTAACTGCAATAATCTTTATAATTATGAGCTAAGCAAACTTCACCTCAAAAAGCAAGATGTTGGCTACATTTCGATAAATGATCGTCTATAATGGTGAAAATCACAAGCCTCGTGTTTGAAAGTTTGTCTTTATCTGCAGTCGATCGCTATTCATCCTGACTTCCTGGATGAATCGTTTACTGTTGTCAAATACAGAGCCATGTTGTTTGGGCGTCGATTATCGCTAATCCAGCAAAAACCGAGTTTCACCTTGAGATAACTTGAAGTGAAAAAAGAAACTTAAAGACAGTACATACGGCACGAACTGTACTCAAAATTTAAAACTTAAAATGTGACGTGATCACTTCTCAGGCTCATACTGATATGATCAACTTGGCTCTGTTTTGCAAACCACGCAATCTTAATTTCTTAGATTTCCTCAGTATGATCTAAGTTTGATCTATAGCTTCATAAAAATCGCAAAGAAGGACAAAGGTCAAAGAGCTCCCAAGATAAACTAGGTTTATGATAAAAAGTCAAATGGCCAGCCTTGTGGTAAGACTCCTGTCAGTTGTGATGAAGCTTGACATTCAAACATTCCCACATTTCTATGATTAGATAATACTTAAGCTGAAGTTTCCTCTACCAGGATGGACAAATGTTTCCACACTTTAAAGATCCTGGGAAACAAAATGAGAGAAATAAAGTTAAAACCTGGCTCATTAAAGAGCACATTGGTATTTCTCGTCAACTAGATTTTTTGCAAACAAAGTATCTGTGACAGTTAGGATTTAAAATGCTTCTTGATAGAGAAGATTTTTGTAATAAAAGTCATCAAGAATTGTCCATCAGGGGAAATCCGTTCAAAAATGTGCGCAAACCGCCAGTGAAAACTTGAGTTAGAGAGAGTTTACCATGTAACGATTATTACGTCACTGACACACTTTTATCATCAAGGCAAATTCGTCTTAACATGGTATAGAACTAGAACAGAGCTTAACTACAGGGGACGTTCTCTCTCTTACCTGCTTTGTAGTGAACGTTTTTGTCAGTTTAAATCAACTGCTCGAAGGCGCTGGGCCTTCGCGTCCAATTGGCGGCACATGTACCAAAGTGTATGGCGCGCTTGATGACGCTGCCGAGCTACTTCTGTAGAGTGGTATATCAGACGGATGTACTTGCTCGAGTTCTAGCGGTCCCTCCAGGGCTAACTGAGCGTCCAGTCTGTTAAAATTGATATAAGTTCTCCGCCTGGAGCCTTTACCCAATTTCCTAGAGTACGATGGAGGGTTGGTAAGCGAAGCGGCGTTGCAAGTGATCCTGTCGCATTCGCTAGCGGACGATATTCTCGCGGAAAGAATTTCGGCTGGTCGTACACGCTGGAAACTTTGGCTCGACCGTGGTCGGAGAGCTTCCGAGTGGTTATCGATTCCCGAAAAGTTTTCCACAGGAGCGTTGTAGTAATACGAAGCTTCTCTACTGGCGAACAGCGAATGATTTTGAAGAGGGATAAAGAATTTTCTGGACAGAAATTCCTGAGGCCAGGAAGCGTTTAAGTTATCTCCTGAACCATCTTCATCGGCGTTAAAGGGCGAATTTAATTCTGTCGTTTCTGGAGTTTCCTGCGCAAGCAAATCACGAGAGTAAGAACATTCATTTTTTTCATCCTGTGAAGGATTTTTTTCAACAGAGTCATCTTTTGAACGTTGGCGCTTTATGAGGCTTGAAACCGATCGCTTTCGGCTACTGGAACTTCTCGTACGAGGGCGTCCCGAAGGCGGCCGAGGCACGATTATTCCACCTGGTGGGTTATTCGCTTTACCAGCGTCCAAATTTAACGAAGATATTTCTCTGGATAAAGGTCCTTGGGAAGTTTGTTCACGGTCAATATTGTGGCCGTCTGAGTTTGTTATTTTGCCGTCTTCTCCCTTGACGACCAAAGCTGAATCTATTAAGTCTATGGTCTCGTCGTCAACTATTTTCAAATCCACTTGGGAAGTTTGTAGCGCCTCTTGATCTTTGACAAAACGCAAAACCAGGTCGCGCTTAGCACGAGGGACATTCTCTGTAAAATCATCCCGGCCTGGACTGTCGGGTCTCCCCTCCTTTGAAGTAGTCATAGTAAAATTTGCACTCGAAATCCGTGTTCACTCATAAATCCGCGAACTCAAACAATACTCCATCGGCGCATAAGATGTCTCTCGCATGGATTCAGCGATCGTCACTCTTGGAAAAACGACAAAGATGTATTTATGAAGTTGTAATGAAACTTCAAGTTGTCGTTAGACACTCCTGTTATTCAATAAACTTGATTTCGTTTCTCGCCACACGGCTTAACTTCGGTTGTCTGATGAATGCAAGATTTCTTTGTGACTGCGAACGGTCCCAAAATCCAAACGGTCCCGAAATGCTTGAAGAGTCGAAGGAACGCAATTCACAGAAGATTATACCAATAAGCAACACACAATCTGTTGCGATAACATAACTAGAAAACTAGCTCTATCATTTCAGTAATTTTCCACCATGTCGTTCAATGTTTGTGCTTTTGTGTCCGTAGCTAACAAATACAACCAACAGCCTGGCAGTCATTGGCCCGAAGCGATCAACAAATGACTAATAAATATTCATCTCCATTTCGGATAATGATCAGTTATGAATGCAAACTAATTATCCTATGTGTTTACCTAAAAAAGAAAAAGTTTATCCAGATCGACGCTATATTCTCACGACAGTAAATATTCAAAGGATGTTTTTTCAAAACTCCTTGGTACGGTGTTCTTGTTTCTCCAGTTTTTGAATTCAACTAAATTGGTTAGTTTAGTGACATCCAAGCGCTTAGCAGAGTAAGCAAGTAATTAGGTCTTTTAATTCAACCTTCAGAAATGTATACACTTTAAGAAAAGCCTTTGTTTTCTTGTACACATACACAAATAAGGGTGAAGTCGTCGATACTTCGCACATTGGAAGACCTTACTGAACAAGCCATAAATTGCTTTAATCGTGCACACTGGTTTCAAACCTTTGAGCCGCGTTTGTTTGTAGGTCTGTAAATGTTTTGGCCGGGTCCGGAATCCATTTGCGTTTTCAGTTGTGGTCATAGTTTGCGTTAAGTGGCTGTAATTTAGGTTTGTTAGCTCCCTAGTGATTTCGCAAAGGTGTAATTATCGATTTTGCCAGCAAGAGTAAAGGAGCCCTACAGCTTTGACGTCATCGCTCATTGTGCCGATAATCCTACTGTATGAAAGTTTAAACTAGTATTTTAAGCCCCAAATAACACCACTGAAAGACACGGCAGAACTGTAGAACACTCATTAAAAATATTTCACAAAGTAGGCACTCGAAATGTCTGCAACAGGGTCAAGTAAATGTCACTCCATTTCCTTGATCTTTTTGTTTTCCATCAAAAGCGAAGTTCAGTGTAGCCACACAAACAACAGGTTACCCCTAAAAATAATGAAGGTGATAGAAAGAGATTAACGAAACTGTTCGAAATATGCTTAAGCGGGACACGGAAATTATCCATCACGCACTATAAACGAAGTCGGCGGCTGCACGATGTTTCTTTCGGTGATTTAATAATAGTCATTTGCACTAATTAATGATTTAACTCTTGAGTTATTGTTAAGTCTATTTCCTGATTACTTATGCCTGGCGTTTTATCATGTTTTGCTACTGGGAATGCTCTTCATCTATCAGTGTTTTGTTGATACGGAGCCAGTTGGAGGCGTTATACGACAACAACATCAAAATTCATCAGTGGACGGGTGCGAATCTCAGAAACGATTTCATTGCGTTTACCTTGCTTTGACTCCGTTATTTTTGCTCATGTCAATAAGTGAATTCTCCCTACCAAACTCCCTGAGAACGAGGTTGTGTAACCTCATTCAATACGGTGTCCACTGTTCAAGTGAAGAGAACAGATTATCAGCCAGATTGAATAGAGGAAACCGAAAAAAGGCTCTTTTACACGATCCCCCAACCTATAAGCTTAAAACTGAATTAGAACCCAGGAAACTTGCGCTCGCAACTACTCGTAACATTTTGTATATTCTTTTTAGCAAGTTGCTTTCAATAAGCTCCATTTAGACAAACGAAAACTAAAGCTGTCCTTAGAGGCTTGAGGTTTTCAAATTAGCCTTGTTTTCTCCCCTCTCAAGGGTTGTCGAAAGAACATTTTACGATAACTGCAGAAATTTTCGCGCGCTCAGTGGCTAATTTTCATTGTCAATAAGCGGACAGACACATGAATTTATAATTTTGCGATGCGTCAACGAGCGAGAGCGGACAATTTGACAATTTGTTATCGTAAAAAAACAAATTGAAGTCAGTTTTTCATGCGTCTGTTCTGTTTTTGGTCATGAATTTCGTCATAACATTGTCAAAGTAGTCTGCGGAGGCGATAGCCGATAGCAGAGTGGATCCGCAGACTACTTTGACAATGTTATGACAAAATTCATGATCAATAAAAAGATACACGCATTAAAAACTGATGTCAATTTGTTAATGGGTGAGTAGGTACGTGAAAAGAAAAAGACTGAGTAGGGTGGAGAGGGGGAGTAGAAGGCATGGAAGGTTAGGGAGGTGATGATGGAGAAAAAGTTAATATTTTTTAAAAGTATTTGCAAATGAATTAGAGCCTCTTGTACTCGACGGTCGTTAATAACGACTTGTGAAAAATGCATCGATAATGAGTGGAGTTATCGGCGAGGCTTTTGGATTTGAGAAGCTCCACTTAAATTTCTCTAAAGCTTTGTTTAACACAAGGTTAATTTCCCGTCACTGCCGTTGTTCATGAATATTAAGTTCCCCCAGGTTTCTACCATCGAAGTGAGATTTTACTGATTAAAAGCAAAAAAACTCTCAAGAAAACGAAACAGTCGATCGTTTTTTTTCTATATCGAATCGTAAAAGATTTACAGCAAAAAGACGTATGTATTGTATTCAAATGCCACTGTTTCGTTTACAAGTCCTGTTTGTAGCATCACTACCATATTCAAACAAGCTTCGGGTGCCTTTCAATTTTAAATATTGAATTTGTTTTGCAAATTACAACGACAAAGAAAGCTGTTCTAATTTATATGACAAAATTAGTTTGTTGCCGAAGAAGTCAAGAACACCGTTAACCACAACTTTGGCCTAGAAATATCGGCAAATCATTTCAAACCACAAAAATGAATTTGTATTTTGCAGCAGATATTGTGCTCTTGCACTGTAAACACACTTAGCAAATTACTTGTGGAAAAGATATCCGCTGCAGAAACGAGTCCTTAACTTATTAATTAATAATGAGTTCCAAATTTAAAATATGTTTGGCAGCCAAGTTGGGTTGCTAATGCTGACTTAACAATAAATTGTTGAATAACCTTAATTTTCGAGTAGAGCTCACAACCACCGCTTATAAACGTATCTTTTTGCAAACTGAAAAAAGAAAAAAAGTTCGTGCGGGTTTTGCTAATCTGTAAACCTATCTGGGGGCAAATAGCAGCGATCAGGCATATTTACCCACTCCAAGATCGTATCAGTGACGTAGAAATACTGTCAGTCTTTTTGTTTTAATAGCTGTCAAAACTCTAATGCGCAAACAGCGCCATTCTATTGAAAGCCGCCGACAGCTGCGGCAGTTGAACCTACTTATGTAAACTAGATATTACGGAAAACAGTAGAGAGGTGCTTCAACAAAGCGGATGGCGTGGATTAGCCGCATAAGTGCAAGCTTGTTGTTGAGGAAGAATTGAAAATGTACGCTGCGCCGATCACCGAAGAGGACAGTTTTCTTCCCGCCATTTTATGGAGTAATCCCGCCAAACAACTGGAACATGTCCGCGGTTACTACGAGCGACAGCGGGAGCGTAACTTGGTGCTCGACCGAAGTCTGGAAGATATTCGCATGTCGTACTCTATGAAGCTTTGCAATGAGAGAAACCGGCTTAGCAAATCGTTGTGGGAGTTAGAGGTTCGAAAAAGGAGATTGCTACATCAAATTATGGAGCCTCAAACGAAACGCACCTCTGACTGGCGAAGGAAGTCCATATCTGAAGCGAAAAAGCAACGTTTGAAACAGAAAGAGAAAGAGGAAGAAAGCAAACTGGATATGACAGGACGAAATACTAAACGGACTTCAACAAAGCGTAAAGAATGTAAGCTAGGAAAAACTACACAACAAAAACTCAAAACAGATGCGAGCGATACAGTGGAAACTGAACAGTTAGAGATCCCAAAATATCTCCTACAGTGAAAAGGTTTTGTATATAAACCCGTGAACATTCAGGGTTGCTAAGACACGGGTCATGGAATATTCATCAGACAGCTGACAGAGGGATCGGAAAAAAGGAAATTGTTAACTGAAGAGGACACAATTTTAAATCTTTAGAAATAAACGGCTGCACACTTCTTCAATGAAGTGGGAGTTAATTTAAAAGTACCAGCAGTTTGCGGAAAAAATTGTTCTTGGAATTTTGCTTCAGCGAAATAATATTATGAATCAAATGTGATATACAAATTTGCCTTTATTGTTACAGTTGTGAAATCATTGCATAATTTTTAAAAGATTTTCACCGTGCAAGAAGTCGTCCTGAAGTCCGAGAATAAGACTAACACAGTGTTAAGTTAAGAGAATGGTACGCAGTTTTATTTATTAAGCCAAGTAAGACTGAATGAAAAAGATAAGTTACTCTAAACGTTCAAATGGGATCTTTTTCGAAATGTAAATACTCGCTATGAGCGAACAAGAAAATAAAGGTGAAATTCAGTAAAACAAAGACTTTTAATACTAGTATTTATTTTTACCAAACGTTCTTTGTGTCAATAATTAATATCACTAGGAAGAAGAAAAGCACACAGACATAGCAACAAAGATCCGTCATTAATTTTAAGAGTTCGAGAAGTCGCTTTTAGTTCTTCCTTAAATGTCAGGCACAATATTTTGCTAAATGACTTTTAAAACATTGTAGGATTTGTTCCTCAAATGATTGAAACAACCTTACTGAGTCTTATTCACTTGACAAAAATAAGCTGTTATTGCACTTAACGCGGGTGTGAAACATCCATGTAATCACAATTCCGTCAATAAAAGCCAAGCGAGAATTCGTGTAAAGTGTTTCTACGCCTGTGAAAGTGGTTTTAGCAAGAAATTGGGGTTAACAATAGAGCGGCGAAAATTGCTTGACAGACATTAGACTAAAGCGACAAAAGCGACTTTTGAACTTTTATCTTGTAACTGTGGTTACTTAGCGTCACGCTCCTAAATATATAACTTGCTTCACTCAGTCACATAATTATCTCTTCATTCGGAAAACTGCATTTGTATTTCGAGTGAAAACAAAATGAACTACATTTTATTCAGGAGATTGAAGTAGATGAAATATTTTGATAACAAAATAGAAACTCACAATCAAATTCAAATTGGTTTTTGGCTTTATTTCAGTGAGCGATTTAAACATGTACACAGGGTAAGCTTTGTGCTAGAAAAGAAAAAAGTGCTCATTTTAACAGAATAAAATTATACTGAAATTCATGTCGAGGGCTCTTCTACGAAATGACAAATAAGACAGTGGAACATCAATATAACGACTTGCACGTCATTAAGGTCAAAGTTGCAGTAAAACGTACGGAACAGCACTCGTATAGAACGAACACCGATATGACAAAATCCTTGCGAAAACGAACAGAATGTAGATTGTCAAACTAAAAAGCTTTCCAGATTTAACACAGAATAAATTTCACCACACTTAACGTGAAACAGGTTAACAGAGATGGAAGTCAGTGATAACCTCATTATATTCCATTGTTATTGCACCATTAGACAAAATTTAAAACGACACCCCGTTGTAACAAACCCATTTTCTCAAATCCCTGGGTGTTAAGCTGTACTGAAGTCCCACAGTACATACCGCGATTTGTTAATCTGCGAATGAACTAGAATGCGAAAATTAAACTTAAAAACTGCAGTACTTCTGTGGAAAATCTTTAATTTACTGTGTGATTTCACTGTATATATTTTAAGAGTCTTGTATTTTGGAAAGCCCGCAGGGTGAATCAAAGCACAAATGATTAAAGAGTAAAAATATACAGTGATAATTATCAAGAGATTTATTAGGCAAAGTTTTATCAGTCCGAAATCTAGACTTCAAATCGTGTTTTGCCTTTTGAGTGAATTTAAATGATAAAGCATATTTAATATTTAAAGAGTAGGCTAAAATAATTTCCTTTTTTTTGTATATATAAACGTAAAGATTAAACTTAGTTAAAGTCGCTTTGCAGGTAACTCGCTTTATCCATTCTACAAACGTCTTTTTAAGACAAAGAATATTTCTTAAAATATAAACGAAGGTAAAGATAATCAGTGTTAAGAACTTGCAGCTTTCTTCTCAATAAATATCATTTAGAAATTAAAATCGTTGTTGAACTGAAAACAGAATAAATAAAAAATAACGGTTTCGTAAAAAAGAGCTAGATAAAATGTCTTACTAGTTCATTTTCTCTCCTCGCTAAGGAGACGACAAAATTCATTCAAAATGTTCCCATAATAAATTGCATGTGCAAGAGCTTGAAGATTGGGCACAGGTAACCAGACCACGTGACACCAACTGGCCAATCTAGAGACAGTTTGTGGTAGCCAATGGGAGGCATCGTCATAACGTGGATAGCAGTTGTCGAGCTTGATCGTATGATTCCTTGTCCTAAATTGCCAATAAAAGGAATGAAAATAACATAAGATACTTGATTGAAAATTAGTTTCAGGGTTTTTGATATTTTAAACAGCATACACTGCTGTATATTGAGTAGGCAGGGGAGGGGAGGGGGGGGGGGGGGTTGCAGATAACTACAGTCGAACCTCCCGTAGCCGCTTACGGGAGGAGGTAGCTTATGAGAGTTTAGACCATATTGGGTTAAAATTTTGCCTCATTGGCATTTGATAACTGCGCAAATTTACCCCATGTTTTAAATGTTTTATTCACGTGATATGTCAATTTCGAGAAAACATCTGCTACTTCCCGTTGAGAAATTTCCGTCTCTTGTACTAGCCAGAGATGCGATAATGTTACAACACCATTTAATCCAATTTCCACTCTATTGGTCTGTCAAGTGGTCGCTTACGAGAGGTTAAGAACAAAAGAAAATTTCAAACTTTTAGCTCTAAAAGTGGTCGCGGTCGCTTTTAAGAGAGGTTCAAAATATAGAGATTTGACTTGGAAACTTATGGTAATTTGGAAAACTGGTCTGTGAGTAGAGGTGGTCGCTTACGAGAAGTGTTCGCAACTGGAGGTTAGACTGTATTTCTGTAATAAAACGTGAACAATGCAGACTACGAGTAGTCCGTCTTTCGCGCCCGCTTAGTCCGACGCGCGTGACGCGAACGAAAACCTCGAGGAAAAGGTGGCCGCACGCCCTCAAGGTTTCCTTTCGCGTCACGCGCGACGGACTAAGCAAAAGAGGGACTACTGGTAGTCTATGAAAAATGAAAAGCTAGAACTGTTTTCACCAAAAATTGCATACTTTAAAAACGTTTTCGTGTGGGCGGCGAAACGGCAATTTCCGAAAATGACGACGTAGACAACACAACAACAAATAAACAGACACTAGGTCATTTGACTCACATCATCTGTGGATACGGGTAGTGACGTTGCTTTCTTCAACCACTCAGTTGCCTTTGCTACATTGCCGTTTTGCTGGTAACACTATGAAGTGAAAAAATACAATTCTAAGAGCTTATTAAAGGTTCTTTCAAGATAAAATGGAAATTTTGTCGGAAATTTTAGTTCGTGACCAGTTTCCTTTGAAACTGTTATTTATGCATCAGTCAATTCCAAAAGTGCCCATCCCCCCTGGGCAACCGCGGGGCATTTGCTCACGTTGTCAGTCCCGGGGGTTGGGCATTCGCAATTTTATCGCGGCCCGGGGCCTGGGCATTTGCGTATCCCGAGGCGACCCCCGGGCATTTGACACACGTGTTTTCGAAAGTGCCATGGGTGAATTCATCGGGAAAGACGAGGCGTTTGTCGAACAATGGCTTGTCCGTCAGGGACTAGAGAAACTTGTAGATGTTTTTAAAGGTATGCTTTCTCAATTTTAGGTATTTCTTCAACGAACTGTTTATAATCAAGTATTGAAACAAAATATTAAAGTTGTGAGATTTCTAAAACAATGATAACTGTTTTATTGTAAACATTGTGAACAGGATTGTCGTTATTCTAGTCGAAATATTCAAAACAAATGGTTTTTATACAACAAAATATTTAACGTCACGCTATCCTCTAGAAAACTGTTAGAAACAAAATATAAAGAAATAAATATAATCAGAATCAACTAACACGTACTGTTGTCCTTGAAGTCTTACCGTTGCATTAAAATACTGAAATGTTGAACGCTTTATTCACTGATTAATAAAAAAACTGCAGAGGTGTTGGAAGGCGACGATCTCGGGGGCGGGGCATTTACCCTCTATCTTTGTCCCCACCCCGGGGCATTTAGACAGCTTGTGTGTCCCCACCCCGGGGAATTTGCCCATTTTTTCAAAAAAAAAAAATGCTAATGCCCGGGGGTTAGCCCGGGGGGGGGGGGGGGGGGAATGGGCACTGCTGGAATTGACTGATGCATTAGATCACCACGCAACTTTTTTTTCCAAATGGAGCAAGATTGCGTGATGCCCCATATAAAGGCTGTAACAGTGAATACAGAGTTGTGACTGAACTAAAGTGAGCTGGCATGCAGCTACCTTGCCTATCCAGTAAGAGTTGGAAATCCAAAATCCTGGCTTGACCTCCTCAGCCTGTCACAAGAAAATAATAAATGTATAGAAACAGCAAAAAATAAATGGGAATATTTTACTCTAGTCAGCTGTTGTTTAGTTTCAAATTTTTGCTCTTGAGTAAAAAAGAAACAAACCGATATAAAACAAGGCCCACTGTGAAGCTATGTCATTGGTTTTGATTTTTGACTTTCCTTTAAGTTGGAGAAGATGACCGGAGATGGGATAACTGTTGGGGATGGCTGTAGGGCAGATCCAGGACAGTCAGAAACAGGGCACCATAGCCGTTGTGGTTAGAGCACCTTATGGCATCACAACAATTTAGGAGTGCAGAAGTATGCCCTTCGAGAAGGTTCTCTCAAGAAGGTTCACCTCACGCAAGGAGAAATGAAAATGGACTGTATCTGCAATATATGCAGTTGTAAAAGCTGAAAATTATTTTAATATTATAATAGCATTTTTTTTTTAGATTCTACCTTTAAAAAGTTCTCAAGAGCTTCCTCTATGGACGATGTTGGTGGTTCAGCCACAAATGCTGATGCAGCTTTCCGTTGCCACCAAGACAGCATAGCAATCTGTACTCATTTAAGAAACAAAATACCGGTAACTGTTACAATGATTTGTAAAATAATGCATTGCTAGAAAAGAATATAAAACAAGTTATGGATGGGTCTCCAGCATTCCTCTGACTGATAAACCTTACCTCATAACACCATCTTCCCAACAGATGATAATTAGATGGGTCATTCCCATCAAGTTCAATGGCTTGTTTAATATGGTCCTAATAATAAGTAGAACAAAAATAAATTCAAATTTAATTTTTGTGTTATGAGCAATGAAAACCTGTTTATGATCCATACAATTTGATTTTCAATAAGTCATTAGAATTATTGATCTCCCTTCCCCCTCCTGCTGGAAAGAATGTTTGTCCTCTACTGTGTGGGGTGTTTGCCACTGTCTCTTGCATTATTTCATGCTATGATTCTGAAACTCTATGATGTACTGTATAACTTTAATTAATTTTAAGATTCTAATGCCTCTCAGTCTATAGATTTGTACCTTGTATTTGAAACCAAGCAGGATTTGATTTTGCATACTTTCATAACTTGTTATGCTCCCAAGAATTATTGCATACCTTTGAAAAGATGAAAAAAGATAATTAAAATATTTGGTAATACGCAGTCTGAAACTTATCTGTATTTCATGTCTGAGCCATAAAGCAAAAAAAAAAAAAAAAAAAAAAGATTTCAGTCAGTCAATAAGTTAGGGTGCAGACCTAGTACTTTAATAATCAGACTATACCAAGGCTAACAAAACTTCACTAGTCACCTACCATTTGTGTGCGCTTGAGCTATTTTTGTCCAATTCAATTGCTTTCTCTGCCTCAGCCATACCTAAAGACACAAAATTGAATACTTAAATTGAAGAAAGAAATAGACAAAGACAATTGACCAATAATCACCTGACTAAAACAAACAAAATCAACAGACAACATCCAGCAACATAGGTCTGTAATACGTGCAAAATGGCTTAAGCTATATATAAATAGCATCTGACTGTATTAAAGTAGGCTTAAAGTACTGTGTAATATTATTATGAATGGGTTCAAGGGGAAGAACTGGCTTTAATCTACAATAAAACTGGTGTGAAAACAAAGTGGCTCGGGTGTAGAGTGAGTCTTCGTAGAGACTAAAATTCAATTCAAAGAACTTAATAAAAAAACTGAGGGGAAAATGGTTTGGATTAGAGTATCTAAATTTAAAATAAAATGAAGAAGGATTTCTCTTTACTATATAAAAAGGGAAACACGAATAGCACTATGCTGTCTAGTAAAGGATAGCAGTTTCTATATTCCGACCAATAACAAGATCCACTTATACATGTAGTTTTCTAAGCAGTGTTCCCCTCTCCACTTCCACTCTCAGGATCATTTTGTTGGATTTGTTGCCATGGTTACCTTGGTATAACAAGCTCTTCTTGCCATCATCATCTCCACTTTTTCCTTTCAACATGGCAACATCATAACATGATCGTGCATATCTCCAGGCAACTTCACAACTTTGTTGATGCTGTGCATTTGAATTTCATACATTAATGCTGGTTTTAAAAATAAAACTTCAGTTCCAAGGCAATAATTGATTTTTACCTAGCTACATCATAATGATCACATAGGTGTTTGACCATAGAATACTAGGTTTTTTAGCAAAAGATGTTACCATACCAACATTTTTGTTTACTTTTACTTTATAAACAAGACTGAATTTCTAACCCGTAACACCTGCTATGTTTGATGGGCCCTTAATGTTACATGTGAACTTACTTGCAATTGATACAATTCACTCTAAAGGTAACAAATTTGTTACAGGTGTGAAGATCAAGGCTACAAGTGAATCAAAACTTAATGCTAGCCCTGGTCAGTATCTTGTAAAAATTTAAAGCGCTAACTTTCTCTGTCTTCTTTTATATACATAAAAAGTAATTTGAAATAATTGTTTGATTTAGAATAATGTATGATCAAGCAGTACCTGAACACATTCCTGCAGGAGTTTATGTATTTTACGCTTGTCTTCAGCATTATTATTTGAGTGAAGTCGCTCTACTTCATCAATGACTGTCTTGAGCTGGTCGATATCAGACACACTATGGCAAACCACATTGCAGTATGTTAGCATTGTACTTTATGCAAACTAATAAATATTATACAAAGATTTTAATGATACATGTAATTCATAGTCCTCAATCAACAGCTGTCAATTTCTTTGCTATCTGCTATCTGTGGTCTTACTAGATAAACGTGCAGTGGTCAAAATTACCAAAGAGCATAAGAGAGGCCACATCTCTCAGCACTTTTAAGACGAACATCAGAAATCTCAACAATCTTGATGCATTACTAGATGATGGCTGCAGAGGCTGTCCGCTCTGCTCCTCCTAAAGAATTTTTTTAAGTATGTATTATTGTATTATAAAATCTACTGTACATAGTCTCATAACATATTTTAACTTGGATTTAAATTTTACTATTGTAAATAGCTATAGGTTTTTTCTTCTAATTTAACTTGTTTTTGTTAAGTCCCCATATTAGTAGGGGAGTTTTTCCCCAGCTAGGTGGTTGATGACATTCTTAATAAAGTTTCTATCTAGTTCATACATGACATAGCTGGCCTCAGAGATTTATTCTAAGAGGCATGGCAAACAGCTGTATTTCTTCAGGAGTATTCAACATGCAGCTTACATTCACTGTTGTAAGACCTAACAACATGTAAGACTTCACGCTACAGTGAATGAATACACTGCACGTTGATTAGAATGAGGTGTGAATATTTAACAATTAGACCCATAGCCCGCAAGGGCTACAGGTCAATAGCCCATTCACCTTTGCCTCATGGGCTATTGACCCGTGGCCCTTGAGGGCGAAGGGTCTAATTGTTCTGGTATCACCAAAGTAGTCGGACGGAAAAGGCAATGATAAAGTTAGTAAATACAAGTTGGGGAAATATCTATTTGGTAATAAAACGAGAGAAAGCATCACGCTTGATTGCGCCAATTTTGCTACTCGAGGATTATTACTTATAGTTCTCTAGTAGCGCAGCCGATCAAATGCAGGAATTTTCATTAGTCCACTAGCTGGGTGACACTAATTAATTTTATATATTTATAATTCTCCCAGTAAGCTTACAGTTTTTTAACTTACATTGTAAGAGTGACTTGTTAAAGATTTAATAAAGATTTAAAGTGACTCACCTTGAAGATGGTTCCTCGCCAGACATTTCATAATATTCATCTTCTTCTGTTTCCTCGTCACTTTGTAGGACAGTTGGTTGATCGTTCAGAGGAACAATTCGTTTATTTCTAGTTTCACTAAACGTGACTTCAAGTCTAACCATAACACAACGAAGTTCTCTTATTTCTTCTGTCAACTCAGTAACACGAACTACAAGATTTTGATGCTGAACTTTCGCAGTGAACATTCTTCTTGAAGCAGCCATTCCCGCGCCAATACCAATGCCTATTCCCAGGCCAATTGAGACTCCTACAAGAACATTTCGTCCTAAAGATAAGGGAAGATCAAGTGATAGCAACCAAGCCGCCATCTTGTTTTCCACGTTCGCATTTTCGCATCGCGGGCTCAAAACGTAAAAGGAGAAATGCGTGGAGATTCTTAGCTTTTGGAACTATATTTTTGCCTTAAAACGCAACCACTATGCCTCACGTCTTAATTAGTACACAGATAAGGCTGGTAAGAACTTTTTTCCAGATAATCTTAGCCTTGTTGCAAATTGAAACTGATAGCATGGCAGATAAATCACTGTAGAAGTCGCCCTTTAATATGTTCGTCTACGCATTGTAAGCTGATGTTGTTTTGCGGTGTTTTGACTTCAATCAGGCCAGTGGACCGACGACTTGCGGTGACGAATGGGCAGACAAAGAAATAATGAAGTATCTGGGAGCACAATTGGTGCACACGTTTGGAAATAGCTTGTAAGTAGCTACATGTGTCTGAGGGCCGACGGACCGAGTTTGTAAAGTTAACTGAAAATGCAGGTCTCTGAGGTCTGAACTGACGACTTAGGGTTTAATACTGATTACTTCTCTCATGATGCAAAGAAAGTTCATAAAGGTCACACTAAAATAAAGTTCATGTCTGTATATGCACATGTATGAATGTAAGCAAGTCTACAGCCTAACTTCAGCATCAAGTGTAGGAAAAGTGACTGACCCTTCCACGGGTAAGATCAGCTGATGTGTCTCAACCCCCATCCCCCAGAATAATTTAAACAATTATAAATAAATCTATAAAGCATTCTCATTATGTTCACTGAAATAGCTTCACAGCTGTAAATGTCTGTTTTTCTCTCAAAATATGGCGGGAAGCGCGAGTTTAAATGTTTTAGACCAGAAGGGAACCTCTGCATTTGTGTTTACAGATAAACACTTGCATAATTACAGCCCTAAGAAAATAGACCAGCTAACAGCAGTCTACCTTTAATTCCACATATTAATCAGGAACCACAAATGTTTTTCCTTTTGTAGTAAAGAGTACATTTCAGAGGATCCACCTCGTGTAGTGCTCAACAAACTGGAGCAGATAGGTTACAAAGTTGTCACGGCAACTGGTGTCGGCCAGACAATTATCTGGACTCTGCACAAAGCTGACGATGATCAGGAGATATTAGATAATGGGAAAGCTGACAGGTAAATTAGCATTAGAATACATGGTAAATTTACGACCTCAAAAGAGGTCATCATTAATTTAATGGTGTACTGCAATGCGCTCCTTTACAACTCACGTAAACCTTTTGCTAGGTTACCAGTCAGTGTTCTGGAAAAAAATGAACTCAAAAGAGTGACAGAAAGCACTAGCCAAGGGTGCACATCACATATAGCTGTAGAGGGTCTGGTCTGCACAAATGTTGGCACTACATGCCAATATTCACGTTACTTTTTTCAGCAATATTTCCATTTTTTAATTGCCATTGGGTAGTTCCAGAAAATATCCATACCCCCACCATGGAGGGAATTTAATGAACCCCTCCTTCCTCCCTGGAATTTCCATTCTTTGAATACAAATATAACCCCCCACCCCCACCCCACTGAAATTTTCATGAGTATTACAGGTAAGAAAGGATTTTGAACAGCTAGATCGATACTTGAATCTGTACCATTGAATAGATTGGGACGTCTGAAAACTAAATTGACTATCCAATCCCCCTCCCCTTTGGAATTTCCTGGGTCTTTGACTGCCTCATTTCATTGGCATGCGTATAATGATACACTGAAGCTCTGCAGCTGTTTGTGTAAGATAGTGCTGTGGCTAATGTACAATATCTGTCTTTGTCTTTCCTCAGATAAACATAAAAATTCTTGTCTTCCAATGAATCAAGCTTTGAGTGCAAACACACTCACTGAAGCTACAAGTAGCTTTGGATGGAAAATTTGCTTGCACAGATAAATAACGCAAAAGGACAAACAAAGGGGAAATATTAATACTTTATTCATGTATGACTATGCTGTAGATATACTTATTTAAATTACCCTGTGAATAACAGGAAATCTTGGCACACACAGTTTAAATAATTAAAATACTCAATAACAATTATTGAGTGTTTTATTATAGTTTGAACCATACAAATGTACATATATTGTCTGCATGTAAATTAAGTCATTAAAAAATAAAATGCTGTAGACTCGACATCCTATTTGTATTCCTTGTACAAGAGGCAAGTTTGGAATTTATTCAGTCTTATTTTCTATGCCATGATGTAAAACTGCAAGCACAATTGTAACTAAAGTCATTTTGTTAGTCTGAACACAAGTGCATTTCAATTCAATTGATAGATGTTGGTTCAGTTGTTTACCAACTCATACTACATGTATTTATTAACTTTGTGAACTTAATAAAGTCTCTTGCTGTTGTTGTTTTACCACTGTAGTGCAAAACAGTGTTTCTATTGTTAGCCCATTAGGGCACAGACAAAGGGCTTATGTTTGAAACATCGCCTTTAATGTCAGATGCATACTGAAATTTTTAAGCGGTCCTGTCCACATTTGAAGTCTATTTGCTCATTCCTTAAGGAGCAGTTGCATGAAACAACTTGACAAAACAGATGCTTGTCTCTGAAACTTTGCCAACTCTGAAGTGATGGGGGAGGTTTCTGCTCCTCTATTTTCTTTGAAAAGCTGTGCTGCAGGTCTCGTCAATGGCCACCCAAGACGACTGATAACGATGACTTCAATGGCAGCTGTCATAGTAACTGACTCCAGTTACTTGACTATTGCCTCCAATTTGGGAAGAAGATGAAATCTTTAAACAAGTATGGTCTTGTATACAGTGTATGCAGCTAGGTGACTTCACTGCTCGTCTTCTTCTTGCATCTCTTTAATCAGTCGTTTTCTTTCCTCAAACTGGCGAAGTTTCATCAACACAACACTTTCGTAATCTTTGTCAGATATGGTACTGTCTGATGAAAACGATGACTCTGGAAGCTAATAAGATATTAGTAAGAGTGTTTTTTTACTAATTCCCCAGTCAAAAAATCTAAGGTCACAGTATTACCTTGGATTCAACTGCTGCTCCACCACTGGTGATCGTTGTTGAATCTGGATGCTCTAAAACTGTTTCTGAGTTTGCATCAGTTGCAGATGAGAAGCCATCCAACCAAGATATTTTGAGAGGGTTACCAGGAATGCCACACTCATTTTCCAGAGCAAGTTTCTGCAACAGAAGGTAGGGTTTAAATTTCATCCCCATTCTGATTCAGGAAAGTTAAAGTCTTTTATTAAGCACAGTAAGATCCAGATTTCTTCTCAAGAATGTAGAATTCCCATACAACTAAAACACTACTGCAATCCTGATTTTTTGAACCTCCAAGGGAAAGAAAGTTGGTTCAGGGGTAAAATTACAATGGTTGACTGAGGAGGGGAAAATTTTTGGTTTGAGTCGTCAGGAGGTTTGGAAAACTGAGGGTTCAGGAAATGGGGATTCCATTGTAATTAAAAACTAAAATTCAACAAAGATGATTTTGAAACAAAGAATGAGCCAAAGACAACAAATGAATGTTTCTAACATATGGGACACCTGATTCTAATGTTATCCATCAAATTACAGTTATCTTTATAATAACAATATGACATGTATAATAGATTATTTTCAGTCTGGATAATGTATAAAAAACCATCAATTTCATGAGACTGAATACTTACTGCACTTGCTACCGATTTCAGTTCAACCACGGCACTTCCTTTCTTCTTGGATGAGACAATCACATAGCTCACTTCACCATACTACATGAAAATTATAGGGGACAAATAAAACCACTTTCAATGATTCTGCTCAAATTTTAATGTTAGTTGAAATTATACATGGTAATCCTTTGGATACTTTTTATTACAGCTGAACTTCTGTTTACATGTACACGTAACTGTAGACAATAATCAATATGAGACATTGAAGTAGAAAGTGTGCATGCACTACAATCATCGTACATTCATGTGAGTGAAAAATATATGTGTTACTACAATGTTATCATGGAACTTACTATATTTGTAATACCACTAGTTTATAAGATTAAGTTCATCTGCAGATTAAGATTACATTCATATTTATTAAAAATAGCCTTCTAATAGAAGTCTACTTCTAATAACATAACATGAAATTTATGATTGTTTACCTTTTCAAATAATGATTGAAGCATTTCCTGTGTGTATCCCCGATTTGTAATGTCAGATTTCTTGCTCTTCCATCTCACCTACGGAAAAAAGAAACAAAAATTATTCTGTTGTCAGCCACACAACACTTGACCGTTGACTGTAAATAGTTTCAGGCCATATTTCAGATCACATGTTAAGTACATTGCTGTCACTTCCAGATTTGAGACAACAAGTTTTAATCAGACCAAATTGTATAACACTACTTAATCATGTACCTTTAATTTTGGAGTAGCTTCTTCAGACTTTGTCTCATCCTGGCCTGACTCCATTTCTTTTCTTAACTGAGCCTTGAGAATTTCTTGCTGTTCCTTTAGAAGCTTTGATCCTTCCTCTCTTAGCCTTTTTATCTGGCAAAATAACCACAACAACAATTGCCATTTCACATTGAAACACAGGATTTGCCTTCAAATAGTCAAGATCAAGTACAGTCATGTACCTGACAACAAGCCCATTAAACTTCTTCAAGGGTGCATCAATTTTTGGTTTGAAATGATCATTTTTTTTTTAAATCATTGATTTTGTAATTTAAAATAATTTTATTGTTTCAACTACAAGTAAGTATTATATATTATTGTTATCATCCTCATCATCATTATTACCTCAGCTTGTAAATTCTTTGCTGCCATTTCTTCACTTTCCTTTTCATTTTTTGCTGCATCCTCTCTTTGTTCAAGGTCTGTAACATGGACAGTGATAATTATTAATTAAGTCTCACGGCAAAGGAAATGATCGAAATATAACTCCTATTTGCTGTTAAATACATTTTGTCCTAGAAACTTAATTGTCTTGGAATTGTTAGTAACAATTTACCTTGTTTGAACTTCTTCCTTTTGGCATCCAAGGCCTGTGTGCGTAGTCTTGCTTGTTCTTTAGCCTTGAGTACAGCATCATAAGCCGCTTTTGCTTTTGGATCAGTCAGTACCTCTAAAGCCTTACACAGTTCATGAAATAGTGCCACTGCAAATAAACATACAGAGAAATAAAAGTGCATGCATTGAAATAAAGAAATAATGAATCAGAATGGTGGTTTGGACATCTGATCTTTTTTTTTAATATTACATACAATACTAACATTACTTATGCTATCAATACTAACATCACCTCCAATACTTAAATTACTTACAATACTAATAATATATAGATTTAGGCCAGCCTTAAAGTGTAGCTCCTGGGCTGGGTTGTTCAGAGCTCGATTAAGCTAACCCAGGAAAAGGTAGAATTAAATAATATTTTTGATTTGAGTTTTGTAACTTTGCAGCGAGGTTTTCTGTATATTGTTTGGCCTTCTGTTTTGAGTTTTAATAATCACCATATACACAAAACAAAGCAGCAAAAAACATTTGTATAGGAGACAAAGTTATCATTTGGTTAACTTTTAATCCTGGGTTAGCATCAACCGGCTTCCAAACAATCTTGCCCTGCCTTTCAACAAGTTAACCTGACATGAGCTCACAATCCAATCGAAAACCAGCACTTGGTCAGCGGTCAACTTCAAAAAAAAACACGTCACCTCGATGAGCTGTAAACTTGAGCCTACGATATGGTCACATGATATTGGTCAGCAGATACATTGTCTTGACAGGTGTCAATTGGTCATAACATGGATGTCCAATATCAAAGAAGTACACGGTAAACCAAGGCTGCCTGTCTCTGTCAACCTATTATTTGGAGTATTGCTGCCATGTTGCGCGACTCCGTCGTTGTCGTTGTCGCCGTCGTGCGTACGCGCCCACGAGCAATACCGCTATCCATGATAACCATGAGAAAATCAACTCATGGGTTTCCTTTTCTTTCCTATATGAGTATGGGGTTCCGCTTAGCAGCGCTTCCGCCCGCCGGAGCTCCGCTATCATTTACGCCACTACTGACATTGTTACTTACAATTACTTAACATTACTTGGATGTCTGATCTTAATATTAGAGCTGGGTTTTACATGTATGAATAATTCTGTTTAAATTTACCTGCTTCCGGGTTATCTGGGTTTTTATCAGGATGACATTTCAGGGACTTTTTCCTGAAAGCTTTTGCAATCTATAAGGCAAACAAATACCCAAGAGAAGTTTTGTTAACCCATGAAGAACTGCATTTTACACAAAACTTATTTGCTACAAAATACGAAGAGGAATTTTAAAATAAAGCCAAATGACATAAAAACACTGAAAAGAAACAAAGGTTCAGTGTTTTCCTTATGTCATTAATAAGTTCCTGCTATGCTGTTCACACAAATGAGCAAGCATTTTTGCTTTAGCGTGGCCTTGCTGTTTATGTCGCTAGTGGAAAACAGGGCCTAAGACCGACTAGACAGGCTTATTCGCTGGACACTTTTCAAAAAAGTAGAGACGTCTGATGTTTCTGGGCCGCGTATGGCGCGCGTATGGAGCGCGTATGAAACAACGTCCCAACAACGTACGGTCAAACCCCAATGCAGAATAAACGCCACAGACTGGACGAACAAAATTAGCAACAATGCGTATAGCAATTCACTTCCTAAACTGATATTTCTCCCAGTGAATATAACGTTTAGCTTTTATTGTACCTCTTTAAGGCTGCTATCCCGAGTAACTCCAAGAATTTCGTAGTAGGTCATTTTGTCCGCCATGTTGAAATCTCTCCCCAGTCCTCTAAAGTGTATAGACCGCTGACCCCGGTCTCTTTCAGTCCCAGTCCACCACTAACCGTCGGCCCACAACATGGAGGCTCTTCTTGATTCAGGGATCAATTTTATCATTTATTTACAAAAGTCTTGGGCAGGGTGGCAAAGTGAAATGCTATTCCTTTCTAAAGTTGGTGATCCTAGGAACTCCTTTCTGATCTATTTTCCAGTCGTGTACCATTTAAATCACAATTTAGGAGTGAGTGTGTTGTGGACAGCCATTATCTCTGAGTGGATAAATCTTGTTCTGAAATGGTAAGTGGGAAAAAAAGGCTTTGATTGAAAAAGGTTTGTTTTTTAGTGAGGAAAAATGTACCCAGCTGTTTTAATGAGTTGTAGGGGAAGCAGCATGAAAGAAGTGCATTTTTTTATGCAAAAAATAAACTTGATCTACATGTATGGTGATTGAAGATGAAAATTGTTTTGATAGGATCCTAAGAGGTGATAGGCCATATTGGTGGATTCATGAGACGGCTCAGTGGAAAAATGTGACCCTTGAACAGTTTGAGTTGACTTGTGAAACAGGACCAGGCAAGTTAATTAATTTGCATATGATCATAATAATAATAATAATAATAAAAAAATAAAATAAAATAAAATAATAATAATAATAATAATAATAATAATGGAATTTGCGGTGGTAGTTCTACGAAGTGGCTCTTCATCCACCGTTTCCAGATCGAATTGGAATTTAAAACTGTTGATTTAGAAGTGTATATTTAACCTTGCAAACCTTACAAGTTTTTTCTGTTTAACTACCGGTTATTTTATTCTTAGTTTTTCTTTATACCTTACTTGTAATTGGGGTAGATATTGCTTACTTGACCCATGCCATAGACTTATCCAATAAAAAGCTGGTACACACAGCCAATCTAAAATTTACTGTGATCAAGGTTAGTCTCCTTCGGAGCCATATTTGTGTTGTCACGCAGCCTCCCTTCCCCAGCAACAACTACTTTTGCTGGGGAGGGAGCATTGTGTGACAACCCCAAAATGGCTGGCAAGGAGGTTAGACAAGGGTAGCATCCAAATCTTTGCTTGCTTACTTTTAACACATATTACATTCTTTCTTCCACAGGGTCCCCATCAGGTCATTCTATGGTAACATCTGCTGTGCTGTGCTTGGTAGTCCTGTGGCTGATGAACTCACTAAGGGAAACGTTACGCCAAGCACATGTTCTTAACAGATTCATTATAACTACAACAATTTGGAGTGTACTCCTTACAATCCTTTCTCTTGTCTCGTTGTCCAGAGTGTTTATAGCTACGCACTTCCCTCATCAAGTCATTCTAGGCACAGTAGTCGGAGTATTTGTGGCCTCTGCTGTAAGAAAGCACAGTTCAGCACTCTTTGAAGTCTCCCAATCTGTTTTTTACTGTACAATTTGTTCCATAGTGTTAGTTGTATCAACCTTGGCATCTCATTTCATCCTTTCAGTACTTATTTATGATCCTTCAATATCAGTTACCAAGGCTCAGAAGTGGTGTGTCAATCCGTCTTATGTTCATCTTGACACAACACCATTTTATGCACTCGTTCGTGATTCTGGAGCAACTCTAGGATTAGGAATTTCTTTTCTTATTGTAGGATCTGTTACAAGAGCAGGAATGAATAGTTGGAGAGGTTTGAGCAATTTTCAAAATTCATTACTTTCCAAAAGTCTCAAAATCATTCTTTCGGTCTTTCTTTTACAGCTTTTGGAGGCCATTTCTTTGCCAAAATCAAACCCTTTGCTATTTTATGTTGCTGGGTATGGCAGATGTTCTTTAATTCCTATTATCATTATTTGTGTTGTTCCGATGATTGTCTTGTCATAAACAATGTCCTTGAAAAAGTCACTATATTTCATCAAATCAATTTGCTTCCATTATGGTGCAAATATTTGGGAGCGCAAATAAAACTATCTATAAATTTAATTCAAGGCTATATTACTAATTTTGCTAATAAAGAAACAATTATCGCAACCATGTTTTGTGGAAGATGCAGTGGTCTAAACAGTTACATGTAATTGAATGCTTTAGTATCAAATGGGTAACTGCATTTTTGGCATTGAGTTTTTTTTGTATTGAAACGTTCCCTTCATCCCCCATTCTCCTGCCAGAATAAACTCTTAAACAAGGACGTTGTATTGTTGTGCTCTGCGATATCCCGTGCCGACACGTTACCAGATACTGCGTGACACGTTTCCTTCTTTTCATTGAGAAGCTTGACATGCAGTTGAAGACTGCGGGAAGCTTGGAAAGGAGTGCGTTCCAGTACCTTCTCGAGCGCCTTGAACCTTGCACTTGAGGAATTGGAACTTGGCATCATCAAGACTTCCATGCAAGATGAGCGTGAGTACAAGCATAAATAAGCAGAAATCGCCTGAATCCTTCTAAGAAATGTCACGGTAATCTTTATTTAAACAGGGGCGGGCCAGTGATGACGAAAGGAAGAGACTGTGGGACGAACTTAGCAGAGGGGTAGACAAGTCGCGGTTAGTTGTTGTGCATTTGACGAAAGGGAACGAAGGTAAGCGTAAATTGGTTACGTACGGCCGATACGAGAGCAAACATTTTGACCTTATTAGATTTCGAAAGCTGCCATAAGTGCTACAAACAGAACACGGGTATACAAGACAGTCTGGGGAGTAAATTTGAAAATTTTTTGCTGCTGCTTTCAACAAATGCGTGCCTTTTTTGTCACCCTCTGCACGAAACGGCATGCTATTTATAGATTGCCGCTGATGATAGGTTCAAAATACGATTTAATTAAATATATCTCTGCTTAAATACTGGCTAATGGCTTCCTAAGACGTCTTTAGCTCACATTAAGCGTTATTTTTAGTTCAGACTTCAGGTGAAGATTAAATAGGTGTTCTGCCACCTTGCTTTCTTTCGGTTTCAAAGCTGTTTTTTCCCTTTTTTTTTTCGTTTTTTTTTTCTTTTTAGCGTTGCATGTTACTACATAACCCTAAAAGTACAATTCATGTTCCGCTTAAATTTTACACCATTTTTCTGTAGTTTCAGTCTGTAGTTTAGGTTTTGGAAATTTTGGGAAATGGCGATATATTCAATAGTATGGTCTTAGAATGTTTAGGTAAGCTTATTTATAAAAATCAAGTCGATCTCACGACTTGAATTTCTCAGAGCTAAGTTTGAATGGAGCTAGTACATGGTTGTTTATAGTGGTCATCTTTGTTATTGATAGTGTGAAATGAACAGCTTGTGTGCTCATTTCCTCTGCAATGGAATCTCCTTCAGGCAGAATCTTACAAGACCACTCATAAAATTTGACATTGTTAGTCATTCCTACGGCTATAACATGGTTTATTATCGGTGTCGACAAAACCTGGATCGGATCATGGACCGGATCACGGACCGGATCATGGACCGGATCACGGACCGGATCACGGACCGGATCACGGATTGGATCACGGATCGGATCACGGATCGGATCACGGACCGGATCACGGATCGGATCACGGATCGGGTCACAGAAAAAAAAAACCAAAGTTTTAAAGAAAAAAAAATCAAAAACAAAAATCAAACCGTTTATAAGATGATAACAAATAAAAAATAAAAGTGGAAAACTAAAATATGTTAAATGAAAATAAGAATTCCGAATTTGACGCAATGACATGTTAATTACAGAGAATGACAAGAGGTCATTTAAAAAGCCACATAAGCGCCAACTTTACGACGAATTTAAATTGAAATGAACAGGCAGATGTACTTATATTTGAATGTTAGTTGGCTCGAAGCTTGCGTGAACCTCCCATTCTTTGTTTTTGAAATTGTTATCAGTGGCTAATTCTCGGCTACATTTTCGTGTCAGATGTGAGCGTTACAGTTGGCGTTACAGTTAATGAGAAAACTCACGTACGAAAGCTTAAGGACATGACTTGCTTTGAAGGAGCTACGTCACGATTTGCACATCTTGAAAAAACTAGCCTAGTTTTTCAAGTTCGTCATTTGCAATCCCCGTTAATCTTTGCCATCCTTAACGATCCTCATTCCGTTTTGATTTGTTCTTGCCTCTTAAGTGTTTTCTATCCTAGAACATGATCATTTTAAGGTTTTATTCAATTTAAAGGCAACTCTTTACAACCCTAAAAATAACTCTAAAACTCGTGACGTAACTCCTAAAATGTTGTTTATTCTTGGGTTGCGTTATCGTTCACACTATCGGTGTCATTCCTAGAATTTTTTGTAAAACAGCTATATTTCCTTGAAATACAAATGGTTTGTTTCATTTTATTCCAGTGCGAAATATCGTATTCCACACTCACATCTAAGTTGTAAAAGTATAGACTTGTCTCAAAAACGGAAATTGTTTGAAATCATCAGGTGTTTAATTTTTTAGTGTTTTTAGTTTTTGTGTTTCTATTCATACGTTCGTCCTATTGTTACCATACTGACTCGTTTTATGACAGTTTACCTTTGATGCAAGTGAATACACGAAATATCATTTATCTGAACTGCGGAGAAAGATATGAAGACATGATTGATCATCGTAATCAAAACCCAACAGCCTGAAAAAAATTCATCTGTGACCAGCTCCCAGTTGGCTTGATATTATAAAAGAATAAAGGAATATCACACCTGAGTTAAATAAAACTTTCTGCTCACAATAGTGACTCTAGTGCAATTTGCTCAACAAAATTTTGAATTTTTTTCCTTGATCCGCTCCGTGATCCGGTCCGTGATCCGATCCGTGATCCGGTCCGGTCCGGTCCGGTCCGGTCCGATCCAGATTTTGTCGACGCCGGTTTATTATGGCCAGCTCCGTGAGCAGTCAAGATGAATCAAATCCTGCACTGTGATTGGCTACCCGAGCGGGCAAGATGGAGTTATCTTGCCCGCTCGGGACTACCTGTCGTGTCCTGCAAGAAAAATTTCCCTGAAAGCCATATAATAAATCCTTTATTGACCAAGCTTGTTCGGTCAAAATGGCTTGATATTGGCCTTGTCCTTTTTTTGCGAGGTTATGGACCTCGACTCTGTCTCGCCCATAAACACGCAAAAAAAAGAACTTGGACAATATCCAGCCATCTTGACCTCACACTTGGTCAATAACCCATATGTATTTCAAATTTTGTAAATATATTTGCATATGTGAGGGGGGTTTTGTTTTCAATTGATGTCCCCAGAAGGCAAATACCCAACAGGGCTTAACCCATTTGGGTTTGACTTTACGGTACTCCCAGTTACAAAAAATAAATAAGCACTTCCTCATAATTGCTTGGTCACTCTGCCAAAGGGGCCTGGTAAACAGGAAGAAATAGAAATATCATTACTATGAATATTATTAGTGTATAATGTTAACTATAGTTAAGCATTATGGGCACAAAATAATTTTATAGAGTTCTCTTCTGTTAAATTTGTTGATTAATTAAATCTCCATAGTTCAATTTGTTTGATCTGCCACAAGGCAATAACATATATCATACCTCGATGCAACTTTTCATCTGTATTTTCCTTTGTAGTGGTAGACTAATAGTTTTCTTGCATAAGTGGTACCAAATTTGAATAACATTGCATCAGAAACCTTAACCTTGTGCTCATGTTTGTAGGCAAAGATTTTTCTTATCAGTGTAAAGCAGAGGTTTCCTAATGCATTATTATTTAAATGAGAGGCCACTTTATGTAATTGTCTAGACTACACCCCTTAAAAAAATTGACAACAAAGTCAGTCCAAATGGTTAAGTAGTTCAGTAGTTCAGTGCAAGGTGCAGTGATGTCCTACCAAAGTCAAAAGTTAACAAACAAAGTCCTGACCAAGCAAAGTTCCTAATTCTACCCCCCCCCCCCCACCCCCTCCCCTTTCCCTACCCACCTCCTGAGGTAAGCTGATAAAAAGTGCAGCAAACTTACATAATGAGTTCTGATCATTCAGAGAGCCTAACAGTGTTAGAGCCTAGTGTCTGCATCACAATTTTGGAACCTCCAAAAATTGTTTGAATTGGGTTTTAGTTTTTGCAAGGGGGGTGGGGCAGGGTGGCTGCTACCTAGGGTTGCAGTATCAATGGGGCATAATCCCTAAATGGTGTAATTTGAGAATTGGATCCTAATTAAAACTGTTACATAAGAAAAACTAGTCAGCAATGCCACAAAGTAGGAAAAAAAAACAGTGTTTGCCTATATTCTTATTTTTTTTTTTACTTTAGGATTTGGTTTCAACATTCGTGGAGGTTTTGACCATCCCCATGTTGGCTCTGACCCAGGCATTTTCATTACCACTGTCAGGGCTGACAGTACAGCAGGAATAGATGGCAGACTGGAGCCAGGAGACAGGATACTGGCAGTAAGTGTTCATCAGATTGGTTGTGTGTCTTTCAGTCTTGATGATCTACAAATTCAAAAGAAGGATGCATGTAACAGGAAAGTAAAATAAATAGCACCAGTAATGATGTCATACGGCAAGTTAACGATAAACAGTTTATCTGGTAAATATGTAGCTAAGTTACAAAATTTTGGAGAGGTACAGTGCAATCTTGATTTTTCAAACCTATAAGGGAAATGAAAATTGGTTTGAAAAATACGATAGTCCAGGAAATCAGTGGTAAAATTACAGTGTTCAACCAAGGAGAGCAAAACAACTTTTGGTTCGAGTTATCAGGATGTTCGAAAGAATGAGAGTTTCGAGAAATAATTTGGGATTCCACTGTATAATGACATGTTAAGAATACTTTTTGAATGCAATTAAATTTTGAAGTATTTCATTTACAGGTGAATGCTACAAGCCTAGAATGTGTGACTCATGATGTAGCAGTTAATGAATTTCGCAAAGCTGAAGAATCAGTTTCGCTACTAGTGGAAAAGAATGCCGAAGCTCAACTGCTGGTGAGTTTCATTTGGGGGGACATGAACCTACCTGTCATCCATCAGGAACAACTAGTGCAGGTGGAATAAGGAAGGGGGGTTTAAGTTGTGTTTGTTGTTTAATTTTTCATAAAGATAATCTTGAAAATGTCAAGACAGGACCAAAAAAGCCCTTTTGGTGAGTTATTTTTGAATATACCGTAAGTAACAAACAATGGAGCAAGTTTTACTTTTTGCCAAATCATGGAAAATCTGTGAGCTTTCAAGTGTCGGTGATCAAAAACAGAGGTTTTCCTTGAATTCTCTTTTGCATCTTGGGGTAGCTATTTCTTGATCATTCTCTTGAACAACAAACCATCTAGAAGTTTGTAGTAGTGCAGTGTGCTAACATGACAAATGTATTTCAAGACAGGACTGTGTGATCTAACTTCACTACATGATCTGACTTCTCAATGGTCACCTGGTAAAAACAAGATCAAATTAAACACTAGAACATAACATGATCGTCCGTCAATACATTATGTTTGCTTCCAGGGCAGTTGATTTTCACTTTTTTTACTACAGACACAGCAAGTTCCAAACTCACCAGAGGAGACTGTAGTAGATGGCCCTCCAATACTTGGCCCTTGTGAGGAAGAACCACCGCATCCTGCTATCAGCTTGTTAAAACAGTTCTACGAATCTAAACTAGGCGCCTTATCAATTGGATTAGCAGTAGGAAGTTTAGCTGTATTTGTCGCTCTTAGAATATATAAAGCTGCTAAATAACATTGGAACATATCTGTGTGTAGCTACTCCTTTCATGCCCTGGGGTTATAAGATCTATTTTCTCCATACAACTAGACTGCTACTGTCAAGTAGGCAAGTGTGGAGAATTTCAAAGTCATCAACAAAGGGAGCTTTTCATCTTTAGTTATCTCAGGACCGCAAGGAAGGATTTGCAGAAGAAGTTGATAGTTGTGCACAAAGACAAGACAAAGGAACCTCCGTATCATTTTCTTAAATGGCTGACACTTGACACGAGAAGACTTTTATGCAGTGATTGAACATGTGGCGGCCAGTGTATAGAAACTGCTACTGTGCTCAGTAACTGGGAAAAGAGCTCCAAGTAGGAATGAACTATTCCTGTGAAGCTGCCATCTGGTTTTATCCTAGTCTTCTGTTAATTGTGGTTAATTTTATTGTAATTGTTTTAAAGTGAATTAAGATGGTGAGTTGTAAGCTCGGTAATGATTGTGAAAAATGAACTCATCAACATGACACAACAAAGAAAAAAGAAAAAAATCTGAGTCCCAGACAGGAATCAAACCCACTCTCGTGTCATGTTGATAAGTTCACTTTTTGCATTAATTGTTTTTAGTTTCTTATTTTTGGTGCAAGGTTATTCTTACTTTTTCAGAACCTCTGTGATTTCCTTAAAATCAACGATTATCTAGTATATAATGTATTTATGTACATAAAGAGTGATTGGGCTATTAATGATCAGGTAAACTGTTTGCAGTCTTTTTCTCTCGAAAATCAAAAACGGAAAACTGTACAAAACAAGCTGTAAGAGTCGTGATTTGGACGAGAGACATGGGCGCGGCGCCTTAAGGGAAGAAAAACCACCTTGTCGTCCACACCGCGTTTTTTTCTGCGTCCGACCTCACGACGTGTAATGCTTGTCGGACTCAGAGAGAAGTTGACCTGCTCTTCTTTGAACCTCAATTTTGATTCGTTCCTTTTAATCTGCACCTGTTTTGTTTTTAGAGCTAGAGGCAGTGTTTGTGTTGTTTTCCTATTGTTTCGTTTGGCCAATTATAAAGAACCTTGTGAATGGTGCAGGTCGCCCCTCTGCGAGAAAAGGCCAACTGCAAGCAGGCTACTCATGACGAAAGGTGTTTTTATTATCAGCTATTTTCTTAACTTATTAAAGGAACACGTCACGGTATGCGCATCTGGTTCGTCGTTTGTAATCCGTGTTAATCTTCTCCATCCTTAACCATCCTTTTTCCTTTATGGTTTATTATTATTTCTTTAGTGTTTTTCTATCTTAGTAAACTGCTATTTTCTGGTTTCCTTCAATACAAAGGTAATCTTGTACGTGGCCAAAATAACTCTAAATGCTGTGATTGAGTTCCTTTCAATATGAGCAGTGGGCTAATATGAGCTAAGAGGCTTGCAGAGTATGAACATTTCTTAAATTTTTGCGCTTCAAATTACGATTACTGCAAAGCTAAGTCCTCTCTACAACCAAAATTTACGGCTTCAAAAGAATTCAAGGGTCGGGACATCGACTTTTTTATTGTTTATGTAAGGTTCATGTTAAGCGTAATTTTTACGTCCATTGTTAGTTTCGTTTAAAGGCCCGCTCAAACGCAGGTCACATTTTAGTGGAACATGCGCACCTCATCTTGAACACGTTTGTACGACCCACAGAACGATCCAAGAATGTTGCAACGTGTTTTTTTTTCGTTGAAATGTGGTGTGCAGTGGGCAGAGCGTCGTTCTAATATTAAAGCCTATTTAAGGCTCCTGTCAAACTTATCAGTGGATCTAAGTGTTTTAGAAATTACAAATTGTTCACTCACTTGTACTGTTTGTTTGTTTGTTTTTGGCGCTCGTTCCCGACTTTTCTATCGTTTTTTAGAGGCCGTGACGCTTGTGCTGTTAAGCGTGAGTTACACTTGCTTGCAGACTATAATTGGTGGTTGAGTTATTGGGTCCGTGTAGTTACTGAAACATGGACTTATAGCCTGCATGTTGAATTGTTTTTTTGGTTGAACTTACGAGCAACGTGCGTGCCAAGTGTCCTCGCAGAAACTACGAAAGCTTTCAATTGCTGGATCATGTCACTAGCAACGTGGTTTTTCACGTGACCAGTGACACTGTTAAACCGCATGGCGTGTAACAGTTTGGGCGATATAACGGAAGAGTCAGTACAGCCTACGTAACAGTTATTCTATATCAGTACAATTGAAATTACTTCCCCGTTGCAAGGAAACGGTCATTTTATGTCACGCGAGGGTCAGCTCATACCACTATAATTCAACAAATAAAAACTACATTAAGCCCCCACTCCACCCCACCTCCCTCTCAAAACAACTCCTCCCTGATAAGCTCTCTCTTTTGAACTAAGAAATATCGTAACCCCTACCCTCACTCTCTTACCCTCACCCGCCTTGAGCAGGGCTTTTTTTCCCTCAAATCATTTTATGTTCTCACGTACTAGGGAGAAAATTATAGGGAACACTTTTCATTGTAAAAGCCTTGTAATTTCTACCAAAATAAAACACCAACAAAACTGAAGATTTTTGAGAGCCCGTCAAGACATTCATTCGCTTCGGGTGGTTAAAGCAATCGATTTGATGACTACTAGCGTGAGGCCTCGATTGCCTCAGTGGTCCTCAGTTTATATGCAGTCACTCGAAGAAAGGCTAACTAAAACGTAACTATAGGATAAAACAAATAGGATAAAATAAAGGATTTAATTTGGGAGCACTGAAAGCTGAAAAAAACCTTTATTCTTAACTGCATGGGAACTGGGAGGGAAACCTTCCATCTATAAACAAAGCTTTGTGGATTTCAGACTACAATGAAATTTACATGGTGGGCAGAAAAACAACAAACGTGCACGATGGCATAACTTAAGTTGTTTCATCAATTTTTGCAAGGGCATTGCCAGGACGAGTTGAGTTGTATTCGTTTAGGATAATGCCAGGTTGCTAATACGCGAACATTCAAAAGAAATCATGATAAAAACATGAATGTCAGTATGTTTGGATTGGATCGCTCGTAAGCGAACGTTTGAAAAACAAAACTTTCAGTCTTTCTATCGATGTAACACAAATTAAAAATAAACAGAGGAATCCGAAGGTTTTGCGTATTTCACTATAATTAAAATGACCCAGAGCTTTGTTGAAAAGTATTGTCACAAATGATTGGCAGAATACAAAACGTGCAGGCTAATACGGGAAGTTGTTTCGTAATATAATTTTGGTAGCAGGTGGATAGTTTAAAGACAATTTAAATAATTAATAGTATTTGACCCAGCGCCATATCCACGAAACAGTTCTATTTGATGAATTTACACAGTGAAAGTCTAAACTAGACCGGAGCAATGTTAAATTTATCGTCTAAGTGAATGTAAATAAAGAAAAAATTAAGTTGTGTTCGAATTCTGCTACACAGTCAGTACCGTGTTTTTTTTTACCCCGAGACAAAACGGTGGAAGAATAAATTCACTAAGACTATGATCAAACTGGATGTTTCCATGACAGTCATATCTTGACAGATATGCTTTGCTCCTGTCGAATTTCTTGCTAAAGCCCAAATTTATTTTAACATAGACTTATTAAATACCAATCCCAGCGCGCTGAAACCTCTGCAGGGTTCCCAGTACTATGATCTGGTTGTTAACTACGACATTAGGGTAAGGAATACATTACTTTGACCAACATGCACGACAACTGAAAATCTGCCTTCAAGGTATTATTACAACGCAGAAGTTTCTATGCGAGATTTTAAAAAAAGTGTTTACCCCAATACAATAATTACTTTCTCAATACGTTACAGTCTGTCTGCTGTTACCCTTTACTACTGTTACACAAAATTTATTTACTACTTCCAATCAAGTCGTGTTTAAACTTTAAAAATGTATTTTGGCCAGGCCGATGTTCCTCATACCGAATGTCAGAACGGATGCTGTGGAAGCCAATCATGTTTAATGGAGGGACCTGTCACGAGACTTATGACGTCACAGGCAAGAGATTGATCTACTCATGCAAGCAACACTTCACGGGAAGATTTTGCGAAACCGGTAAGTCTGGTACATGCAAATACATGTTTTACTTGATTATTTGTCTGATATAGCTTGCAACCTATATCAACGTGGTCTCCTGCAATCTCTGGCATGTCGCTATTGTATCTGACGTTTTACGTATTTGCAATGGCTCTCTGTGTTATTTTAGCCAGTTTATAACATCAAATATGCTGCAATAGATTGATAAAAAGTCAAAATTGTTTGAAATACTTTTTAAAATCTTTCAATTTTTATCGAGGGAGATTAAAGATTTAGTTTCTTTTCAAATGTCTTTGAACATGTTTGTTAAGTTCTGTTGTTATAGAGATGATCGAAACACAAAGATGGCGGATTTATAATTTTCTGTTATTCAACGAGTCACTTGACAAATTTCTTTCTATACTAATAATGTCTGTCAAAAATAAACTTTCCACAGCAATATGTTCTACCTCAGACTGGCTCCTCTTTAATGATTCATGTTTCAAGGCGTTTAAGAAAGAGATCAACTGGTTCAAAGCTCAACAAAACTGCCGCATTTTAAACAGTAGTCTGACGTCCATACACAGTGATAAGAAAAACGAGTTCGTTCGCACTCGATCAAGTGGTCGTGTCTCTTGTGAATGTATGGATCGGACTTACCAACTTGGTAAACGCGAAAGCTGTTTACGAATGGGTTTATGGATCTGACGTGTCATTTACCAATTGGCAGCCAGGAGAACCGAATTTTATGGGTGGCTCTGAAAATTGCACTGAGTTACATTTCATTGGTCTTCATAACCGATCAATGGAATGATCTGAACTGCGACCTTGATAAACGTAGTTACGTTTGTGGCAAGCCATGGTATCCTTGAACCATTTTCTTTGCAGCTCTGAGACCTCCGGAGATGATAAAACTCATTAACTTTAGTTGCACGTATTTATTTGCCAGATGACTGGAGTAATTCCATATTTGTAAGTCACTATACATATGCGATCAAGAATATATATGGCGCCGCCGTATGAGTGGCTCAGTTAAATGGCAGATAATTTTCCAAGGTTTAATTTATGCTATTATTCTACCGGCGGCGAAATGCAAAATCTGAGTCCATGCCCACACTACGCCGGAGAAATTTGAAAAGGCGTTTTCGCTCTGAAAGGGATTCATATTTTTAAAGATCCACGCCGAAGAAATTTCGAAAAAAGTAACAATGACCAGCTACAACGCTGGCCCTGTACATAGTTTAACGGCTGAATCATCCCTACCGTCTTCAACACCGGGTGGACTTCTCTTATCGGAAGGGGATGATACGAAATGGTTATCAAAAATAGGCCTACTCTGGGACCTTAAGTTGCCGTAACGTAAGACGACTTTGGGCTATTTCTTAATTATTTCATTATTTTATTATTTTTTTTTTATTTTTTATTTTTTACTTTAAGCGCCTTAAGCAAAATTGGCCGATAAAAACATTGCAACTTTAGGCGATTTAACGCGATTTTAGGCAACTTAAGGCGACTTAAGGCAATTTTAAGCGACTTGAGGAGACTTTGTTTCACTCGAGTGATATAAATTTAAACTTACTAATAGCAACAGTCTCTCCATATGTCTCTTGCAATAAACCAATATTGCACCAATACTGGTACATAATTAAGTCACCACAGTCTCAAATATCCAGGGCCGGGTGGTTCAAAACCTGATTAAAGTAACCCAGGATTAGAGAGAATTTTGATTGCGGTTTTGTAACGGTCAAGTTTCTGTTTATCTTGTTTGTCTTTCAGTTTTGAGTTTGATTAATCTTAAACTACACAACCATAAGCGGTGAAAGATATTTCTATACAAAAAATACATATTACTTCTTTTAACTTTTAATCCTGGATTAGCGCCAACCGGCTTTCGAACAACCCGGGCCAGATTTCAAACCAGTTTAAAAAAAATGCTATTAAAGAAAGAATTTCCACAACACTGAACAGTTGCTATTATAAGGATAATAATAACAATAAATACCCGCAAGGTAGCATGAATATTAGTGAAGATATCACAATAAAAACCAATATCAAACAAAATTAATGAAATAATATTCACAGTGACAAAAATTTTAGATTTAAGATATAATTTGATTTTATTTGAAATATTTGTACATTTTCCATAATTCAAACAACAGGGAAATATAAATTACTTTAGCGTATTTACATGCATTTATTTTACAATGTTTCCTAAATTGTAAAAATGGTTATCTTGATACACTTATCTGCCATATTTTTGGCATCTCCATTGTCAATTTTGACATGGGAGTTTAGCAAATGGTATGGCTTTCCAAAGTTGCTCAGTCCGTTTCAGGGACCCAATCGATTTGTTGCTCTCCTGCCTCAGTCAGACAAAACATCCCAATACCATAATGAGTACCGCATCCTATACATGAGTGCGCTGGAAAGATTCATCAGCACCAGCTGAATCTTATGAAAGTCGATCGTCTATATCAGATCGAATATCTCTTGGGTTGCAAATGCTGTTTCTGGACGATTTTGAATATACTGGAACATTATTTAGAAATGCATGTATAGGCATGTGATCATGATGTCAATTAGAAATTAATATTGGCATGACATGATCCTCTTCAGCCCTGCCTAAGTGGCACGTACGGCTGTGACCAGAGATAAGAAATCAATATTGACAATATTTTATTTTTAGTCAAAGTTTAGAAATGCAAACAAACCGCAACAAATATTGCAATTGAACATAATCAGACTCAAATCAATGTTCATGATCAAAAATTCCAAGTAGCACGAGGCGTACCAGTTGGTTGGTCTGGGACTTGAACTCGTCTCTACCCACAACAAAATCAGGCATGGAACACTCAAATCCGTTCCACCGGATTCCAACTGCAGCTCTCTAATCACACTTCCACGCTTTCTCTCATAACCTTCGATAAACTCATTTCTACAAAGATGTTAACTTTTGCACAACATCATATCTTTTACAGGGTATCTGGTACGCCCTTACAGCACGACAATGATCAACAACGTATTCCTTCTTAACATAGTAAGAGGAAGTCCAGTGTGCTACAGTGCGATTCACATCGAGTAACCAATCACTATCAATAGAGCAACAAAGATCTTTCATGCTAGTGGAAAACGCGCTGTACCCATGCATTGTTTAAAAGATTCTAGATCTACGTTCTAGAGATGTGTGTGACGGCTAGTTTCCACAGCTGTGGCCTCCAGTCAGCGATCACTTTAAGAATTTTATACGATGAAATTAGAACAATCCATTCCAAACGACTCCAGAGCTTGTTCATCCAAACACACGAGCGTGCCGCCATGAACCTGATGCTCGCTGAAAATCTTCTCTAACTGTTACATGTTAGGACCCCTTAGGCACTCGAAAACCTCAGGGGCTCTCAGTGTGCTTAAGTCCTGCGGAATGATAAAATTGGACTTTGAAGTTTCTTTCCCTGTTGCCTGGAACTCTTAATTTCTGCAGGTGTTTTTGGCTCTCAGTGTTCTGCTCCAGACCACTACTCTCTGTCGAGCGTAGTACTGCCGGAAGCGGCTTAAACTTTGTTGGTTGCGACAAAGTGTTATCTTCTTGAGACGTTTTGGAGAAAGGCTGGTGCTTAACCCGTGGGGAGGGAACAGGTTGGCGATCTTTGAAGCTTGCAATGTTGTCTCGGCTGATAATTATATACCCTGGGATGTGGGGTGCTTTCCTGAGACGTTATAAGTTGGTTTCAAAGTTTAACACAGCAAGAGGTCAACATGCTGATGATTGAATTGACTTAAAGTACAACTGCCGTGGTTAAAATGGTGATCTTATATATATTGATCGAACGTCACAACTTTGCACGCGGAGAGAAGTTAAATCTCCTGTGAAAAATAGCTGGCTGGACACTTCACAACTCGGCATAGCTGCGGGGACAAATTAAATTGCTCGTCTTTCTCCCAAAAATAATACGATTCGAAATGTGTGTAGGAATTGCATCGTCTTTCTCCCAGAAATCACCACTTCATATCTAGAAGTAATGTATTGTACACGACGCCACAAGCTTTCAGCTTTCATACATATAGTGAATAAATAAAGGCAACGTATCACACCAGAACACAGCTTTCTGATGTTCGGATAAGTAACTTCAATCATATTTCAATCAATTTTCCATTGGTTTCATTTCACTTTGCAATTTCATCTTGTCATTTTAAGAGTTTCTTCAATCAAGAAAAAGGAAAGGCTCTCTTTTGTTATTACAAACCGGAATTGCAAATTCCCGTGAAAACATTTGCTATTTTAAAAGGCCCACACTAGAAATATAACGAAAACTGACGTCCCTAAACATACAATGTTATTTGAGAAATTCTGGGATTGGCAAAATGTTAATTTTGCCATTTTTCACATCTCTTTGGACCTGCCACACCATCAAGTACCATGTCATATCAGCTAACATCATGTTGACTTGTGTAACCTAGTAACACACAAAGGAAACACCTATATTTAATTTCTGCCTTTAGGGAATGCTAAACTGAGCTTGACTTACTCAAATCCCGACGGGAGCTACACTATTTTCTTTTGTGAATACCTCGGAGTTGATCAAATCAAGACCGTCATTCCTACACACAAAGCTGGCTCTGGTAGCCATCCCAGTAGTCGATATACCATCAACTGTGCTTTTAAGAAATAACTTCCGTATTTCGCGCCGTATTTCCCCAATACGCCAGCAATACCAGAGTGGGTTTAAAGAGCTGTTCACAAATGATAATGTCCCGGATACGTTAAATGCAACTTTAATAGACGTTGTAAACCCTGTGACTTGAAACGCTACCGAACAGAACACCATGGGACAATAACAAAACAGAAACAGCAAAAATACTCCGAGCATGGCATTTGCAGCCTTCCTCTCGCGTAGCACAGATTTTGAGACCTCTCTGCCATGCAAGCGCGCGGTTACAAGCGCGATGTCTCGAACAGAGTTTTGATGTCGAGATGCAATAGTGTAGATCTTCCAGTAAGACCAAAAACTGATGCTAAGGCAAGAAACAATCACAACAACGACCAAACAGGCAGCTGACTTGCTATCGAGAAACCAAAAGCGCGCGGCTTGGTTCAAAATAAGGTATATCCAAAAGCACAGGACTAAAGTAAGCATCTTCTTAGTCGTAACGAACGTGTGATATCTCAAAGGTCGAAACAGTGAAATATACTTCTCTACACCAATAGCTGTCAAAGTGAGAAACGACACTCCAGAAGCTGCCCAGCCTGTTATCTCTGCAACCAGGTGCGAAATGCAAAGACGTTGGAAGTCACCGTGGTTTTCACTAACTCTGGAGACAATGTATGCAGGTTGAGAAACCAAACCAACCATTACATCAGAGAAGGCCAAACAGCCTAATAAAACGTTAGCAGCCGTGTGCAGAACATGGCTTCTCCATATAACAACGAGCACTAAGGCGTTTGCTGTTACCGCTACAACAGATGAAACCCCGTTTACAACGGAAGTTGCTGTGTTCGTGAAATACACGTAAAAAGGCAAATCGAGGTTAACTTCGATGAAATAACAGCTCTTCTCGACTTCGAAGGGTTGCACTGACTTTACGGTCGTAGTGGCGTTCATTTTTGAAAGTTAAACTCGCATTGTTTAGAAAATCCTCAAAAAGTGAACTTTCCCAAATCCTCGTACAATTCGAATCCAGTTCTTTAAAAGAAACGCTAGAGAACTGTCCTTATTCTAAATTCTGTTCAAGTCACTTTCTTGTTAAGTGGTGTGTGTCACAGCTAGCTCCCTCGATTTAACTCTACCAATTAGACCATTTAATCCAACAAGCCAGGATGATCAAAGTATTTCTTCTCCATTCTATTTCCAGGCGTTTTTTCTAATATGAGTATTGAGAATTGGTATTACATCACGGCAATGCCTTCTAGTTGATGATCTTCTTAATTCTTATTACATATTCGCTTTACAATGTAATAATTTCGTAACAAGAAGTTACATGTTGATCACTATCCCAGCTTGAAGCGTTATGACAGGTGATGTAAAATTTAATTAGAGTTTCGTAAATTACATGTTTATTAAAATTTCAATGAAAAGCGAAATACAGCTGCACTATTCCAACTTTACAAAACTTTAATAATTGAACAGGTAACTCAGATAAAAAGTGGAAATAGGAGAATTCGAAAATGCCCCAAACGAGCACGACTTCAAATACGGCAAGTTATTCTTCCAAAATAGTTACGTTTAAAAAAACATTAAAGCTTTGAAAGTTGTAAAAGAAGATTACATGGTTTGAAGTTAATAGGACAGGAAAATTATGTTTGCCCTTGTGACAAATATATCATTTTTGAGTAAATGAAGGCTAATGAACGACTTTATAAAAATATATCAAATTTACAGGTGTGCGTAGCTTGTGTTCTATACAATTGCATATGAGCAATTATACCTTAAATCACTTTTTATTCAAACCTTAGCTTTTTCGGAAGTTTGGTTGGAAATGAATTTAACTGTCACATTTATTACTCGAAATGTTACTGAATTTATTGAAAAAGACCAGTACAAATACATATAAACAAAAAAGACAAGAGTACAATGGTTATGAACACCAAACTTGAAAAAGTTTTTGAAAAAGCTTCTTTTAATAAACTTGACATCCATGAGGTAAACAACTCCTTGAAACAACCAGCCAATTTAATTTTTTGCCATATACTGTACATGACATGAAGAAAGAAAAAAACCCAGAGCAAATAGAAATACACAGTATATAAACAGAGGCACAGAATCCTCCAGAACAGAAAACGCTCTCTTTAAATCGGGCAAAGGTGAGCGTTGTAAAAGGTTGTTTTTTATTATTTCTGGGACTACGTAGATAGAAATCAGTTTAAGCAACTGCAGCCTCAGCCCTAGAAATATGTTTAACTGCTGTTTAAAGGAAAATTTCAGCTGAAACATTTGAAGCACCATGTTGATAGATCGAATATGACTGTGACGTCACTCGATAGAAACTTGCCAACAACTAGACTTGCAATTGGAATCTGTCAGCAGTATGCTTCACTTTCACTTAAAGAATTTATAAGGTAGAAAATGTTGATCATCATAAAACAAGATTTCACCGAGCAATAGAGGGAAGAATGTTATCGTTAAGTGTAAATCTCAGTATGAAGGAAATCTTTATCACAGACCTATTGGATCAACCAATTGTTTTAGCTGCGGTTTTTTTAGGTTTCCATGCCCTTATGGCAGACGCCTTGGCTTAATGGTTAACGTCTTCAACTCCGGTTCAAACGCTGGGCTCCGCGAGTTCCAGTGTTGTCCTTGGCCACTTTCTTTTGTTCTTGAACAAGACAGGTTACCTTAGTTTGCAGTTCTTCTGTTCACCCAGGGTATTGAAATTGCAGAGACCGAGAAAAACGCTTTCATGGGGAAGGAACGACGATACCTACAAGGAGTTTCCAGAAGTTATTCATGGACTCAATTAGATCAAAGCTTGCAGGCAGATGTCATCCATAAACTTTATAATTCTTAAGCCTTAAATGCAGTACAATGCACGTTTTCCAATTAGCAAAGTACAGTTCTCGTTGTTCAGTGGCATATTAGCATACAGAATCGCCCAGAGCAGTCGTCAGGATAGCTCGTCATTGCCTAGAAAAAACAGTTAGTTTTCTTTTAGGTTTCCATGACCTCATGGCAGTCTTTGGCAGACGCCTTGGCTTAATGGTTAACGTCTTGAACTCCGGTTGAAACGCTGGGCTCGGGTTACAGTGTTGTCCTTAGCCACTTTCTTCCGTTCTTGAACAAGACAGGTAACCTTAGTTTGCAGTTCTTCTGTTCACCCAGGGTACGTACTGGTAAATTGCAGAGACCGAGAAAAACACTTGCATGGGGAAGGAAGGACGATAGCTGCAAAGAGTTTCCAGAAGTTATTCATGGACTTAAATAAATCAAAGTTTGCGGGCAGACGTCATCCATGAACTTTATAATTCTTAAACCTTAAATGCTGTGCAATGCACTTTTTCCAACTAGCAAAGTACAGTTCTCGTTGTTCAATGGCATGTTAGCATACGAGATCGCCCAGAACAGTCGCCAGGATAGCTCTTCAGTGCCTAGAAAACACAGCTTTTAAAAGTTTCACGACGGCTCTCCGGATCTCACGCATTCTCCAGCAATAAAAGGCAGGGTTGAGCGAAGAGTTGATGTACACTACAGTCACTGAAACACCAAGACCAACATGAAGATTGGCCGTGACTCTTCCTTCTACCAACATTATGACAAAGCAGCAGAAAAGTGGAGTGTAACAAGCCAGGAACAATACAAAGAGGTAGGTCATTGTCAAAGCTGTCTTAGTTCGTGATGCCACATCAACAGCTTTCCGTTGATTCGACTGAATATGCCGAGTGACATCTATAATAGCTCGTCTGTGGTGACGCACCAGCAAAATGATTTTTAGATGAATAAAACAATTGGAAACCAAAAGCAATGGTATGAGTACGTGAGCGAGTAGACCCAAATCTGCTATTAAGAAGCGCGCCAATGCTGATGAAACGGTGAAGATCCAACAAGATGCCAACACAAATACAACGCGATTCTTTGTGACGATGGTCTCGTATCTGAGAGGACGCATGAGGCAGATGTATCGCTCGATGCTCATGAAGAACAATGTGAGAAACGTTACCCCTCCACCTATGCCACCAAATGTCTCTGACAAGAACCAAAAGATACAAGATTTCGATAGCGTGGCATTCCTGTATCCTACTTTGATCATGAAACTTGTTTGCGACAACAACCCGACGAAAGTGTCGGAAGACGACAAAGAACAAAGCAAGAGGTTTTTCGGGGACTGCCGGAGTGATGGATTCCCCAAAATCGCGCACAAAACGAGTACATTGGAAGTGACTGCCGTTATAGAAGAGATCCCGTTTACAACGAGGAAGAAGATGGAAACGTCCATGGTATACCAGGAAATGACTGACCGTACATCCATAAATGAACAGAGCTGTTCTGAAGGAACTGAGGTCGGATTAATACTCGGTTTTATCACCATCGTTTGATTCCACAGCATGATGTGTGCTGTTGATGTGCTGCTGTCCTGCCTTGAGGGTACCTGGCTCTTCGAACGAAATCGATTGAAGACCTGCATACAAGGTACTCAGTCCCTACTAAATGAAATTATCAAAATGTTCTATTTATAAACAAACGTTTTTGAAACATAAATTATGTTTCCAATTTAAATACCACATTTCAAGACTCAAATTTTTCCCGAGTAAATAAAATTTGTTATTTTACGTGTCATTTGTCAGTTTTAATCTGAACGGCTTTTGATAACACAATAACAGCTTTACTTTTTAAAGGGTTTTTCATCGATAGCTCAAATGAAATTATTACTCAGCGGAAAACGGTCAATGAAACAAAGATGACACAGTTGGTGGTTCCCACGCCATACATGTATCAAATGGTTACAATAATCTAAGTTATTACAGGTTATGAGAATAATTAAGAATGAATCCACCAGAAGTTCGAGTAACAAGTCAACAAAAACCTAGCACCAAGATTATTTACATCGTATTGCAAACTTCTCTACGACTGTTTTAAATATCTTCTCAAAAAAAATCATTTCTAGCAACACCAAACGTCGAATACGAATGTTGAACTTCATATGAAACACTTGAAAGTACTGGTGAAATGAAACTGATGATGAAATTCTGCCTGTGTTTATTTTCACAAGTTCTCTGAACTTTGAGATTTATTTTCTCTCGTTCCCGTGGGAAATTGTTTTCGGTGTTATTTTAGGCAATTGTTTGTGTATTTAGCTTTAAGAAAATGTAAAAATGACTGCAAAATACTTAAAATTATTCTGGTACCCGATGTTTGTCCACTAAAACCTGAAATTGCTCGATTTTCGTGTATTGCATTTCGTCTTAAAAGCCTTAGGGCTACTATAGGTCGCCGAAAATTTGCTCTCAGAAACGTATCTATTCAACGCATCTTCTAACTTTTGAGACAGGTTATTAGATTTTCTCATATTCTCCAGATTAACTTAAAATCTTCAGAGAACATCTTAATTCCTTGTGAACAGTTCAGTTGAGTTTAGAAGACACAAAGAACTGATACATGAGTTGTAGAAATGGACCAAGTAAACAAGCAAACACACCAATTACATTTTTAATATGTTTTAATCTCATTTCACGTTTTTTCATCGATTTTGTACATATCTCACTTTTCTCTCGCGTCAGTTTAATTTATTGTCTCAAGAATCATTACTGCTCCTGGTCTGCAATAGATCCAGTTTATACTTCACTAGTTTTAAAATGTGAGTTTACCAACCCTGGCTTCAACTGAGTGAATAAATCCTGGAATTGAGTAATTTGCTAGGAGTTTATTAACACAGCAGTCTAATAAACGATGTAAAAATGCACAACATATTGCATACGACTTTGATATGACAGTTATCCACACAACAGGTACTAATGTAATAAGGAATATACAACGGTTACAGACCCAGTTTCCGATCAGTTTCCGGCCGATTTGAAAATAATTTCAATTTTGCAATCGAGATCCGTCGCAAGCAAAATATTGCCAGCGATGGATCTGAGCGAACCAAAACGCAACAGGGCGCGTGGGGGTGCGGAATGTTTTGGTATCGCTCTCGCGCTCGAAGAACGGGAAAGAAAAATTTAGCGTCTGTAGACATGCAGGCTGATGCGGTTGGTTGTAGAGATAACAGTCCATTAGTCATTAGCAAAAGAGATTGTATTGCGGTCATTCTAAAACCGAGCTATTAACAGGAGACAAAACAACGTTAACGTGACGTAGACGATTATTGACTCGTTTGACTGAGGAATAAAGGAAGACTGACAGTTTAAGAGCAGCTTCGCCTAAATATCAACTAGACTTGGAAATAGCGAAAAAATCGAATTTCTTCAAACTCGCCCAGAATGAAGCCCTACGGGCACTAGTTACAAAAATATCGTTTTAAGTTCGATAAATCAAAAATTATTTTTTTCCGCAATTTTTTCGTTTCGATGCCCCAAATCGGCCAAAATCCATCGAAAATGAGCGGCATATTCAGAGGCTCGTAAACTCAAAAGCAAAAATCTTCATTACAAACTGATTGCTCGTCGTATTTGTACTTCCTTTCTTGTCTATTTAGAGCTAAATAGATCGTGATTTGATTAGAACTTAAATATTTGACGAATTTTTTAAGTTAACGACCCAAGACAGCTTTACAAGAGGTCTACATTTAGCCTATTTTCAAATGTTAAAAAGGCGTTCTGGTACACGGCTTTTCCCGAAATGACTAGTTTGGTCTGAAAGAGCATTGTTTCTTCTTCAAATTACTGAAATAAAATTTTTGGGTAAATAAAATCGTGAGCGCTGAGATAGCGAACCAAATGCAGCACTTCGTCCTGAAAACGTGACCTTTGACCCAAGCGTAACGAAACCAATTACTGCAAGAAAACCCGAAAGAAAAGCAAACGTTCCGTTATTTTGAAACAATTTCTAGTGATATCTCTCCGAAACCATGATTGCAAGAAGCTATTTCCAGATATGAAATCTTGCAGGGTCAAAGACGGAGCTAAAGGGCGCATTTTGACACAATAACTTTGTTTGCCGAGAATTGAATTGCAGTCAATTCCAGTGAAATTTGCAAACTTGACGTATGTTAGCCGATACTTACCTGAATATTTATATTAATAGAAGAGTCGTCTTCTTGGATTAACCTTCAAAAGAGGCTGGACCCAGATTTGGAAACCTCTAAAAGAAGAAATGTTTAATATTCCGTGACCTACCCGATGCTATAGATTCCATGCACATGCCAACCGCATGCTTGTCGTAAAACCAACTGAACTCCACTGACAGTTTCCATGGGCAACTCCAAAATAAACAATCCCCAAAAATGTAAAGTGAAATTGGCTGTCTTCATGAACAGTTAGAAGCTAGAGTCAAGTTCCATTACCTTTTAAAAAAGCTTGATTCTACTTTGTTCACTCAGTCGTTACTGTCACGTTCGAATACTGCGTAGTATCGGTCACGCCAAAACACTGCAGACCGTGCAGACTGAGTAAGTTTCCCATACAAAGTCTTGTACGCGTTTGTCTATTGAATCAAAAGTCAAATACTGCGCTTGTGCAGCCTGTGGATAAATGACAAACTTTCAGATATATTTAACACTATTTTGTAACTAGACCCAAAAGAAGGAGTCACAATGAAAAGCCCAAACGAGTGTCTGCAGTCTGCACGGTCTCCACTGTTTTGGCGTGACCGATTCGCGGCTTTCGAACGTGAGAGTAGTGAACAAAGTCGACGCAAACAAATAAAATCAAGCACTTTTTAAAGGCAATAGAACTTGACTCTAGCTTCTAACTGTTCATGAAGACAGCCAATTTCACTTTACATTTTTGGGGATTGTTTATTTTGGAGTTGCCCATGGAAACTGTCAGTGGAGTTCAGTTGGTTTTACGACAAACATGCGGTTGGCATGTGCATGGAATCTATAGCATCGGGTAGGTCACGGAATATTAAACATTTCTTCTTTTAGAGGTTTCCAAATCTGGGTCCAGCCTCTTTTGAAGGTTAATCCAAGAAGACGACTCTTCTATTAATATAAATATTCAGGTAAGTATCGGCTAACATACGTCAAGTTTGCAAATTTCACTGGAATTGACTGCAATTCAATTCTCGGCAAACAAAGTTATTGTGTCAAAATGCGCCCTTTAGCTCCGTCTTTGACCCTGCAAGATTTCATATCTGGAAATAGCTTCTTGCAATCATGGTTTCGGAGAGATATCACTAGAAATTGTTTCAAAATAACGGAACGTTTGCTTTTCTTTCGGGTTTTCTTGCAGTAATTGGTTTCGTTACGCTTGGGTCAAAGGTCACGTTTTCAGGACGAAGTGCTGCATTTGGTTCGCTATCTCAGCGCTCACGATTTTATTTACCCAAAAATTTTATTTCAGTAATTTGAAGAAGAAACAATGCTCTTTCAGACCAAACTAGTCATTTCGGGAAAAGCCGTGTACCAGAACGCCTTTTTAACATTTGAAAATAGGCTAAATGTAGACCTCTTGTAAAGCTGTCTTGGGTCGTTAACTTAAAAAATTCGTCAAATATTTAAGTTCTAATCAAATCACGATCTATTTAGCTCTAAATAGACAAGAAAGGAAGTACAAATACGACGAGCAATCAGTTTGTAATGAAGATTTTTGCTTTTGGGTTTACGAGCCTCTGAATATGCCGCTCATTTTCGATGGATTTTGGCCGATTTGGGGCATCGAAACGAAAAAATTGCGGAAAAAAATAATTTTTGATTTATCGAACTTAAAACGATATTTTTGTAACTAGTGCCCGTAGGGCTTCATTCTGGGCGAGTTTGAAGAAATTCGATTTTTTCGCTATTTCCAAGTCTAGTTGATATTTAGGCGAAGCTGCTCTTAATACCTAAACGTCGATCGAATTTACTTAGTGGCATGGAAATTACCACACATGCAGAAAGGAAGCGGAACACTTCAACTCTCTAATAGAAGTTTCGGCGCCGCGGCGCTGTTGCCTTGAGGAATTCTTGCACGAGCGTCCGTTTTGTTAGAGGTGAGTAAAATCTTTCATGGCTAATCAATTTGAGCTTTTCACAGCCACGTAGAACTTCCGTTGATATTTTCACTGAAAGGATCCGAAGTTTTTTCAGGGAGAGCTGTAATGGTCAACACATCAATTAATTTAACATGAAATTGAATTTTTCAGGAATAACAGAAGCCTGAAACCTTCGGTTGAGTTTAAATTAAGTATGTCCCATTTCCCGACCAGTTTTTCTTGTGTGCAAAATCGTTGTTTAACTCCATAAACTAATTTTCATAACTGAAAGTATAAATATTTAGTTCAGGACATACATATAATGCCAACAGGGCATTTGAAGTTTAGTATTTTAAATTCAAATTTTAAATTTTATTTCGCATGAATGCATTTTAATTCTCATTCTCAATTTGGAAATTTCAAATTAGAGTTGTTAAGACAATACTGCAAAAGTCTCCCGCTTTGTTCAAAGAACGTGACAGCCAGACAAAACAACCTAGCTATAGGCAGAGATATCAGAGGCTAATTTCTTCTAGATAATTAAGAGTAACGAACTAAAAAGCTATGAAGTTATAATAATTTGGTAGGAGTCGAATTTCCTCGAAGGTCTTCCTTCTGAACGAGTGTGTTCACTACTTTAGACGCATGTGCGAAAGGAGTCGAAACTATGAACAAAATGAATACATCTTCCAAGACACTTCCAGGGTTTTCTGCAGCCGAATAAAATTTTCAAGAAGGTTCTAAAGTTCGAAAGCTCGATTGTCCCAAATAAAAAACATGAAACGAAATACTCTTGAACCAATTTTTTTCCATGTTCCTGTTTGTGTTCATTGTGCTGTGATAGTTTTCTTTTCTTAAAGGTCAAACGCCAGCTAAATATACCAGTGTTAAAGTAAAACTATTCTGATGTAGCTTGTTAAGGATTTTATTTTATTAACCGCGCGGCCATGGGCCGAGCGCGGTTCATGGTTTACCCGTGGTTTATTAATTTTTTTTTAACCGCGCGGCCATGGGCCGAGCGCGGTTCATGGTTTACCCGTGGTTTATTATTAACCGCGCGGCCATGGGCCGAGCGCGGTTCTAGGTTTACCCGTGGTTTATTATTAACCGCGCGGCCATGGGCCGAGCGCGGTTCTAGGTTTACCCGTGGTTTATTTATTTTTTTTTTGTCGGTGACCAGACGCAGACCTCCGCTCGGCCAAACTTTGAGTCACGCAACGTGTGATGTTTTTCCGCCAGAAGCTGTTAAAACATAAATACACGGACAATTTTACGGATATTGTTTTCTTTTTTGTGGGTAAAATATATTTTCTTTTTTTTTTTTTATCAAAGCGTTGGATTTAAAGGGAATAATAAATACGGTGAAAAAAGGTATTACGTCAGCCATGGAATGCGCTGACGTTGCAGCTTTCACTTTCGCTACGTGACAAATAAGATCGTGTTTACTTTGCAAGTTTATTTCGGCAGAAGCGACGGTCATTAATTTATTTGTAATTTTGCCAGTATTTCTTGTGGTTTTAGGCAAATGAAGTAAATCCTTTGACTGTTTCATCGCAGCGAGTTCATAGATCGGAAGCAAAATTAAATATTTGCAAGCCAAGGAAAGAACGTGTCAGAACGTGCGAAGATTACGTCATTGATAGGGAAATAACCACCGTACTAAAGATAGCCGTAGATAACGCAATTCTTGAATTATGTGACTCGTGTGACTTCTTTACTAACCCTTAACTCAAGGGAAAAAAACAGTTAAATTTAATCGTGACTTTAAAGAAAGAAAGCGGTTGGTAATAGTGTTCGTATCTTCATGCCCATACATATCCCGAAGAAAGTTCCAGATTAAGACTATTACGTCATCGGAGATGTCACAACGGCTACGACTGATGGTGCGATAATAGAGTTTGTGTTGATCAAGTGCTGTGATGTCTACAGTAATCAATGAATCATCAAAGATTGCTTTGGAATATGCACTGCGTTGCGACTGTAGTATTAAGAAAACAGTTAAATTTTAAAAGCGCGGTTATAAGATCTAACAGATCTTCTTGTTTTTTTTTTTTTTGTCGGTGACCAGACGCAGACCTCCGCTCGGCCAAATTTCGAGTCACGTAACGTGTGATGTTTTTTTTCCACCAGAAGCTGTTAAAACATTAATACACGGATAATTTTAGGGATATTTTTTCCTTTGTTGTGGGTAAAATATGTTTTCTTTTGGTTTTATCGAAGCGTTGGATTCAAAGGGAATAATAAATACGCTAAAAAAAGGTATTACGTCATCCATGGAATGCGTTGACGTTGCAGCTTTCAGTTTCGCTACGTGACAAATAAGATCGTGTTTACTTTGGAAGTTTATTTCGCCAGAAGCGACGGTCATTAATTTATTTGCAATTTTGCGAGTATTTCTTGTGGTTTTAGGCAAATGAAGTAAATTCTTTGGCTCTTTCATCGCAGCGAGTTCATAGATCGGAAGGAAAATGAAATATTTGCAAGCCAAGCAAAGAACATGTCAGGACATGCAATGATTACGTCATTGTTAGGGAAATAACCACCGTACTAAAGATAGCCGTGGATAACGCAATTCTTGAATTATGTGACTCGTGAGACTTCTTTGCTAGCCCTTTACTCAAGGAAAATATTAAATTTAAACTTGACTTTTAAGAAAGAAAGCTGTTGTTAATAGTGTTCGTATCTTCATGCCCATACATATCCCAAAGAAAGTTCCAGATTAACACTATTACGTCATCGGAGATTTCACAACGGCTACGACTGATGGTGCAATAGTACAGTTTGTGTTGATCAAGTGATGTGATGTCTACAGTAATCAATGAATCATCAAGGATTACTTTCGAATGTGTACTGCGTTGCGACTGTAGTGCTAAGAAAACAGTTAAATTTTAAAAGCGCGGTTTCAACATCTAACAGATCTTCTTGTCTTTCTTATGGGAAGGAATCAATCTGTTGGAGTAAAACTTGAAATTGAAATTGAAATTCACAGCGGATGGCTTTCTTTTCAGTCTAAACAAATACAATGAAACATCCGGACCTCTTGACCATCAAATTTACACCAGCTGAATAACCTGGTTACACCAGAAACCTTTCATCATCGTATTTTTTCTAACGGTTTCAGTTCTATTTTAAATATTACCTGAAAGGCAATTCAGTTGGCTGTCTACAATTTGAGCTTTTCAACTCTTTGGAAAGAGGCCGATTTCGTCAATGACGACCGTGACGCCATCGTGAGTACGGAAAATATATCTTTTAAATTTGGTAAAAAGCGCTAAGTTTATTGCAAGCTCAAGAATTTTCAGTTGTCGATATCCTAGGTGACTGTGAATGTAATGCAATGTAATTTCGTTAGTGGGTAGTGTAAGCGTCAGTGGAAGTAACCACGTTATTGTTTGTATCATCTCAAAGTTGTATTCTCATCTCAAAATTGTCGATTTTTCACCGGCGTACACGGTGTATCAATCGGGTTATCGAATGTTTTTATGTATAAATTAGTGACCTGCAAGAAATAACTGAAACTTTATTCTCGAGTTTAAACTCTTAATTTTATTGATTGTGAAATGAAGATTACGTTGTCTGCTTTAACTTTTAAAGGAGCTACGCGCATGCAATTCATTCGGTCATTTTTTTTGCGACGTATAACAGTGTCTTCAAATATGATGACATGAATGATCATCGCAGTTTTATTCACAACTTAAGCAGTGGTGAAATTAAAGCCTGAAAAAAATTAGGCCTGAACAATAACGGGATTCGAACCCATGACCTCTGAGATACCGGTGTGGCGCTCTACCAACTGAGCTAGAAAGCTAACTGGGAGCTGGTCACTTCGTGAGTTCCTATATACCCGTAGATGGTGAAAATACGATTGAATATATGAAAGATCAAATATAATCAAATGGAAGAAAATCACAAATACTAAAATACAGTGAGAACAAATTATGAAAGGTAACAAAAGTAGACCTTTGTTGCAAACCAGTAAGAAGGATTTGAATAAAAAATGAGCATAAATTAGACACAATTTGGAAGTTTTGGGGTGTTAATACAAGTCAGTTACCATAAAAATCTGTTTCCTTTTATTGGTAGAAGACCTATCGAGGGTGAAAGTGAAATCAAGAAATGTATATTGAACTTCTCCAAGATTTCATTGTCGCGAGAGCTGTTCAAGTTATTCTTCAGGCAGTACAGCTGGCTGCCTTATGTCCTACTGATAATTGTCCGACAGGCGGATTCTTCTTCGCTCCTGGAAGACACATGGTAAACAACCACGCCCTTCTTGGTCACGTGTTTGATAACTTGACAGTCAGAGAGCCAGTCGAGTGCTTTAGAAGATGTCGGTGTGACTGTCGCTGCATCTCTTTCAACTATCTGACGCATGTGATCGAAAATAACTGTGAACTGAATGAAGAAAGCAGACATACCAATTCCAGCGCGCTGAAACCTCTGCAAGGATCCCAGTACTATGATCTGGTTGATAACTACGACATTATTGTAAGGAATTTATTTGACTGCTCTCCCCCACCCTCGCAGCCCCGCTAAAATATCGACTGGTCTTGAATTTTTAAGTCAAATCCTAACCCTAACCCTAAGTGATTTTAATCCCCTTTTACATAAAGTGTTTAGTAGCTAGCTATTTAAGATAAGAAATTGTTTTCGGATATGTGTTGTTAATGGTACTGTTGGGAGTCAATGGCTTTCCTCGCTGAGGAAATTAACTAATTAACTCTAGCTTTCAGAAATTGAAAAAAAAAAAAAGAAAGAATTCGTGGACTATGTGGTGTCTTTCCCTACTTGTCTATTTATCGGTATGGCTGCCATGTGACAATACGACTCTGTGCTTCAACACACCGCTCCAACAACGCAGAAGTGATCGCCTAACTTTATATCATTATAAGTTGCTTGAATTTATCTTATCACCAGAGGAGTAGAAACCATCTCTAAGTTCTCAATTTGTGTACCATTTTGCCAGGCCGATGTTCCTCATACCGAATGCCAGAACGGATGTTGTGGAAGTCAGCCATGCCTTAACGGAGGAACCTGTCACGAGACTTGTGATGTCACGGGCAAGAGATTCACGTGCTCATGCAATCCACACTTCACGGGAAGATTTTGCGAAACCGGTAAGCTGAACAAAGAAGTTCCATTTTGGGCTGAGTTTTTAGATCCATCTTTGTCTGTTGCAATCTTAGCCACCCATCCCTGTTCACTGTGGTCCTTTTCAGTTTATTGCCTCTTCAGGTGATATTTTCTTCCGTAGCTATTGGATTCAGACCTTGTTTCAGTTTTAGGCTTCTTTCGATACAGCCTTTTTTCATCGCGAAAGTGATGCTTTTATCTTTGTTCCACTAAAGTCAAACTGTGCTGTTTTGAATTTGTTAAAGGAAACCTGCAGACAGGTTTTACTGGAAGGTTATGAGGTCAGTGTTAGCAATGCACGCCTCAACCGTCGACTCGATCGCTCGTTTATTGGTGAAGCGTAACCGTACGTTTGTTTGTTTTATGTTTTCGACACACATGCACAGAAAAAGGAACAAAGAAGAGGAAGAAAGTGACAGGAAATGGCGGGAGGAGGGGGGGGGGGGGGGGAGGGGCTAAGAAGAAACCATGAGGCTTGTGATATTAAACCCTAAATAACAATACTTAAAACATAACTGCTGTGTCGTTCGTTAGGTATGACGGATTATGTCAGATGTGATATCTATCATGAACCATGCTACAAACCGAACAATAAGCAAGCAGTTTCAGTTTCAGGGTAGTTTTTGATATTTGACTTGTCTTGAATATGTTATTACTAAACATTATCCACAGGATGTTTCAAAGCGTTTGGAGAGAAGGTAAACTGGTTCGAAGCTCAACAAACCTGTAAGACTCTAAACGCTAGTCTTGTGTCGATACACAGCGCCGAGGAAAACAATTTCCTTCTGGACTTCGTTCGTCTTCAAGTTGCCTCGAACACGTCGGCAGCTTGGAGTGGACTCAACAAATTGACAGATCGAGACTTTGAATGGGTTGATGGATATAACGTGTCATTCACCAAATGGCTTCCTGGTGCACCATTTGATGAGGAAGATGACAACTGCACCGTAGTATTTGTGGATTATCCACCAAGCGGTTATTGGAAAAACGTAAATTGCTTCAATATCAAACGGCATTATATCTGTAGCTGCAATTGCAGTAGCAAGGATTGCACTTTTGTTTGAGCCATCTCAAGGTCAGACACGTAATTAAAGTGTTACTTTTGATAATTCCATTTATTTATTATTTGTCCCACGCTGTGGCTATATTCCGAGTCAGTCTATAGTGAGTCTTCCATTTTTGCCTCGTGTCCACGTGACTTTGGTCACGTGAACACGAGATTATGCTGTGAATTTGGAACATTCCTCTATAACCATTCTTTGGGTTCTTACTGTAAGATTCCTGTGAAGGATGGTAGATAGGTAGGTAGCGGATAGACATGGTTCAGGCACAGGGCACCCAGACAAACTGTTTCTGTGCTGTGCACATTGACATTTTTATAACCAATGTATGGGATTTACAGAGCACCTCGCAGAATTGCTTAAAATCACGAAAATATGAACAAATACTTGCTCAATAAAAGTGAAGATATATCATATATATGGTGTACTGTCGTTCTTTTGGCTCAAAATTGCCAATTTGAGAAGGTTTGAAGGATTCAGTTTACGTTCGCAGGTTACTATAGATATAATAATGAAAGTTTGGAAAGTCCCAACGGCTCAAAACTGGAACAGCTCCAGCGCCGAGGCGGTTTTCGACCTGAAAATCCCATCGCTCGGCTTCCAAACTAAACAAAAGAGGAAAGTTCCGCGAATCTTCTTGGATCATTCAATCGAAAATTCATCCAAAAGCCCACTACTAGCCTTCGAACAAAACCCAGGGCCGAAAACTTCCAAGCCGTCGGAATGCGTAGCGACAAAAAGTTGTGCCGGAGGGAAAGCGCTATTCCCTAGCCTCTGTCTGACTGGATACAGTTAAACAATGGCCGTTAAAAGACCTTCCCGAGAATAGGGTGGCACCAGGTGGCATAGGCAAAACCAATACATGAGCAGTGATGTCAATGGCGCGATTCAACCTAGGGAACCTTAGGCAGTAAAGACGAAAGGCGACGCATATTTAAATTGCGTCGTCAAATTTTAATATGGGTCGACATAGTTGAATTTATTTAAGAATAACTTAGATCTGTTTGGTATATCTACCGCGTATAAAGAATATTATGTCGAGAAAGCGCTCATCGCAAAGATAGGAAATTTTTTATAGCTTTTAAAAAAAAGAAAACGCCTGGAATAGGGATTTTCAAATCGTTGTTTTGCAGAGGATTGCAAATTAATTCACGTGAATTAATTTCGTGCAGAGATTATTGTTGTGCCGTATTTAGTCTTTTGTTCGGTGACATTCTTGGGCGTTTAATTCCTGAACATCGGCTACCATTACATTTTAGCCGCGACAGTGTTGTTCTTACACTTGGCGGGGATTAGTCGACGCAGTTCATTCGTAATTCTACCGGAAGCTGCCAGCTCTCATGCCAGCTTGTACACAGGCTGGCATGAAGCACTGTCTAAACTTTGAAGCAATATGCAAAGTACCCGGAACGTATTCTCGCTGACTGGTTTTCGATTCTCTGATATCAGTATCATTTCAATCCATGAAATAACGCAACAAACAACAAATTTAAGCTTAAAATCACGGTCTCAAATACAGAGCCGCGTAAAAGTTCCTGAAATGGAAGACATGGAATTCTAAACTGTGCGATAATCTGTTTTAGGAAACCCTTTTAATAAAGGTAAATACTGAAGTCCCAAAAACCTAAATGCAACCCTAACATAAGTAAAATCTAGTGATCACATTGAGCAGATTAAAAACTATCACATAATGCGCACTTTCCGAGAGTAAGCAAACAGGTACAAAAATTAATTGTCAATAAGGGTGGAATCGGGCCAGATCGAGGCAGATCGAATTTTATTCGAAAAATTGACGGAAGTAGAAATGTATCCTGTCTACTTGATCTAGCGTTACGCTTGCATTACACTATTTTGCTAGTTATCCCGGACGTAGGGCATTTAATCACCTGATATGATGCTAACATGGGGCAGTTAATTCGACCAAACGAAAATTCCAAATGTGAAATACCGGGGGGGAAGGGTGTTAATTAATTTACCAGTGCACAACAGGCTGTTAGAACTCAGGTCCGAAAATTTGCATCTGCAGTTAATCATACATTTAGGATGGATTAGGAGAACAAAAGGCATGAAAAAATTATGTTAACACGGCTGTCGAAGAACAAAACAAATTCAGTCGTCCCTTCATGTGTTCACCTCACCACTTCTCCACCGAATGTAATACGAAAAAACGCGACTAATGAAAATTCTCCATATAAATTTTTCCTCATATATTAAGTGTTCTTATGGCTGTTACAGAACAACATATGATAGTCTCTTGTTTTTCATTTTGAAATGTTTTGCACGTCGGTTAATTGTTATGCGCAACGTTTTCTTTAAAACCATTGTCTTTTCAGTGCCCAAGGGTATTGTAACTATTCTGTTAAAATTAAAATGCCACATTTAGCCCAAAACTAGAGACAATATGGTTTTAATACTCCGACAACATATTGACCAAAGATGAATATTCATTATCTTTCTATTTGGCGATGGAAATTTCAGGGAAAGCAATAACAACGCAACGTAATCTTTTTTTAAACCACCTGCTGATAAAGAACACAGAAGTCGAGAGCTAGTGGAACAAGTAATTTCACACTAACAATTGCGACCGACAAAGGATGAAAAGCGACTACAAGCTCTACCGAGTTGAATTCGACTGGATTGCGGAAACTTGTTGTGAATCTGATCAAAATTTGGCGACAGTTATCGTCCGATGAAAATACGACGCGTTTACGAAGAACTTCTGAAGCAGAAAAAGCGAGCAGTGCTTCGATTGAAGTGCCTTTCAGGGGCGACCGCTTTTCTGTTCTTCGCCGTTTTTCTCATGGCACTTCTTGGTATAGATGTCGTTCAAAAACTCGCCAAAGGCTTCGATTTTGAGAGTGGAACTTGTGTCGTAAAAGAATCAATTTTTACTGGTGAAAATGTCAGCTGTAACTGTGGAATGCGCACTTGTTTCAGTCGTTATCCTTGTTTGCGTGTTTTTGTAAGAATATCAGTGGAACCAGAGCAAAGCGAACCCGTCCTCTTGCACAACACTTTTTACGACCTCATCGGATCAAAAGTAAGTCGCTGCTTGTTTCACTGATGTATTATCGTGAGCGCGTATTTGCTGCGCCAGAGTTTAATTAGCAGCTCAAATTTTTAAGGGTGAACGTGTAACGGATGGAAAATATTTCAGTTTGGATTCAAATTTATACTTTATGACTTCGTTTGGCAGTTATAAATGCACATGCAATGCGTCAATTCTCTAATCTGAACTGTAAAGTTGACGTGTCGCCAAGAGCTCAGGGAGGATACAAACCAGTTGGTCAACAAAGCGGGTTAAACAATACGCAGTGAATAAAGCTCATTGAGAAAAAGATATTTGAATTTCACACTCATGATAAAGGGCGATCACAAAATTGAACAAAATTTCGCGTCATTTGGAATTTTTTTGCCATGACATAAAAAGCAAATCCTAACGCAAAAACAGAGTGAATTATCTGTGTATACTTTATGCAAACTAATTTATAGTTTGTTTGTTTACATCACGGCTAAAGGCAAATTTATGCAAAAAGATTATCAGGAACATTAACCTGCTGAGTTATATGGCAGTTGGATTTTTCATAAAATTTAACTACTCCACGCTCGACAGCGCATCTTGAAAAAGTTGGCCAATTCTTTCAAGCTCACCTTTCGTTTTCAGTCTTGATATACAGTCTTATGGTCTATTTTAGTTTGATTATTTCTCTGCTTTGTTTTTGTTTCCTGTCTTGAAAATATTACCATTTAGAGGAGTCCTTATAGTCTCTTTTAGTATGATCATTTCTCTATTTTGTTTTTGTTTCCTTTCTTAAATATTTCTATTTTGAGATTGCCTTCAAAAAATGCGAGGCTTTTCATTTTGACTGAAGCCCCGTTCACACCACGCCGGGGGAATTTGAAAACGGAGGTTTCACTCTGAAAACGCATCAAATGTTTTTCGTTCACACTATACACCGGAAAAATTTGAAAACGGGGGTTTCACTCTGAGAACGCATCAAATGTTTTTCGTCCACACTACGCTGGAGGAATTTAAAACCGCAACAAATAATCACCGGTCATTTTGGATTTGTGTCTGAGGAAAACTTGGACAGGGAATGATCACATGATCATCATTTTCGAAAAGTTCTGTTTTCAAAATTATTTCCGATAAAAACGAACTGAATTAAAACGAAAAGCCGGCGTTTTCAAATTCCTCCGGTTTGAGGAGCGTTGTCGAAAACCTCCGTTTTCCGGCGTGACGACGTATTGGTGTGGACGGTAGGCCTAACCATAGAAATAAAGCTGCGTTTTCAAGTTTATCCGGCGTAGCGTGGATGCTGCATGAACTTGTATTGTTGCACGGTGCAACAAAGCGTTATATTTGGTCAAGGTAATATCATTGTCTTAAATCTCTTTCTCTTGTATTAATTGCAGTGTACTTACGGACCACCTTGCAAAGCAAATGAGAAAGAAAACATGGCCTCCGTACTAGACTTTAAGAATCAAAACGGACAGAAAGGAACAGTTTTAAAATGCTTCTATGACCGAAATGAACCCACAGAAGTAATCCTGGATGACAGCGCTCACAAAATGATAACCTTTCACGCCTTTTTCTGGCCGAGTTGTGTCTTCTTCATGGGTTTATGCCTGCTGCTAAAGGTCTATTGCTCGAAAAAAGCTCAGAAAAAGCAAGTGTTCATATCCGAGGATATTTTGTGTGAAACAATTGCTAATAATAATGTATCTAATTATCATGAGACCAACGAAAGTCTTTGACAGATCACTCAAAAAGGCTGTTTAATAATAAATCATATTGAAAACACGACGGCTACGTAGTACTTTAACTATCCTGCGAGACAGAGCGAAGGGAATCTTTGTCTCGCAGAGTAACTTCGTTAAAACCAGTCACCGTAAACACAAGTAAGTCAGGTATTCTTACAGATGCCTTGTGTGAAAGCATTTTTTGTTGTTCACAATTAAGACAAATGCCCATCGATCGAGCGAGCTATGTTTAAATACCGTGTTGCGTGCTGTCTGGAAGATAAGTGCTGGTGCATTGAAAACAGCAAAAAAATTGGATTAACTCACGTGATAGGAAAAGCTGGCTCGACTTTGTCTTATAAAGCAAGAGAGGACACGACAAGATTTCATGATAGTCGCTACTATTGCCTTAGATAGGGGTCAGAGCCACCTTAAAGTTTTGGAAATATATGGTGGCTCTGAACCCCATGTACAGAATGTTTTTACTCTGCCAAAAGTTGCGTCTTATTATGCTTATTAAAATTTGATAATACATAAAAAATTTCAAGGTGCAGTGCCCTGAGAAATTGGTTTCATTGAATTTGTATGAAGCAAACAAGAAATTTAAAGAAGCTTAATACTGGGCGCCAAAGGGTTAACTCCTAAACAATCACTTGCTATCGGGATTATGCGAGGAATACAAATGTAACGCTAAATCTGCTTTGCGTGCATGATTAACAGTCGTCTGTTACCTTAAGGGCGTATAAAATAAATAGCGGGGTTAAAATAGAAATTGGTCGTCATCTGAAACGTCACTTGAGAATTATTGCTAGAAATTGTGGTTGAGGGGTTTAGAGGGATCTGATCAGCCAATCACCCGAACGAGCCATCTCCTCGCGCATTTAACCTCCCACCCTCCCCTCCCTGTCCTCCTGCTCTCTATGGATAAGGCAGATGACCAATCAGGATTCCTGTCTCTCGAGGTCTCAACATTTTACCCTCTCTCTCTCTTCTCAGCACCATAGCGGTGTTGTTGGAAGAGTGAAGTATGGGGTGAGCCACCGTTACCATTTGTATTTTAACGAAAAGGAAAACCAGAAAATTCGGAGAGAAAACTTACTCCATGCTAGAGGAGTAACAAAACGACCGACTGCCTAATTTGAACTTGGGGTCAACAAAGGAGGGATGGCGTACCCAAAAAACTCATCCATCTTGCCCTCCAATACTTTTCAAACCCAACATTTAAACAAAGCCAAACATCTAAGGAAACAAACAGAAACGAGAAATGTTGTTCCGAAGCACTCAACCGAAATAGACTTGTTTGATCGGAAGTTGTCAAGGAACAATTGAGAAATGTTTACTTTGAATTCTCAATAGCCAAGTAGACGAGTGTTATTTCGCATTGGAAACGCTCTACAACAAAAGTTTATATAACTGAAGCTATCTGACCTAGAACTAACCTGGGTGAAGGAAGAATACCTTTTTCGCAGCGGATGATATTACTAGACAAACGGCGACACGGGAAAGCACAACGCAATAGCTATATAGCTATTTCACTGGTCGCGCAATGAGCGTTTTACAGTCAAAATTATTCGGAAAGTAACAAAGATGCCGTCCCAACTTCCTCTCAACATTTCCCTAACTCCCTCCCAACCCAAAATAAGGGGTATCGAATGGTTTCATTCAGTTTAAAGGTGCTCGTAAAATTCCGCGTTTGCTCGAATTGCTCGCAAAAATTAACTTAGTGCTCGGTTACTCGTGCTCGCAAATTATTTGCCACTGCTCACATGCTCGGATTCTGAAGTCTGGTAGCTTTTAGCTTCTTTTCGTTGTGTGGTTTGAAAGTTTTAGATCTCCTTGATCGATTAAGCGTCCACTCTTCCAAGCGACGCACGTGAAGCTACATCAAACAAGGTATAATTGGCTGCGGCTTATGGGATTGGTTGAACTGTCATAAGACCTTAACTCTTTGAGCCCTAATTATGCATATACGCATAATTAATGATCGTGCTCGTTGTTTCACTTGTGACGTCATCAATTTAAATGTCATCAGATATTCTTGATAAGCAGATAGTAGAAATAGGCTAGACCTTTCCGTACAATGGTCAGGTTTAGATATCGACGACATTCCAACGTCACAAATCGAAAAACAACGTCATCAGTTTTGGTGCAAAAACGGCGGTAAAATGGTCCACTACGCCTATGATTGATCAAGATCCATTTCTAGGCTTCGCCCGTAATTAATATCCAACTTTTCACGGCAGCCAGAAAGAACATGCAACGCAAAAGGTAGCCAGAGTAAAAGGGCCGCGAAAAAAAGAAAGGAAAGAGGCAACAAACAAAATTGAGAACGGGTAATGGCAAAGCAAGAAGAAGTCCAAATTTTGGTTTATGCGCATGCCCGGAATTAAAATATTGCTCAATTTTGTACGTAATCCTCGAAAAATCTCTCCTTTTGGTAAAAAAAAAGAATCTTAGCAAAACGTAAGCTGGCTTTCAAATTTTTGCTTCGGAATTTTGACAAATTTGACCCAAATTAAACATCCCCTGTGACTCAGGCAAACGCAAAGGAAATTGAAACGAGCTATTCGTTTGCAGTAAATATGGCTCACAGAGACCATTGTTAGCAACAGTTGTGTTAAAACTGTACTAAAATAACAAGTTTTGCTAGATTGCCGCCGATTATACTTAAGATTAAGTAAAACAACGACAGAAAACAACAATTGAGCTGTCTCTGTTTATGATGAGAAGCTTTATTTTTGTAAAAATGCTCAATTGTTCAAAAAACACTTACATGCAGTGTGGTAACGCTCGTTCTCCGGTCATCTCAGCGAAGTGAATCGACGAGTGGTCACTTTAAAGCGTGCTCTGATATTCTCTTCGTTTGCTCGGAGTAGAACCAGTGAGTCTTTCTAACTTTTACGCTAGTTCAGGCAATCTTGTAGCAAGCCGTTGCAAGCCGTAAATAACTGTAGCTCCTTTCAAATTCAACTCAGCATTTCGCATTTTCATCCGCATGCAAGCTTTGAGCAAGCTTTGTTTCGTAATTTCCATTAGAAAAGTGCATGTTTTCATGAGCCACAATACGGTCAGATTCCTCTGGACTACAAACCTTTAGCTGCCTTTAGATCCTTATTCGTATATGTAATAGGACTACATGCTATCCAATTTGGAAATAATTGGATGAGAAAAATTCCGAGGACAGCCCAAATTGGACGAGGCCGTAGGCCGAGTCCAATTTGGCTGTCAGAGGAAGTTTTTGAATCCAATTATTTCCAAATTGGACAAGCATGTAGACCTATTACCTACTAATTATATAGCATCCAAAAGCAGATGAACATGGCGAACTTACGAACTCGTAGTGCGGTTGTAACTCTTGCCGTTGTTCTTTAGATGGCGGTCTAAGGAGCCTTGCATAACAGCAGGGCTATCTGGCTCGTATTCATCTCCGTTTTGCAGTCTTGTCTCGGCATAAAATCGGCAAAGAACGTCGTCAAGCTCGTCTTCGGGAATCTCCTCAACCTTTCCCACTTCGCTTCGCTCAGCACACCCAGGTTTTTTGTGCTTCTTTGACAGTTCTAGTTGCGATTATTCTCCCTCATCTCGAGTAAATCAGTCAACTATCTCTGGAAACCTAGCTGAAGACTCCATTTGAAAGCTACCATCGCTCGCTGACGTTTGATGGCAGTGATAATAGCTGCAACCTGATTGGCCAATACTCGGTCCTTTTATTTATCTTGGCATTTGATTGGTTGATGGAAAGTACTACGATTATCAGTTGAGTAAGGCACGAGGGAAGTTTGGTTACGAAGTTTTGGCCTTTAAGGGCCCATTAACCGATCTTTTCGAGCCGTTGCTAAGGAAAATCTAGTCTCATATAACCTCATCATTTTAAGTTAGTTCAGAGTTATTTCATGTGTTTCAACTTTTTCATGATCAGTAACACTAGTGATGACGTCATCAGGCCACGCCCATGGTCATGTGACTAATACAGAAAAAATGCAAAGGCTCCCAGGCAAATTACTTTCTCGGGATTTTTTTCATTGATTTAATATTTTAATTCAAATCCTCATCACGCTATGCATCGATTTTGTTTCATTTCTAAAAGGTCAGATTTTGAGAGCATTTCAAAATATTGAAAAAGTCGTAATTTTCTGAAAAAAGCGTGATTTCGAAAAAGGAATGCATAGCTATGTTGCCATCGTTGGCTTTGATCGAAATTCGTCGAAAAAGGCTGGATTTAATGAAAAACCGCGTTTCCTTTAGCATTTAAAGAAACCGGAAGTGCGCCCGATATCTATTGGAAGTTACCCTATCAGCGCGTGCGCAATTTACACTACCAGCGCACTTCGGTAAGATCAAACAAAGCCACACGGAGTTAATTTTTCTCTTTCTATTGCTCTTGTTTTTCTGTCTGTCTCTTTATTTCGTCTTTGCTTGTACTTTTTTTACTTTGCATTTGCGAAACACAAAGAAAAACATCTAAAATGTATGCGAATTTGCAAGTTTTTGAGTTGTTTTTAATTTCAATGCTCAGGCTGACGTTATTGACCGGAAGTGAAATTTCACCTCCTTAGCAACGCGCGCGAGCGCGCGCATGAATCGGTTAATGGGCCCTTAAAATTATGGTGTTGTCATGGACAACTTACCTCGTTTCCATTGGTAACAATATCAACGGCCGTTAGTCGCCTGTCGCGTCGCCTACAATTTCGCGCGCTTTGATGCCAATGACGTCTAAGGCCGACAAGTTACCAATGGATACGGAGGCCAGTTGCTCGGGACAACAACAAGATTTTTACGTTAAAACTTGGTGACCAAACTTTCGTTCCGCCTTACTCAACTGATAATCGTAGTATCCAGATTTTTCTCAAATTGCACAGTTTTTTTCGAAGCTGAACTAAACGTTCGAGCAAAAACTATCCAATTTATTTTAAATTTGGACAGTTGGCAAAAATTAACAAAAAATAGATCTGTTGGCAATATTGGATTTTGATGCAGCTATATAATTAAAAAATTGACTCAAAAGCGAATAGACTAATTATTTCGATGTATTAAAATTCAGCCTAAAACAATAGACCTCAGTACGAAGCTCTGGAGAATAAATACAGAGTTTGTGGGATTTATTCCCCAGAGCCTCGTTCTGAGGTCTATTGTGTTAGGCTGAATTTTAATATATCGAAATTGGTCTATTTTGAAGGCATCGTTCTTTTCTCGAAAGCCGCTCGAAACTATTCGAAACATTATTTTACAATAACTGTCTAATTCCTGATTGGCTCATTTTTATCATCAATAAGAGCACAGACGGATAAAATTTTAATTTATGCAAGCTTTCAAGTTCAACTCTCAGCTGTCAAGCTGTCAACTTTTTAACCAATGAGATTTCATGGACTTTTTTAAGTAGCCAATCAAAAAGTGAGAAAAGCTATTGACAATGTTCGCGTCATTTTGAATAAAATTCACTTCTCTCTTCTTTTTTTTCCGGCAAGTTTACGGCGTCTTTTCCCCTCGTTTATTCCCGGAATGTGACCATTTTGGGGTCTTGTTATTATAAAAAGCAAATCGACATCAGTTTTTTATACATCTACCCTCTTATTGATGATAAATTGCCTCATAACATTGGCAAAGTTTACTGCGGAACCACTCAATCAATAAGAGGACAGACGCATAAAAAACTGACGTCAATTTGTCAACTTGAAACTGAAAGCTTAATTAGCTGAAGTCCAGTTTGTGTTTGACAGCTGTCGCTTCGTTAGCCAATCAAATTATTTGAACAATTCTAACAAGGATTGTGATTGGCTTATTTTAGCATGCTTTATCAGAGAACAAAGCACGAATGACGCAACATTTACTCTTTTGGAAAATAAAATTTGGTTTGAAAATTCAGCCGAATGCGTGGGGAAATTATTGGATTCTTTATCATAAAACAAATAAAGAAGCCTCGACTGTGCTCTGTTCTGTTGTAAAGCACTTAGGAAGCGGTAGAGCACTCAAGAAGTAGGGAAAAACACTCGACTTCGTCTCGTGTTTTCCCCTACACTTTTTTCGTGCTCTACCGCTTCCTACGTGCTTCACAACAGAACAGAGCGCAGGCGAGGCTTCTTTATTTGTTAAATGTTTTATCTGCATAACTGTAGTCAACATTTTGGAAATCACACGGGGGAAGAATACACTTCATTCCAATCCTTCGCAAAAATTACGGCTTGTTGTTGTTATTAAAATCTCGAACTGGAAGTTATTCAGCTGTGACCTAAAACTCTCTGGGATGTTCTATTTCTCATGTAATATCCGAATTTAGAAACCTTGCAACAATGCTATTTAATTCTTTAGAAAAGTATCTGGAAATTTCGGGTGTACTTGTGTAAGAGAGCAATGAAAAATGCGATGAAACTTAGTGCTGCTGAGTGCTGTAATCAGAGAAGTTAAATAAACCAGTTTGTTACTGCTACCGACGATCAGGAGTTCTGCATGGGAACAACCCTATTCTGCATTGACACTCCTTACATCCTCCTTGCCTTCGGCAGCAGTTTGTAGCATTTAGGTAAACTAAAACTAGTTAACATTTGATGACTAGTCACAGTGAATTTTGTTTCCCGAGAATCTCAATGTTTCCCGGGAAACATTAAGTGATTTGTTATTAAGCAAAACACACACAAAAAAATGGGTCAAACAGGTGGAAAACAAATAGTCACTTTTTTGACAAATGACGTGCGACAGCTGTCAACATTTCGCGGGTAACAGTCAACTGTTTCCCGTTTGACGTCATAGTTTTCGCAATATTGCCGCTCATAGCGGGAAACAGTTTCATTGTTAGATGTCAGGTGATAGTGAACTAGCCAATGAATGGGCGCGCTGTACCGGAAAAAAACACTAGCTATATAACAAAGCCGACTAATACTGATCTGTTTTATAAAAAAATAACTTTCACGACTGATTCGTTTGGTGGTATTTATATAAAAGTAGGTGCCACGACTCATGTGTCAGTGTTATCCAATCAAACAGTAGTTCCGGGTGAACTGTCGTGACCTAGCGTGACTCTATCAATTTCGGATCGTTCGTTTATTTCCATCAATTTTATTGATATTAGAATGTGCTAAAAAGCGGGAAAGTTCCTGGTATCGGAAGATCACAGAGGAATAAGGTATCGTTTATGTTTTTAAATATACGTGTTTGAAGTAAGATTCTTCGTGTACGCTTAAAACTTACACTTAATTTTCGTATGTACATGCAAGTTTAGCTAGCCTTCTTTCAAGCTCCGCTTGAATTCACCTGAAGTATTCCAAAGCGTCTTTTCAAATATATAGTGCAAGCTTTAAGTTCTGCATCAGCTAGTTGCACGGACTGAGGCCTCATTTATATGGTCTCGGGTACCCGAGACAACCCTCCCCCTGAGGCAACTTTATCGACTATGATGAAACGTAGACCATCTAGGCCGATCGCGAGTCGAAGTTGACCCTGCATGATTATTCATAACCCTTATTAAATAGTCAAATGTGCAAATATCCCTGTTTCTTTGAGTTTCCCTCGGTCATTCGATCACAGTCGGTTTTTAATTTCTTTAATTTTAACTTCTTTGATACGAATTTCTGCTTTAGATCCTAAATCTAGACATTACGTGACACTCGCCCCGCCAAGAGTACAGTAATGTCCCGGTTAGGCGAGCCAAAGTGTTTATATGAAGAAAAAATGTCCCGCTTGCCAGGGTTACCCTACCTGTCGAGGTAAGACAAGTCGCCAACCCGAGTTGTCTCTCCCCCCGGGACGGGTTTGCGATCCCTCATGTAAACGGTTGGTTGAATTTTGCAAAGAAATAAGTAAAATGTTACCTCGGCCAGGATTACTTGGGGGGGGGGGGGGGGGAGGGTTGTCTTGAGTACCTGTGACCCCTCAGAGTGGGTACTCCAAGAAAAATTCCCTACCCTATTTATGACGTGACCAAAAATTTGATACCTTATTTATGACCGTTTTGGCTGGCACAGTTGCCCTAAACATAAGTTATGAAGGGCCTTTGTTGATGGTTCATCAATAATGATGAAAAAGCTTCTTCTAAAAAAAATGATATACTCAGTTGAAAACTAGATTGCAAAAGTCACACCCTATTTATGACCAAAATGGCCAAAATTGATACCCTATTTATGACCAAAAAGGCTGAAAAAACCATACCCTGTTTGGGCCGCACATACCTATATAGCTAGTGCCCCCTCCCCCTCCCCCCCCCCCCCCCGGACCGAGACCATATAAATGGGGCCTGAGACTTGTGAACCACAAGGCTTAACATAATGCCAAAACGAATGTATTTATTATCTTCACAGAATCGAGTTGATGTGTAGTTATTGAAATGTTGCTCATGATATTCGTTAATTAGTGCAGTTGTGGTACCCATATTTACCTACCCTAGGAAGAGGTGTATACATGTCTCAGACACCAATACATTGAAATATCATAGTCAAATTTCAAAATAAGCCAATCAGAAGCCTTGCTTTTAGTACTGTCCTGATTTCCCACATCTAGGTAAGCTATTGTAGAATATTCCAGGCATAGTCAATCAATGAACTGATAATTGATATTAATCGATAACAATCAATATCAATCATAGATTGATATTGATTGCCAATAGCAATGGATGAAAGTCAATGAAGAAAAAAAGTTTTGAGCTCAATTGTTATCGATTGCTGGGATAGTAATCGATAATGATTGATTGATCGATTAATATTGATTATTATCGATTGTTATTGGAAATAATTTTTGTCTGTTTACAAGTTCCACTGATAAAATGCTTGACAAATTTTTTTTTTCTTGACAAAATTTGTCTGTAATGGCGTTATTGAGTCATTTTATCATAACCTGCATATCTTTTGCAATCATCAACAAAATCACAAGAACATAATTTGTGCACAGAAACAACTAACAGAAACATTTTAGGTCTCATTGTTGCATTCGCATGTAGATGAAGCGAAATAAGCAACAGAGTCAGTGTTCTAGTGATTTTGATTATTTGTATAATAAGAAACAAATGCAAGAATAGATCTCAGAGTAGGCCAGAAGGAAATATCATCTAGTAGCATAGCAGTAACCACTTTGCCTCCATAAATATTGACCAGGAACAATACAGGTAAAAGAAGAAGCAGTTTTCTATGTTTCTTGTCCTCATACAAGGGTTGAACCATGAATAATGGGACTCAACTGTATGCTTCTAGTTTCCCCCTCTCCCTCCTCTTTGAACGCTGGCCACGCAAGCTATTCCATTGTGACATAACAGCTTTTGCTGAGCCAAGTTCGGCACCTTTTGCTAAAAGATGGCAGCAATCTGGATGGCTACAGTGTCAGTGTGTTTACGAAATTGAGGTACATAATTAACAAATTATTATTTAATCCTGGATTTCATCATACAAGAATCAACCCCCCACTCCCTCCACCCTCACCCCAACTAACAATGCTCCTTAGAACACCACTCACCAATATTTACAGTGGAAAACATATGAAACCCAAAATACTGAAATCGGTAATTTCAAATCTCCATCTCTCTACATATATAATATAGTATAAATTTAATTTATTCTAGTGTACTCCCTCCCTCCTATGCCTGTAATTGACTGTTTTTCATGTTCTCTGTGTTGTTTTGTCTCTGATAGTAAGGTCGTGTGTGAAAACCTGAAACATGTCAAACATGTGGCTTTGTATTGGAGTTGATGTTGGTGGAACAAACACTGATGCTGTAATTCTCAGAAAGAATGAAGTGCTGAGCTCAGCTAAAGTTCCAACCACAGCAGACGTTACATCTGGTATTACTGGAGCTATCAGCTCAGCACTGAGAGAGCTGCCAGAAGAATTTCAACCAAGTCCTACACAATATGTGACGAGGGTCAACATCGGAACCACCCACTTTGTGAATGCCATAGTTCAAAGGAAAGGCCTCACAAAGGTAGCTGTGTTAAGATTATGTGGACCAGCAACTATGGCTATTCCACCTCTGTGTGATTTTCCTACTGATCTGAGGAAGGCAATAGGTTCAATGCACTTTTTCCTGAATGGAGGCTACCAGTATGATTGTTCTTGTATAACCAATGTTGATGAGGATGAAGTAAAGAGGGTTGCTAAGGAAGTGCACACAGCAGGTAAGATGGAGTAATTATCAGATGCCAACTCAAAACATGGAAGTGATCCTTTGTTCCCATATCTGGCCAAAAACTGCCACGTCAGGGTAATCTTGTTGTCTTCCCAGACAGCAATTACCTAAAGAGTTTTGACTCCAGTTTAATTAAGTGGCTTGGGTTTGAGCCATGGCAACCTTCTCTCGCAGTTCATTGAATTCATAAACATCTCCACCTCTTGAATAATCAATAGGCTTAATTTCCAGCCACCATTTGGGAAAAGGACTTGCACTACTACCCCAAAGGCACAGGAGGTGGACCTTTAGGGACCAATTAACCCAAGAGAGTGGCAGATTCAAACCAGGCCTAAAATATCAATGGGTGCCAGTGAATTGTCACATAATACAACAACCTGGCAAAATGCTGGGATGGGGAGAGGTGGGGAAGGCATTAAATGGTATGATCATGACCTAATTCCCATTACCTGTGTGGGTAGCAATTTTGCTTATATCATTTTTTGGCTTAGAGGCCTGAATTGAGCAATGGATCCTTTGATAGGTTTTATGGGGATTCGTCAAAAAAGTTTGGATTGGAGGAGACCCTTTCATTCTCACCTAGTTCTTAAGTAATTATCGGCTTTAATAAGCCAATCCTCATTCCAAGCTCTTCTAATCGTTACAGAATTAGAACACTGACTTAAACCCTTTTACTGTCCTACTGTAGGTATACACAATATTGTCATTGTCGGAGTGTTCTCCCCTGCCTCCAACAAACAGGAAGTGCAAGTAGCTGAAATCATTAGATCTGCATACCCAGCCATGAGTATGACGCTCTCCCATGAAGTGGGGTTGATAGGATTCTTAGAACGAGAGAATGCTTCTGTCTTAAATGAAAGCCTTAAACCACTTTGCCAGCAGACAGTGAAAGCATTCTGTTCAGCTTTGAGGACTCTTGGTTTGAAATGTCCCTTTTATCTCACACAGAATGATGGAACCATAACAAGGTTATACAGGCAGTAAATATTTAATAACAGTCTAATTTCTTGTTATGAGCTTGGTCCATTTCTCCTACTTGAGACAATTGTCCAGCTGAGTTGACCAGAAATTCAGTTCTGAGGACAAAGCTGTGGAAAGATTCTTGTGGCATGTGACTAATTCTAGCTTGATTTTAATTTTCAGTTATATTGATTGTCTACCCATTCATGTTGTTACTTGGATCTCTGATATAATAAGCTAGTACACCATTTGAAGGGTAATTTTTGGAAATTTTGTGACTCCAACCGACCTCTCTCTTTGAGTGCACAAATCACATGCAAGAAGAGAGGTGTCTGTTTACTCAATGCTAGCCATCCTGGACAGCGGCCAATTATGCTGACATTCCTTTACTGCTCTTGTTCTTATCTAGTGCTGAACGAACTCTACACCTCCCAGTGTTTACGTTTGCATCAGGTCCAACAAACAGCATGCGAGGAGCAGCATTCCTGTCTGGGATTCAAGATGCAATAGTCATTGATATTGGAGGAACAACCACAGATGTAGGAGTGCTTAAAGAGGGATTTCCAAGACAAGCATCTACAAGGGTTAAGGTATCTATTAATAGCAGTTATTATAAACTTGCAGTTTAATTCTATGATCTTTTTAATTTTCTCTTGATTTTGTTGGAGCAGCTTTTAAATTTTTCCACATAATTATTTATAGTTTTTATTACCAAACCAAGTTCAATTGCTGCATTTCCTTGGGTTAGAAAATTCTGTCTCTTCCTTCTGACTGCTTATGTTGTTGTAGGTTGTAAACGTGATGGGTTTTTTTTATGCTACAACAAATCAAACCATACACAACATATGCGAGAGGATCCACTTTTGTTGCAAATGAGTGACCTGATTAAATAATTAGCCATCTTTAGATGCTTTAAGGTACCTATGACTTCGAAATTACCCATTAAAACACCATTTCAAATGGCATACTGCTTTGTGACATACCAGCACTTACATTAATTATGTCACAAATATAAATTGCAAGGTGCAGGTCCAGGGATTTAATCTAATACTCTGACTCCCAGGAATTGAAGGTGCCTTGAAATTGGTAGGGGAGAGGGTTAAGGTTCAGAAGCTTTGAAACCAAAATGTCCAGATGAGCTCGGAGGGGTAATAGGGGTGCAAACCATGAGAGGGTGTGCATAATTTTTCTGGAACAAACAAATAGTAGGCTGTTAAATGAGAGGTTAAATAGAACTTACTATTTTGTGCTTGAAAATAAATGAAACTAGATTGGAGGTGTAAACACCAACTTCCGAATGCCAGATGTACTGAGTGTGGGTCTTGGAGGTGGATCCCATGTAGAACAGTCACAAGTTAGTATCTTACTTACTTATGTTACTTTTATTGGTTTTTTAATTATAGTTTTGAGAAAAATAAATTTAATGATAACTTCTAAATATTTTCATTTACTTTTTTGTTTATTGAAAAAAAATGAATGAATGACAATGGAGACCAAACCTGTTGCATGTTTCAAGTTTGTCTTACTTGGACAAGTCTGAAATTCTGTAAGTAGCCCTGTCCCACCCTTGTAGCAATTCATTGAGCTGTATATAAACAACAGATAGGGGTAAAATTTGCCAATACCTGATGAAATACCGCACAGGATCTTTGAGGTCTTTAAGATCTTCAAGTTCTTTGAAGTCATACTTGCAAGAATTATAAAGATCCTTTGAAAATCCTTTAAGATCTTGATCACTATCTTAAGAGATCTTTATGAAGATCCTTGATGAGATCCTTAGTAAGATCTTCACGAAGATCCTTAACCAATTATCACAAGGGTGTAGGGGTATACCCACAGGATACGCAAACTCAGGATATGTACCTGCTGGCAAATAATAATAATGTCAATAATTAATAAGGATTAATTTGGACCTTTATCCTTCATTTGGTCTACCTATAGAATGGCAAATGAATCACTTTGCCACTCATTTTCAATTGTGCAAAGTTCATAAAGCTAAACCCTTGTGGTGGCCCTCGTGGATTGCCTGTTGTGGTAAAATGTAGCTTCGATCCTTAAGGCATGTGATATTATGTTGACCTCATATAATCATTCATGTAATCATATTTGTAATATCATTGCATCAGGGTGGAGTAACAGTTGGCCCATTAAGCGTTGGCTACAAGTTACATTCTGAAGCCCTTGTTTTTGGTGGAGAGAAAATGACGACTACCGACATTGCTGTCGCTTCTGGTTTCTGTGACATTGGTGACAAGGAAAGAGTGAAGCACATCCCAGAAGAAGTCAGGACTGAAGCATTGGTGGAGATAAAGAGAAAGATTGAAGCTGCAATAGATCGAGTCAAGGTAATAATACATGTATATATATGTCAACGGTAATAACATTTGTTCCAATTAACAAATAATATTACATAATAACCCAAGTTATTCTCCCATTTTGATTGGTTCTCGCCTATGATCTATTAGAGGACAGACGCACGATTGAGGTCAGTCGTTATCATAAATTTTTTCCCTCTTTGTTTTAGAATGGAGGAAAGTTTTGAGAATTTAGATAATATTTTACGTGACTGGGCGAAAGATAAGGTACAAAAAACGTCTTGTGGAGGCATTGAACAGGTACGAGAAACAGGAAGAGGAAAGACAAAGCCGTTTCCTTCTTAGAAAATGACTCAGAAAAATACTCGAGCAGTCTCAGTCGGCAGTCGAACGAGACTAAACCAAGCACAAAATTGCTCTTGAAATTAGTTCAAGACAAGAAACCATTGCTTTATCTCGAATTTAACAAACCCAATAAGCAAAATGTTTATGAGATTAATTTATTTAAAAAAAACATCAAATTTTCTCAGTCTCAAAATAATTGTTTACACACGTTAGTGTCAGGAAAGAAGCATCAATCAATCAATCAATCAATCAATCAGTCAATCTTTATTTGCACTCACTCTTGCTCAAAGTAAGAAATTACAATGAAAATATTTAAGGTAAAAATTAGAGTACTCGCTGACTGGAATAACCATAGGGGCTAGCGGAACCAGGCAGCCAGTTAACATCAGCATTAAATAGAAATCTGCAATTTATCGCAGGTAGAAAGTGTCTCTGCCACTACATTGTATCTCAAATGCACTTTGATCGTCACCAACCGCAGAGGAGACAAATTTCCACCGTAACTAACGCTACTTTCATTCAAAACTCAATGTTGGACATGTTGACCGCAATCGCAAGGTTTCCGAGCGGCTCCTGCAATATTCAAAGCAACGTCCAGGTTTTTTCGGTTCACAGGGGTGCTGTGATGGCAAAAAATGACTTGACTTTTCCAGCATTTTGTCCAAGATTTGAGGATTTCGCAGTTCAATTCTGCTTTCGTTGTAAGTGTTCTATTCCATGCCAAATAACGCTCGATTCAAGTTTGACAGTGGCGTGATTTCTAGTAATCAATTAGATCATGAGCTCGAGACTTTTGACGAGGGCGCAGTCCGAGTCAACTATCACGCATAGAAATCGAGAGCGAATAATCTAATTGTTTTAGTATAAATCTACTAGTCATTCAAAACTTTATCTAAATCCTCTTCACAGTCACCTCGAACTGAAAACACAAAGAAGCCGCCGTCATTCTGTTAACAAGCGCACTCTGCTACGTTACTCACTGTCTACAACAGAATAGATAGTGAGTAGCGTAGCCAATCAGAGAACGGCATTTGTGATAGAACGCTAGTAGATTTATACTAATGGCTGATAGTGTACGATCACTCAGCCGATCAGATTGCAGCATTTGCATTAGTGTTCAAGTAGAATTCTACTAATATATGATATTGATGTATATTTTCCTAACAGCTCAGTAGTGAGGACCAACCTGTTATTCTTGTTGGTGGAGGCAGTATTCTTGTGAAACAAGATAAGTCAGAGACTTTAAAAGGAGCGTCTAAAGTAATTTGCCCTCCATACTATCAGGTAATAACCATGGTAACTATATAGCACTAACTCTGATTGGATGGTTATGCAAGACACTCTCTGGTTATTATTGTGGATCCCTGTTAGAAGGGTACGTCTATAGACGTCCTTGTTAGATTGTTATATAAAGGGCACTTTGATTGGATGGTTATATAATACACACTCTTATTGGCTCGTTGGGAGCCGCGGTGGCCTCATTGATGGTTAGTGTGCTCGTCTCCGGAGCGAGCGGTCCTGGCTCGAGCCTGGCCAGGGACATTGTGTTGTGTTCTTGGACAAGACACGTAACTCTCACAGTGCCTCTCTCCCAGGTGCCGAGGCTTGAGATTTTCACGCAAGAACGGAACGTTCGAGGTTAATAAGTTGTTTATTATATGGCTTTCTACTTTTGTTTTACAGGCCCTTAATAGGCCCGTGGGCATCATAGGAGACTTGTGCCCTAGGATTAGCCAATCAGAGGGCGCGTTATATCGGCTGCAAACACACGCTATATAGCAAATAGCAATTTTAGTCGCCAATGGTCGAGTCTTTGCGAAGAAATAGAATCATGACTGAGGAATTAAAGAAAAAATGTATCTGGAGTACCTCCGGGAGCCACTGCGATGTTTGTTTCTGTGACTAACAAGTGTTCTCCTCCTATTTATGCTTTTTAGGCTGCAAATGCTGTTGGGGCTGCTTTAAGTAAAGTTAGTGGAACATATGATCAAGTAATTCCCATGAACAACACTACCCGTGAAAAGGCACGCGAGGACGCCGAACAAGTGGCACGTGAACGAGCTGTTAAGGAAGGTGCTGACGAACAGACGTTAAAAGTTATTGACGTGATGGACGTACCACTGGCTTATCTGCCTGGAAATGCAGTTCGTTATTATCTGAAAGTTGTTGGAGACTTAGCCGACTGCAAGGCTAAAAGCCCCGAGGAATTGTCTGAGATAGGTATAACTGTGAATGTTTCACGATTCCTTGGAAATATGAATGTTGTGTTTCAGTAGTGACAATTGACAACAACAGAAATATCATCATCATCATCATTATCATATAGTAGACACTTCATTTGTCCTGTTTTCAGACATTTAGTATTTTTCCAGAGTTTAAAAGGCAAGAAACAGACTACTAAATTTTTCTAAGCTCTCACCAGACTTGAAAGTGTGTACCCAGACTATAGCAACGCTGAATGGTGTGTGACATTAAGCCTTTAGGGCTCTAGTGTCAGATGGTGTTGCTTCAAGCTACTCAGTAAGGCGGTTAATTCTCTTGGAACCTTTAATTCAAAGGATGGACATTAGGTGACGCGGATTCAGCCAAGGAGTCTTCACCAGTTGAACAAGTCCCTGTTATGTCTGAACAAGCCAATGTAGAAGTCGAAGACATGGAGCCAAGTGATCCGTACGTAGACCCGGCATCAGGGGACTGGATACTGAACAAGTTTGATATCGAATGTATCGCCATCGGAGCAGGTATCATGGGGTGTGGTGGAGGAGGTAGCCCTTATATCGGCAGATTGAGGGCGCTGGAGCTTCTCAAGAAGGGCAAGGAAATCCGAGTTATTCATCCTAACAAGTGAGTGAATATTCTGATGATACTGTAATTAATAATATGGGAAGTGATGGGGGATGACGGCGGCGAAGGGGGCGAGAATGATAATGATGATGAAGACGACAGCTACAACGATTGTGGTGACGACGACGAGGACGATGATGGTTACGATGACGATGACGGTGACGGTGAAGATGATGATGGCGATGATGATGATGAGGAGGAGGATGAGGAGGAGGAGGAAGACTATGACGACGATATCGATAACGAGAATGATATTGGGTCCTTTTGCATGTTAGGTTATTGGTTATTTTTCACTGATTTTCAGATTAGGATCAACTCCCGAACTGACCGGTAGCATAGCAGCACCAGCCTTTATGGGTGCACCAGCAATCGCCATCGAGAGGTTGTTCAGCGGACGGGAATCCATTGCAGCACTGAAGGCAGCTTCAGGGGTTCTTCTAAGTGACAAGGCATTGAAGGAAAAAGACGCTGGAGATGGTACAAAGGAAGTGGAATATGCTCAAGATTTGATGTCCGTGAAAAATGAGGTACGTGGATTCCCTAGATATGTAGATAGCCATTATTTTTTTCGCGTGGGAAGGGAGGGAGGGAGGGAGGGGGTTGCTGACGGGAAGGTGGGACTGCATCTTTGCTACTTTCCGAATAATTGTGACGATAAAAGCCTCATTGTGAATGTAACCATTGAAATTGCTAAATAGCTATTACGTTGTGCTTGCATGTGTCTCTGTTTGTGTAGTTTCTCGAGGATGACTGAGCTTACAACTTCCTTCACCCACGTTGGTTCTAGGTCAGAAGCTTAAGTTCTATAAACTTTCATTGTAGAGGGTTTCCAATGCAAAATAATGCTTGTCTGCTTGGCTACTAAGAATTCAAAGTGGAATATTTCCAATTTGCTTCTTAACAGTGTCAATCAAACAAGAAGCTCGTCGCTGTCGTGTGCGCCGAGATTGGAGGCGCTAACTCTGTTGAACCCTTAGTAGCAGGTGCAGAGTTAGGACTCCCCATTGTTGACGCGGACGGCATGGGTCGAGCCTTCCCTGAGTTGCAGATGTTTCTGCCGTTTGTTTTTGGTAGCCCACCATACCCTGCGGCAGTTGGAGATGAGAAAGGGAACGTGGTGGCAGTGTCTTTTGTTAAAACGTCAAAGCACTTGGAGAATTTCCTGAGAATGAAAGTGGTAGAGATGGGGTAAGAACATCCGCTTTGCAAGTAGTGAATACAATTGCTTTGTGATTGGATGAGACCCGGCAAATTTATTAGTACAGTAATTTTATACCAATAATTAATACTCGCTTAGCTGGGATAACTGATCAGGTAGAAGGTCAACCCAGAAGGCAAATTTAATGTACAAATGCGTTGATAAGCTCGCCCCAGTTTATCTTTGTAACATGTTCACTCCGAAAATTTCGTCCTTTGATCTTCGCGTCGCCACTCAAAACTTGGATCTACCGAAACCAGGAAGTGACTACCTGAAGCGTAGCTTCATTTGCAGCGGACATTCCCTTGCATGTGTGCCCTGGTAATAAGTGGGAACTTCGCACTACAAAATCTCTAGACATCATATTATTATGATGATGATGTAGCGATATTTTTCACCGTGTTATAAATAAAGTTTTCATTTGTTCCTTCGTTCGTTCGTCCGTCCGTCCGTCCGTCCGTCCGTCCGTCCGTCCGTCCGTCCGTCCGTCCGTCCGTCCGTTCGTCCGTTCGTCCGTTCGTCCGTTCGTTCGTCCGTCCGTTTATCATTCATGCATGAGTAATCGTACGAAAGCTTCAAAAATTAGGGATTATTTATTGCGCTTGCCTAGAGGTTCGTGCAATTTTGAGAGAATTTTCAAATATTACTCGTAGTGTTAACCCTAAGTGCACTTACTGTTACACTATTATCAACACGAAAGATCATTAAATACCTTTGTAAAATCTTTCCATATTTTGCATGTATGCCCAGGTAAAAAGTGGTGAGCTGACCTCCTCCAGCCCTCAAACGAGGTCTGTTTCGCTCTAGTGTTTTCTAATCAGCAACCGTTCTCGTGTCTGTTTATTTCCTTAGCTGTATGGCTGGTTTATCGTTTATATTTGACTGGAAAGATGTTACTGAAGAGAAATTCATCCTGTATTCCCTTAGTCGAACATGGCGCCTGGGGAACACTGTACTTCGTGCGAGACATGACAAGGTGTCCCCCGTGGACAGAATCCTTCAACATGAGAATGGAAAACTTCTGATCACTGGAAAGGTTGTGTATAAATAATCTTTATCCCGAATTGTTGGGCTTGAAAGTATTGGAGGGCAAGATCGATGGATGGATATGCTATCGCGCCTTCGTTCTCCGAGTTTCAATTAGGCAGGCAGTCATACGGGCGTGGAGTCGTTTTGTTTCTCCTCAAGCTCGGATTTTCTGGTTTTCCTTTCTTCAAAACCTAAAACGTCTCTCTGCCAGTGCAATTCTTTTTTTCTTTCTTTTGCTTAATTCACTCGGGGTTTTATTTCTGTTTTGTGGTTGTTGTTGTTGTTGTTGTTGTAACGATGGTTCACCCCGTACTTTCCACTTGGCCAAGAACACCGCTAAGGTGCTAAGACGAAAGAGAGGGTGGATTAGACTTAGAGGTCGGGAGAAAGCTATTGAAGCTACAGAGACCTCAAGAGACAGGAATCCTGATTGGTCATCTGCCTTATCTATAGAGAGCAGAAGGAGAGGGAGGGGAGGGTGAGAGGTTAAATGCTCGAGAAGATGGTTCGTGAGAGTGATTGGCTGATCACACCCCTTTGAACCACTCAGCTTTAGTTCCTGGCAATAATTTTTATCTGACGTTTCAGATGACTACATAATCTGATTGTTTGCGTGTTTTCTATTTCCCCGCTATTTATATTACACCCTTAGGGTTACAGGCAGCTGTTAATCACACAAGGCCGACGTAGCGTTACACTTGTATTGCTCGCATGATCTCGGTAGCCAGTGATTGTTTAGGATTTAACCCTTTGCGTCCAGTTTTAAGCACAAATTCAATTGAAACCAGTTTCTCAGAGATTGGTGAGGAATTTATGACAACCAGTTAGTTGAATCTTGATGTATATGTTTGCAGATCGCTGATGTGAGCCGTGGAACCGAAGGTGGTTTCAACAGAGGAAGGCTAACTATCGAAGGCTCTGGGAAGTTCAGTGATTTAACACTCGGTATCGAATTCCAGAATGAAAATTACGTGGCATTCTTCATGAAGTCTGATGGTACCAGAGATATTCTGGTCACAGTTCCGGACCTGATCTCGTTAGTCGATGAAGATACAGGCGAGCCAGTCGCAACAGAGGAAGTCCGATACGGTCTGCGAGTGGCTGCTATTGCCATGCCCTGCTTTCCGCGTTGGGATACCCCGGAGGGATTGGCAGCCGGCGGCCCGGTGGCTTTTGGCTATCACGATGTTGCTTACAGTCCCATCGCTTCTTATGAAAAGCACCTTCCCATCCCGACCCTAGAGATTAACTAATTTGGTTTGCTATGAGCAAGCAAATAAATTGATGAATACGGCCAAGTTAACGAGAAAATTTTTAAGTACTTAGAGAAAACTTATAAAAGTAGCTGTCATCTTGAAAAAATGTTAATTCCATGAAATGGAGGCACACAAACAAAACGGGTTCGTTTAGTCACTGACTTTTAGATAAACTCATTGAAAACTTTTGGTTTCATAAAAAATACTCCTGTGAACTAGTTTACAATAGATAGATAACTATTAACGTAGCTCTCATTTTGGAAAAATGCAACTAAGTTTTAACTTGGTATTATTTATTTAGACATAAATGCCATCAAGAGATCGTGGCAATGAATAACAACAGCGGTCCGGGAAGGACGGGATACACGTTCTTTCGTTCTCGTGTACGTTCAATTACAATTATCCTTTAGGCTTCTAACCTTCTTTGCACTCAGACTCAGTTTTTACAAATGACGTTTTCACCACTGCTCAGCCAATTTTACTCTCTACAGATCTTCCCAACCCGTCCTCGCCACCCTCGTGGCTATCTGCAGTTTTTCTGAAGAACAGTTGTGCGCGCCAAGATTTCATCTAGACGTCAGATTGGTTAATAAATACCTCTTACTAACCGAGTTCGATTTATGGCCCAAGCGCAAAGCGCGCGTGCCTTAAATCGAAGGGGAAAAAAACGAGGATCCGTGATTTACAGTAGGGACCGAGAAGACGAGGTTAGTAAGATATTTATTATATCTCTACTGTGTGCCTGACGCGTGTTCGTGAACGATTTCTATTCACACGGAACGGCTTGAAATTTGTGACGCATGTAAAAAGCAAAACGAGCCAATTTGAAATCGTTTTTAAGTTGTTAGCACACTTTAATACACAATTTAGAGTAAAAGAAAGTTTTAAACTTTTACTTGCTATAAAAGTTAAGACCACTTGGCGATAAATCACGGAACAGTTTGGCAACAAAAACAAATTTAAATTTTAGGGGGCCGTACAGGAGAATACTGCCCGCTAAATTGACCAATCACAACGCGCGTACTAACTGGAGATATAATAAGTACCTCTTAATTACCGAGTTCGAGGTCCGTAGTAGAAGGTACAGACCAAGAAAATTTTGCCCTTCAATGAGATAAGGAGGATCCGTAAGTTACATTACAGACCAAGAAAACGAGGAAAATATGGCCATTACTTTATTACTGGGGTGAAGTGGAATCTAATAATCGATCATTCATTTTACGATAACTGCAGAAATTCTCGCGCGCTCATTGGCTAATTTTCTTTGACAATAAGCGGACAGACACGTGAATTTGTAGTTTATGCAATGCGTCAACGAACAAGAGCGGACAATTTGTTATTTCTTATTTGTTATTAGTGACGTCAGTTTTAGTGCGTCTATCCTGTTATTGACAATGCATTTCGACATAACATTGTCAAAGTAGTCTGCGGATCCACTCGGCTATCGCCTCGTGGATCTACAGCTACTTTGACAATGTTATGACGAAATTCATGCTCAATGACAGGACAGACGCAAGAAAAACTGACGTGAATTTGTTAAATTGCTCGGACAACAGCGCAGTAAGCCGGTCAAATTGATTAATCACGGGCATGCAGCAACAATAATAATAATAATAATAATAATAATAATAATAATAATAATAATAATAATAATAATAATAATAATAATAAAATATTTATATAGCGCCAATATCCTAAAAGTTCAAAAGCGCTTTACAGTTAGAAATATTAAAAACACTTAAGACAAATAAAGTAAAAATAAAAAAAAAATCTCGCTAAAAAGTTACAAAAATGCTTTCTTAAAAAGGAACGTTTTTAGGTTATGTTTAAAAAGGGACACTGAGGAGCTGTTCTTGATGTCAGACGGAAGAGTGTTCCAAAGTGTAGGAGCTGCTACAGAGAAAGATCTTGCGCCATATGTTTTCAAATTGAAGTGCGGAATGGAAAGAAGTTCTTTAGAAGATGAACGTAGCTGACGAGACGGAGTGTAAGGAGTGAGAAGATCACGAACGTATGAAGGTGCCAGATCGTTTAGGGCCTTGTACGTGATGAGTAGAATTTTAAAGATGATACGATAGTTAACAGGAAGCCAGTGGAGATTAAACAAAATAGGTGTGATGTGTTCGTGTTTTCTAGAGAGGGTGATGAGACGAGCAGCGGCATTCTGGACGTGCTGTAACTTTTTTAAAAGACAGTTTGGTAAGCCATAGAGTAGAGAATTACAGTTATCCAATTTTGAAGAAACAAACGCATAACAACAATAGCAACAACCAACCATTTATTTGCCACAGAATGTAGAATAAGTGAAGCAGTGAGTAAAATTAATAAGGCAAAAAACTACTGAGAATAGTAGATAGTAAACGAGCTGTGTAGTCACACAAATTTACAAACTTTATCAGAGTACGTTGTAAAGCTCAAGACAAAAAACATTAAATAAGTGGATAAATGAAAAAAGAAACGAGAAAAATGAACTAGATAATGATAGAAGCAGTATTTGTATCTATGTGCTTTAGAAAACATTAAATAAAAGTCGGCTTTAAACATAAATACTCAAGAAATTTTTTTGTTATTGCTTGCTTAGAGATCGCTCAGACTTTTTAATTCTTCATTCAGATTACTCCAAATAGAACTGAAGACTACAAAAGTGCAAGTTATATTTGCCGTAACTAGTTCTAATAGCCTTGTTGGGTCTTAAAAAATGCCAATACATCAGCTTCAACACAAGCTGCGTAGCCTTCACGATGATATGCACTGAAGGTGTCAGGAGTAAAGAACTGACAAGCTGTGATGTGATGAGGAAATCTACCGAGAGAAAATGAAGAAATATATTGGCAACTGTTTCTATCGCAACAAAGACAGCAGCAGCCAGTTAGTCTGTCGGCTTCCTGTTCAGCAATCTCCGGGCTTTTCCCCCACTTTTTGTGGTCGGGATCATCTAGTTCGACGCCAAACGATGTCCAAAGTTTTGGTTGCTCGGTGACGATTCTTCTTAATGGAATGCTCTCAGATGGGTGTCTTGGTGCAACAAATAGTATCTCTCCTTCGCCTATTTGGTTATCTTCCTCGTCATAGTAATGAACTCGGAACCTATAACTTCTTGGTCTTTGATGTGACTTCATCTTCAGGAAGTGCACTCTGATATCTTCGTTGATATCCCTGCCACTTATTCCTGTAAAAGAGCAGTGGAGTTTTTCCCTTGCCATCTTTAAAGCGTGGATTAACGAATCGGCATACTTGTCGCCACCAGGGTTACAGGAACCATCAAATATAACAATTTTCTGTAACTTTTTGTCAAGCAGTGGAAGTAAGGCAAGGTTCTCAAAATGCCCTCCGTCACTGAGTCGCAGTACTGGTGGAGAATTCGTGCCCACATTATTGATGTTTAAAAAGCCACGAAAGAAGCGAACAAAGAAAATGTGGGTGACACACCATCTATCAAAGCAACCAAATCCCAAAATGTTACTAAACTACTACTTTTTCTGAACTACAATAACATATGACATCTATGGTGATAATGATGTCAGTCGTCTACGTATTAGGCAAACGACTTGGTGCTGCTAGCGTAGTAATGCTCATGTGATAATAATGATGATGTTTGGACCTGATAATGGTGATGACGATGGTGGTGGTGGTGATGGGTGATACGGGTGAAGATGGTGGTGAGGGTGATGCAGGGATGCTAGGTAATCTAAAACTGTACCTGACAAAACGTTCCATTTTTCCTGGCTGGATAGACCCAGTATTGAGCACAGCTAGACTAGCTAACAATACAGCTACCGCCATGTGGAGGAGCACTAAGTATACCACCCATTCTTTGCTGTTTCCCAACCAGTAGACAAATGGTAAGGCAATCAGAGGAGTAATACATGAGATTTCAACCAGGATTCGTGTAATCTGGAATAATAAAAAAAATACGAATTTTCTAAACGTAAGGAAAACTGAGCGTCCTACTTAACCGACTCACGCCGTTAGAGTTGATCCCAGTTTCCGTAGCTCTTAGATACGTTAGCAGCATTTTCAAGCCGCCCTGGATATGAAGCAAGTCTAAGATAACACGCTACTTCATCACAACGTCACGCGCTAGCATAGAATTTGCTCGAGACAGACATGAGCTGTGAGAGCAAAAAACTGGCCAAAGAGCAGAACGCAACGAGTATGGCCCTGTGTCATTGGTTTGGCGTCCTTCAGTTGATAGAGCCACTGAAATTTGTTACCAGGCTCATAATAGATTAATCGACATCGTTACTCCCATACATTTTTATTAGCCTATCAGGCTCAAACAAGCTAAGCAATCTCCAGTTTTGTCATTTTTGCCATGGCAAGGTGTGCAGCCTACCCATGCCAAGGTGCAAGTTCTTTGTCGGTACCTTCCTTACAGATGATCATTCTCTTTCTGTTGTGTATTTCTAAGCCGTCATCCCATGCTAACATTGAGAGTCATGTGTCATCCCTACTCAGTGGCCTGGCCTTGAACGTTTGGGAAGTCGATAAGACCTGCATACCCTGATAGGGACAAGCCTTCCCTACCACGTGCAAGTATAGCACTTTCCGAAGGGCTTGATTATGTTAAGCATGATCCTGTTGATAATAATGACGATACTGATCACGTACCTTCTCCTTCCAGCCTATTTCAGCCTCTGGACACTCATCGCACACGATCTCCTCTCCCATCTGAATTCCCATCAAAGCAAACAGGTCCAATACCGTATCTAGGCGACTCTGGCATCCTTCCTTATCAAAGCTTACAGCTGCTCCAGATACGGCCATTGCTACAGACAACTTCATGAGGTGTGGATGGAAACGGCCTGCAAAATAACGTGCTAGAATTTCCCCATTTTCTACACCGGTGCCTATAACTTTGACTCCTTCTGACGAGAATGTTATCAGCTGATAAACGTGGTCGTCTCCACCTGCAATCTGCCAGTCGTTAGCTGTAATGTTGCTGATAAATACGGGTGATATGTCTTCGAGATCTTGGAGTGTTACCTCGTCGTCCGTATCACCAACCCTTCTGAATTGGTCATCTATTGGTCGCCCGCACCAGTGAAAGATATCCCCACACCGGATTTTAGCTCCATGCATGAAAAACGCGTTGGTCAACCGATACCTGAAAAAGGGAGCAAATAAGCTGCGTTTCTTTCAATAAATCGATTATCTCAAATTTAGTTTTATCTTTATAAAGACTAGACTAGCATAGCTATTCGCGGGCCAGTCCAACTGTAAAATGTAGATTTTATTGGGAAATAAAATGATGAAAAAATGATGAATTATGTGTGCAGAATTTCCATTATAACATATTAATCTAACTAAGAACTGCACGAACTGCAATGGGCAATGATTCTTCTTCTCCATGCATGAAAAACGCGTTGGTCAACCGATACCTGAAAAAGGGAGCAAATAAGCTGCGTTTCTTTCAATAAATCGATTATCTCAAATTTAGTTTTATCTTTATAAAGACTAGACTAGCATAGCTATTCGCGGGCCAGTCCAACTGTAAAATGTAGATTTTATTGGGAAATAAAATGATGAAAAAATGATGAATTATGTGTGCAGAATTTCCATTATAACATATTAATCTAACTAAGAACTGCACGAACTGCAATGGGCAATGATTCTTCTTCTCCATGCATGAAAAACGCGTTGGTCAACCGATACCTGAAAAAGGGAGCAAATAAGCTGCGTTTCTTTCAATAAATCGATTATCTCAAATTTAGTTTTATCTTTATAAAGACTAGACTAGCATAGCTATTCGCGGGCTAGTCCAACTGTAAAATGTAGATTTTATTGAGAAATAAAATGATGAAAAAATGATGAATTATGTGTGCAGAATTTCCATTATAACATATTAATCTAACTAAGAACTGCACGAACTGCAATGGGCAATGATTCTTCTTCTTGCGTTTTATCTAATACAAATAACCCTGAAAAAAAAAACAGGCTTGAACGGGATTCGTTACCATGACCTCTGCGATACTGGTGCAACTGAGCTATCAACGAAGCCAGCTGGGAGCTGTTTACTTACTAGCTAGAGAGTTCACTCTTATGTCTTGTGTTTGAGTAAGCACAAACCTGTAGTAGACGTTGAACAGAGATTGTTGAAGCGACCTAACGACTGGAAAGAAGATGAAAAACAAGGCACACACCATCAACACCGGATAGAAGACGTCATCAGAATACGCCACTGTTCCCATCAACTTAACCTTGAACACTTTCCAGCTCAAAACATATGTGTAGACATAAGAACGAAGGCATAAACCAGCGCTTTTACGAATGACGGGGAAGAAGAACGGAAACACGAGAGAAATTAAGAAAATGAGATATCTGACCCACATTTTCGACGGCCATAGAATATCGTGTGCAATCCATGGAAATAGAGTAAAAGCGAATACCAGTCCACTCAGGGTTGAGAGCAATTTCAAGGGACCTTTGTATTTCACGAGATTTCTGCGTCTTGAAAGCATGTAGCACGCAAGAGAAACTGTCGCAGTAATTGTAAAGAGCAGCATTTGATTGACAGGGGGTTGGCATCCATTGTAGAGGTCTATCATCAGAACCGAAGACGAAGTATCCTGTTGTACACCATGCGAAGAAGTACAGTTCTCTCTTAATATTTCACCAAAGAGGAAGTCTATAGCTGCGGCTACAGGAAGTGCATACGGAAGCCAAAGCGTACATGGCAAAAAACACACAACACAGAGCACAACCAATATAAGCAGTATTGACTGACAAATTCCCAAAACGGGATTCTGCCAACTGCATAGGTACCCAGCATTGGTTCGCATCCGTTCAAAGAATTCGTTATGCCACGTCTTTTTGTTGTTCCACTTGTTAGTTTCTTGCCGATATTTCCAGTCCATGAAAGCCGCACCAGTGAAGCCTCCCCCAGAAACACAGCTTAAATATTCCAAAGGAACGTCATCTTGTAACATTCTACGCAGAGCACCAGAGCAAAATGCGGCTGACCGAATGCCTCCCCCGGAAAATGCAATGCCAGTCGTCTTCCTCGTGTTTCTAGTAGTGGTTCCACTCTGTTGGATTGTTAGGCCAGGATCCAAGGCATGGTTAGTTTTTATCGGTAGAAAGTCATTAGACACACTGGGCAGGCTTATCTTCACAGATGGAACCTCAATTAGTGGAATAACAATGCTCTCCTCCGGCTGATCTGTCAAACTCTTTGTTACTGTATGTTCCATCTGTGAAAAGAGAGAATGCTATTATTGTTTTAAAATGAGATTCACAGGGTTTCACGTACCGAAAATAAAATATTTGAGCTGCTTTTGAAAAAGAAAAACGAAATTGTCAATTAACATATACTGTAGCCGCCGCCTTTATGGGGCAACTTTCAAATCGTTGTTACAACGAAACTTGAGTAACTTGTAATATTGACGATTTAAAAGTGTTAATCCGTTTACTTTTAAAGGGGAATTAATGCGAGGGCATATTCCCACCAAAAAAACATATCAGTGAACGCTTTCCTTTCCGCGCTTTTCCACAGTTTCAAAGCGGATTACATGTAAAATTTATATTTCAGGAAGTTAGGGTATTGAAAAACAATTTTGCCGACGTTCTTACTGTGTCCCCATTTGGTGCTTTAAGTTCTGCTGTAAACGCCGTCTTTGATTTTCGGTGTTAAAAAAAATAAGTCTTGAAAAAATTGGATTGACATGAGGTCGGGTTGTTTAAAGCCCGATTAAGCTAACCCAATATTGCATTAGGGAGAATTTTGATTTCAGTTTTGTACCTTTTCGGCGAGGTTTTGTGTTTTAATTGTTTGTCCTTCCGGTTGAGATTGAATAATCTCAAACTATACTAAACAGAAGCAGGTAAAAACATTTTTATACAGCCCAATACCTTCGGTTTTAAATCCTGGGTTAGCGTTAAATGGCTTCTGAACAACCGGGCCGTAAATCTCTCAGCCGCTCAGTGGATCTTTGAATATTAAGCTATTAATCCTTGACTTCTCGACCAGTCGTATACAGGAAACCGCTTTCAGTAATAATTCTCGATTATTGAAAATCAATCGCTCGCCCTTCTGTTATCTCAAACACATCTTTCGCGTAGAACTTTGAATACCAGGCTGATATGCAACTGAGCAAACACGTGTTCAGTTGAAAAGAAATAAAACCATAACTCCTCCAGAATACGATCACCTTCAGTTCGCCTTTATTTTCGATTCACTTAAACCAACGCGGGGTAGTTAGTAGCAAAAGAATTTTGCTACGTGACTTTTCATAATGCAATATTAAATAAGGTTTCAATTCTGTTTGTATTGCTGATGGCCGCCATCAGTTGCTTCAGAAATTTACAGACGATTCTTGCGGCATTTCCGCGATCGAATCGCTCAAACAACATACAAGTCACTACACTAAAACCATAACACTCACCTTTGTAAATCTGGAATGAGAGAAACTGCCAAATCCACGACGAAAACAGTTTTAATAAATAGAATATCACTAGCACTTCCGTAAATACCGAAAACATAGCTTAGTAACCAGCCCTTCAACACATGTTTTCACGTCACGAAATTAAAGTCAGCGATCAGTTATGCCCCTCGCCAATGATGAATATGGTTTAACGTAGTAATTTGCTATATCACCTTCAAAATAGTATGACCAGTCTCCTGGCTGCTCTTTTCTCGGGATGACGAGCACACGCATAAGCGTAGCGAAAAAACAAAGTATATATATATGTTTTTTGTCATGTTTGTTCCAAGCTATCGTTAGATGCAGCTGGCCAACCGAGGCGTAAACACCTGTCACGCAATTTCATTTTCGTGCTACATTGTATTCGCGCCTTAAAAAGGTGGCTCAAAAAAGTTTCCAGCACCTTGTCAGAATTTTGATGATTCATTATAACCACTCTTAATCAGTCGATGCTACTAACATGGTATCGAATAAAAAAAAAACTGTGTAGTTACTGAAGTAGCAGGTGTCGGTTTCCTGTTCGTTTCGTCCGTTTCAGTAGGTCGGTTTTTCACCGTGACTCTGAAGATGACTTCCACTCGAAACCTCAGCAATGATGTTGCAATGTACAAGCACGACAAGAGTAGTCTGTCCTTCCTTTACGAGGCTCGACGTTACTCAACTCTGATTTTTTTTTTTAACTACTTAGATCAAATAAAGAACCGAATGGCATGATCCAACATTCAGTCCGAGTAACTCCAGTTAATTTTTTGAGAGGGGCCGGGGGGGGGGGGGGGGCTTGTAATCTACGGATCTTCTAGATGTGGGGCCCATAGTTGACTGGGAGCAGGGGCGGGTTTATTTCCAATGTTTAAGTTCTAACATTATCAGCGGTCTAGCTCCAGTGTATCTTACAAAATGTTTATTGATATTCAAAACCAACTTTTTTTAACCGTTGTAGACGGTAACATGCACATAACAACAGCTACAAAGTTCATAAGGATACCAAGCACTCATATATACTTTCAGCCATAGTGCAAAAAGACTACTTCCGATGAATGACTGCATTGCAGGACTATATTACTTGACTTTCAGAGGTGCACATCATTTTTGAAATCAATGCAACTTTAATACAAACCACTGACACTAAGCCCAGTTCAGATGAGTCTGGAGTCTGATAATGCATGTGCAGACCACTCAAACACAAAGCCAAAATTTTACCAGCCATTAACACAGCTTCGTTTGCTTTCGTCTTCAAGATTTGTTTACACCCTCTGTAAACAAAAGAAACCCGCAAGCCACTACTCTGGTGTTCATGATTGTAGCTAAGGAATTTAAACTGCCATGACGAGACGCACGGGGCTTCTACTGTAAGTACCGCAGAGAAATGGTAGGAAATTTTCCTAGCATTCCTTACATACTCTCAAAGGGTTCTTCGTCTTGCGGCCAGGGAAGGCGTCATAATCTGTTTCAGTGACATGCCGATGATATTAAACAAAATATAAAACAGAAAGGGCCGATGGAATATGAGACAAGCTTTAAAATGAAGTCACGATATTAATAGCGTTTTAAAAGTAAATCGTGCGCTCGAGTGATTCCCGATGCTTTCAAATGATGGCGGACTCCACCGACGCCAATAATCTGGCACAAAACAAAGTCATTACATATCGGATCACGTCTAAACACACATGAAGAAAGACTTGGGCAGGAAAAAAAACGTGAGCGGACAAAACCGGGGAATGCCGATAAATCAAGTAATCCCGCAATGATGAACGAATTACACAACATGAACCTTCGTCTGCTTCTCCCCCTGAACCAAGTTCAGATCTACGAACTGAACTTAAAGATACCAAAGTGACTACGAATGGATGTTGAGCGCGGCGAACAGACGTAAATTAATGTCTGCTTTACCCAATGAAAGCCACCACAATAAACTCTGAGCTTTCATCGAGATGCTTGTCCGGGCGTAAAGGAGCGTTTGACTAATCAATCTAAAACAGATCTTAAGGAATAAAAACCCAGATGATCTGGAATACTTGTCTGAGTATGTCGTTGGCGGTGGGAGCCACGTGCAGTATTATCATGCTCGGCAATTGAAGTTATTGTGTAGAAAATATCGCACAATTACATAGCCGAGGGCAAAAAAAAGCATGAGGAGAAACTTAGTACATGGAGCTAAGATAGATTGTCAGTGCTTTAGGTGACCATGCACGGCTACCAATGGCTTGGCCAATGGCTTGGCCAATGGCTCGTACACGCAACGAATCGTAAAAGTCCGTAAGTAACGACTTCCGAAAGAAGTGAGCCCACCCCCAATCCCCTGAAAATAGAGGAACTAAGGTTCAAAAGTATAATTATTTTTCCAATCAATAACCTGAATAACGTACGATAAACTGATGACGATTCAACTAGGGAAGGTATAGCTTATTCCAGGAGGCGTCATGAAGCGCCCTGGTAAAACAAACCCCGCAAAATTTTCATCAAATAACAAGAAGGTACTAACAGGAACTTTTCTTCAAATTGAAATTACTAGAATTGAAAACTTTCCATCAGTTTTAGCAGGAACGCATAAAAAGAACGTTTAATCATATTGAAATTAAAAACTCGACCAGAGCAGTTAAATATTTATTAAGCAAATTAACGTAGCAGTGCATCATGAACAGTAAAAATAGTTTAAGGTATCTTACATCACGGCCCACCCATGTGCCAGCAACACAAATTTGAACTAGAACGAAGAATTTCAAAACGATTTATAAAAACTCATTGCTTTTTTCCAATTACACCCACAGCCTTGGAGGAATACAGCCCTGTTCTCATAGAATTTAAAAAAAATAAAAAAAACCACCTGGAGGAGATCGATACTTACAGTAGAAGTCATTTGCGTCCCCTCATGGGGTGAGAGATTCTCGCGCATATCAACTTTCTTTCCTCTCGTAAATTCTCGCGCGTCAAGAGATGCGCCGCACCCGCGTTTTAGGTAAGGGAATCCCAACCAATGCTTACCTAACTTTTTCAAGATGCTTCTTTTAGTCCTCCCCCAAATCTACACACGTGTGTTTCACTTGTGGAAGTCTGTCGATTTGGACAGTGCTTGGGTGAGAGATTCTCGATCGCCCCTATCAACTTCTTTTTCTCCCGTAAGTTCTCGCTCGTTTAGAGATGCGCCACACTCGCGTTTCAGGTGCCGGCATCGCAACCAATGCTTCCCTAACTTTTTAAAGATGCTACTTTTAGCCCTCCAACAAATCTACACACGTGTATTTCACTTGTAAAAAACTATCGATTTGCACAGTGTTTGGGTTGGACATTCTCGCCCATACCAACTTTCTTTTCTATCGTAAGCTCTCGCGCGTTTAGAGATGCACCACACTAGCGTTTTGGGTGCAGGGCTCCCAACCAGTGCTTACCTAACTTTTTAAAGATGCTAATTTTAGCCCTCTCCCAAATCTACACACGTGTATTCCACTTGTGGAAGTCTATCGATTTGGACAGTCCTTGGGTGAGAAATTCTCGCCCCTATCAACTTTCTTTTCTCTCGTAAGATCTCCCGTGTATAGAGATGCGCCACACCCGCGTTTTAGGTGCAGGGATCCCAACCAATGCTTACATAACTTTATTTTAAAGAAGCTACTTTTAGCCTACCTCCAAATCTACACACGTGTATTTTACTTGTGGAAGTCTATCGATTTGGACAGTGCTTGGGTGAGAGATTCTCGCCCCTTTCAACTTTTTTTCTCTCGTAAGTTCTCGCGCATTTAGAGATGCGCGACACTCGCGTTTTAGGAGCAGGGAACCCAAGCAATGCTTACATAACTTTTTAAATGTGTTAGTTTTAGCCCTGTTCCATATCTTTAACGTCTATTTCATTTGTGGAAGTCTATCGATTTGAACAGTGCTTCGGTGAGAGATTTTTGCCCCTATCATCTTTCTTTTCACTTGTAAGTTTTCGCGCGTTTAAAGATGCTCCACACTCGCGTTTTAGCTGCAGGGAGCCCAACGAATGCTTACCTAACTTTTTAAAGATGCTAATTTTAGCCTTCCCCCGAATCTACACACGGGTATTTCACTTGTGGAAAACTATCGATTTGCACAGTGCTTACGTAAGAGATTCTCACCAATATCAACTTTCTTTTCTCTCGTAAGTTCTCGCGCGTTTAGAGATGCGCCACACTCGCGTTTCGGGGACCGGGATCCCAATCAATGCTTACCTAACTTTTTAAAGATGCTACTTTTAGCCCGCCCCCAAATCTACACACGCGTATTTCACTTGTAAAAAAACTATGGATTTGCACAGTGTTTGGGTTGGACATTCTCCCCCGTATCAACTTTCTTTTCTCTTTTAAGCACTCTCGCGTTTAGAGATGCGCCACACCCGCGTTTTAGGTGCCGGGATCCCAACCAATGGTTACCTAACTTTTTAAAGATGCTACTTTTAACTTTCTTCCAAATCTGCAACGTTTATTTCACTTGTGGAAGTCTATCGATTTGGAAAGTGCTTGGGTGAGAGATTCTCGCCCCTATCAACTTTCTTTTCTCTTGTAAGTTCTCGCGCGTCTCGAGCTGCGCCACACTCGCGGTTTAGGTGCAGGGCTCCCAACCAATGGTTACCTAACTTTTTGAAGATGCTACTTCTAGCCCTCCCCCAAATCTACACGCGCGTATTTCACTTGTGGAAAACTATCGATTTGCACAGTGCTTGGGTAAGAAATTCTCGACCATATCAACTTTTTTTTCTCTCGTAAGTTCTCGCGCGTTTAGAGATGCGCCATACTCTCGTTTTAGGTGCAAGGATCCCAACCAATGCTTACCTAACTTTTTAAAGATGCTACTTTTAGCCTTCCCCTAAATCTACACACGTGTATTTCACTTGTGGAAAAGTGTCGATTTGCACAGTGCTTGGTTAAGAGATTCTTGCCCATATGAACTTCTTTTCTCTCAAAAGCTCTCGCGCGTTTAGAGATGCGCCACGCTCGCGTTTCAGGTGCCGGGAGTCCAACCAATGCTTACCTAACTTTTTAAAGACGCTACTTTAGCCCTCTCCCAAATCTAGACACGTGTATTTCACTTGTAAAAAGCTATCGATTGGCAATGTGTTTAGGTTGGACATTCTCGCCCATATCAACTTTCTTTTCTCTCGTAAGTTCTCGCGCGTTTCGAGATGCGTCACACTCGCGTCTTAGGTGCAGGGATCCCAACCAATGCTTACCTAATTTTTTAAGATGCTACTTTTAGCCCTCCCCCAAATCTACACACGTGTATTTTACTTGTGGAAAACTATCGATTTGCACAGTGCTTGGGTGAGAGATTCTCGCCCATATCAACTTTCTTTCCTCTCGTAAGTTTTCGCGCGTTTAGAGATGCGCCACACTCGCGTTTCAGGTGCTGAGATCCCAACCAATCCTTACCTAACTTTTTAAAGATGCTACTTTTAGCCCTCCCCCAAATCTACACACGTGTTTTTCACTTGTAAAAAACTATCGATTTGCACAGTGTTTGGGTTGGACATTCTCGCCCATATCAACTTTCTTTTCTCTCGTAAGTACTCTCGCGTTTAGAGATGCGCCACACTCGCGTTTTACGTGCCGGGATCCCAACCAATGGTTACCTAACTTTTTAAAGATGCTACTTTTAGCCCTCTTCCAAATCGCCAAGGCTTATTTTACTTGTGGAAGTCTATCGATTTGGACAGTGCTTGGGTGAGAGATTCTCGCCCCTATCAACTTTCTTTTCTCTCGAAAGCACTCTCGCGTTTAGAGATGCGCCACACTCGCGTTTTACGTGCCGGGATCCCAACCAATGGTTACCTAACTTTTTAAAGATGCTACTTTTAGCCTTCTTCCAAATCGCCAAGGTTTATTTTACTTGTGGAAGTCTATCGATTTGGACAGTGCTTGGGTGAGAGATTCTCGCCCCTATCAACTTTCTTTTCTCTCGTAAGCTCTCGCGCGTTTCGAGATGCGCCATACTCACTTCTTAGGTGCTGGGATCTCAACCAATGCTTAGCTAACTTTTCAAAGATGCTACCTTTAGGCCTCCCCCAAATCTACACACGTGTATTTCACTTGTGGAAGTCTATCGATTTGGACAGTGCTTGGGTGAGAGATTCTCGCCCCTATCATGATCAACTTTCTTTTCTTTCGTAAGTTTTCGCGCGTTTAGAGATGCGCCACACTCACGTCTTAGGTGCGGGTATCCTAAACTTTGCTTAACTCTCTTTTTAAAGATGCTAGTTTTAACCCTCTTCCAAATTTCCAACGTGTATTTCACTTGTGGAAGTCTATAGATTTAAACAGTGCTTGGGTGGATAGTTTTAACCATGCAATTTACTTTTCCCTTATCTTTTCTCGCGCATTTAGCTATGCGGTACACTCGAACTTTTGGTGTCGGGATCTTAAACTATGCTCACTGGGCTTTTTAAAGATGCTAGTTTTGGCCCTCTCTTAAATTTACACATGTGTATTTTTTACTTGTGGGAGTCTTTCGATTTGGACAGAGCTTGGGCAAGAGATTCTTGCCCATATCAAATTTCTTTTCTCTCGTATGTTCTCGGGCGTGTAGAGATGCGTCACACTCCCGTTTTTGATGTGGGGATCCCAAAGTATGCTTACGGGGCTCTTTAAAAATGCTAGATTTGGCCCTCCCCCAAATCTACACACGTGTATTTCACTCGTGGAAGTCTGTCGCTTTGGAGAATGCTTGGGATGGAGATAGTCTCCGTACCCTCGCGTTTTTGGTGTGGGAATCCCAAACTACGCTTACCTCGCTTTTTATAGATGTTAGTTTTAGCCCTCTTCTAAATGTCCAGCCTGTATTTCACTTGTGGAAGTCTCTCGATTTGAACAGTGCTTGGGTGGATATTTTTAACCATGTCAGTTTACTTTTCCCTTGTCTTTCCTCGCACGTTTAGCTATGTGGCACTTTCGATCTTTTGGTGTCGGGATCTTAAACTATGCTCACTGGGCTAGATGCTAGTTTTGGCCCTCTCTTAAATTTAAACATGTGTATTTTTTTACTTGTGGGAGTCTTTCAATTTAGGCAGTGCTCGGGTAAGAGATTCTCGCCGATATCAAATTTCTTTTCTCTCGTAAGCTCTCGCACGTTTAGAGATGCCCCACACTTGCGTGTCTGGTGTGGGGATCCCAAAGTATGCTTACGGGTCTTTTAAAATGCTAGATTTGGCCCTCCCCCAAATCTACACACGTGTATTTCACTCGTGGAAGTCTGTCGCTTTGGAGAATGCTTGGGATGGAGATAGTCTCCGTACCCTCGCGTTTTTGGTGTGGGAATCCCAAACTACGCTTACCTCGCTTTTTATAGATGTTAGTTTTAGCCCTCTTCTAAATGTCCAGCCTGTATTTCACTTGTGGAAGTCTCTCGATTTGAACAGTGCTTGGGTGGATATTTTTAACCATGTCAGTTTACTTTTCCCTTGTCTTTCCTCGCACGTTTAGCTATGTGGCACTTTCGATCTTTTGGTGTCGGGATCTTAAACTATGCTCACTGGGCTAGATGCTAGTTTTGGCCCTCTCTTAAATTTAAACATGTGTATTTTTTTACTTGTGGGAGTCTTTCAATTTAGGCAGTGCTCGGGTAAGAGATTCTCGCCGATATCAAATTTCTTTTCTCTCGTAAGCTCTCGCACGTTTAGAGATGCCCCACACTTGCGTGTCTGGTGTGGGGATCCCAAAGTATGCTTACGGGTCTTTTAAAATGCTAGATTTGGCCCTCCCCCAAATCTACACACGTGTATTTCACTTGTGGAAGTCTGTCGATTTGGACAGTGCTTAGGTTGGAGATTCTCGTCTATATCAACTTTCTTTTCTCTCGAAAGTTTTCGCGCGTTTAGAGATGCGCCACACTCGCGTTTCAGGTGTAGGGATCCTAACCAATGCTTACCTAACTTTTTAAAGATACTACTTTTAGCCCTCCCCCAAATCTACACACATGTATTTCACTTGTGAAAATCTATCGATTTGAACACTGTTTTTCCATTTCACTGAAAAGCAAAGTCTTCTCGAATTAGTTTAGAGCGTCTGGAACTCTTATATATCGCCCAAAATCCTGGAAATCGACTCAAAGTTTGTCAAAATCACGCTGCACGTAGCCCGGTATCGGCGACTCTAAGCACTGTCCAAATCGATAGATTTCCACAAGTGAAATACACGTGGGTAGATTTGGGGGAGGGCTAAAAGTAGCATCTTTAAAAAGTTAGGTAAGCATTGGTTAGGATCCCTGCACCTAAAACGCGAGTTTGGCGCATCTCTAAATTTAACTTAAGAGAGGAAAGAAAGATGATGTGGGCGAGAATCTCTCACCCCGTTGCCGTGTAGAAAACCTGCTGGACAGCACAATTGCAAGACATTTGAACCAGGTCTTAGTGAAGTATCTAATCAACCGAAGTTCTGTATTATAAAGACGTAACTGGTATATATTATAAGCTTAAAAACTGATTTTGAATTATAAAAGAAAACGGAGGCGATCCATCTATGACCTACTGCCAGAATGGAACCCAGACCACGTCGGTGGGAGCCGAGCCCGGAAACCGTGAACAAGAGAAACGGTCGTACTTCAACGAGGTTTAATTTCAGGCTCGAAGCCAACGTCATTAATTAGTAAGGACTCATAAACACATCAACTACAAAAATAACTATCTCACGCTAAAATATAGACATTCGGTAAACACGCCTAAGAGCCAAGAAACGCCTTGTGGAACCTAAGAACTACACGAACCTCGATCACAAGATGACCACGACATATAAAAATGTAGATAGTTAAAAAAAATGGTTAATATTTCTCACCAAAAATGTAGCAAAATGTTCGTGATGAACCAGCTCGGCTTATCAGCAATTAAAGCATTGTTCTTGTTTTCTGTACCTTTTCATAACCAATTTCTACAATCGTATAATAAGTCAAAGATCTTCTCCAGTACAGCTCTTAGTTCCTGATCTAATGCCTAAAACTACTGAGCGTTTTGAAAATTTTTCGTGCGCTGTGTCTTTTTCCTTGCAATTGTGCTTTTCACTCCCATTCACTCGCTGGTGCGTATTCGCCTTCAAATCTTTAAGCTTTCAAAACTTTCACTATTACATGTATGTTATTATGAGTCCTGCGGTGACTGCTGCTTAAAGAACTTTGCAACCTTGGCCTCAACACAAGCTGCGTAGCCTTCACGATGATAGGCACTGAATGTGTCGGGAGTGAAGAACTGATTAGCCGTGATGTGATGAGGAAACTTTCCAAGCAAACAATCAGAAATGCAGTGCGAGCTGCCGTAATAATGGCAACAGTGACAGCAGCAAAACGTCAGTCTGTTCGCTTCAAGATCGGTTAACTCGGGGCTTTCCCCCCACTTTTTGTGGTCGGGATCATCTAGTTCGACGCCAAAATGTGTCCAAGGTTTTGGTTGCTCGGTTTTCTCTCTCTCTAGTGGTATACTCTCAGATGGGTGTCTGGGTGCTACAAAGAGTATTTCGCCATCACTTAGTTTGTTGTCAGCCTTGTCATAATATTGAACTTTGAACTGGTAACTCCTTGGTCTTTGCTCTGACTTCATTTTCAAAAACTTTACCCTGATGTCTTCGTTGATGTCTCTGCCGCTAGTTCCTTCAAACGAGCAATGGAGCTTCTCTCTCGCCAGATTGAGAGCAGTCAAAAGCGATTCCGCGTACATCTCATCACCAGGGTTACAGGAACCATCAAAGATGACAATTTTCTTCAGCTTTTTGTCAAGTAGTGGAAGCAAGGCGAGGTTCTCGAAATGGCCTCCATCACTGAGTCGCAGTATTGGCGGAGGATGTGTACCAACGTTATTGATGCTTAGAAATCCGCGGATGAAGCGAACAAAGAAGGTATGTCTAATCCACCAACTAAAGAAAAAAAACGCAAATTATATTACATAAGGTATGATGGGCAAAAGAAAAAGAAAAACGTGAGGACTTGGAGCTGACTGGTTCATAGCTAACGGAGCTTATCCCGGTTTCTGTAGTATGAAGCGGCTAGGAGTATTTCTACTCCCCCCTGGACGAGATGCTAGTCCATCGCGGGTCACTCCCTCGCAATTTATTAGGTTTCCCCAACAATTCGCCGGTACCCATTTATACTCCTGGGTGGAGAGAGGCACTGTGAGAGTTCAGTGTCTTGCCCAGGAACACAACACTGTGTCCCCGGCCAGGGTTCGAACCCGGACCGCTCGATCCGGGGACGAACGCACTCACTATGAGGCCACCGCGCCTCCAAAGCGAAGGTCAACGCTATGGTACAGATAAGCGGAATACTTAAGTAGTTTTAAGCAACGATTTTTTTGCTCCGGAGTCGAGCGCACTAACCATGACGCCACCGCGCCTCCTAGTATTGCTGGTAGTGGTTGGTAATGAAGGTGGGGATTGTGGTGTGACAGAAATTGCCGCACTGCTGCCTAAAGTGGTTGTGTTCCTGATGATGGTCATTGCCATGGTGATAGCGATGGTAACTGACGAGCGGTTTTCAGTTGAGTGTTGAAAACCAAAAGCAAAGTAATTATTATTCTGGCCAATCAAAAAGGACACAGCCAATCCAGTGAAACAATCAAAGCTCGAAGTCATTTGCAGCAGAGCAAAGCGCGGGAAAACGTGTATGAGCGAGTCGCAATTGGTTCTGGTTATATTAACTTCTCATTGGTTGAAAAGTGGCACGAGTGTTTTTTTAAACGAATCACTTAATACAAAACCAAAGAAAATGCAATTTACTTTCAACACTTAAGTGAAACCCGATCCAAAATAAGTGGTGACAAAGTTATGATGCATGATCTATTTTGTGCAATTGTAAAGAGTATGGCAATATTGCAATTTATTAAAGTAAACAATGTATTGTAAATGGCGTAAAGTGAAGGTGGCGTACAACTTGAATCCTTAGCAGTGTGTGTTCAATAATATATACAAAAATGATCCGCAATAAAGAGCACCTGAGGAAAAGTTGCCATCTTCCTGGCTCCGTCGACCCCGTCTTTGCCATAGCAAGCCCAGTCAGTAACAAAACAACTACAATGTGAACCAGCACCAAATATTCCACCCAGTGTTTACTGTGTCCCACCCAGTACACAAATGGTAACGCTAGAAGAGGAATTACACAGCAGATCTCAACCAGGGAAGGTAGTACGTACTGCAAGAAAAAAAACACACACATTTGCAGTGTTGATGAGTCAGTGTTTCATATATATATATATTGAAGACAACGTTAGCTGTGACAAAGGTTGTTGATAGTGATACAGTTGAAAGGTTAATCCCGGAGAGGCTCCCATGCAAAAGGACGTTTTATAACCCGTAAAAAGTACGACAAACACCCGTTCTTTTTATAGGAAAGTCCAACCCACGGAAGATGAAAATGACACCTTTAACATACCTGCTTTATCTTTCCAGCTGTGCTCTCTCTTTGGTCTTGACAGTGGCGCTGATCACTTACCATCTCATCTCCCATCCCAATTCCCAGCAAGTTCAACAGGTCCAGCACCATATCCAGTCCATTCTCATAACTCCCCATGTCGTAGCTAACAGCAGCTCCAGATGTCGCCATGGCAGTGGACAACCTCATGTGTTTTGGCTCAAAACGTCGGCTCAATTCAGATGATTTTTCCCAATCACTACCAATAAGTTTGACCCCATTGGGTGAAAATGCAATCAGCTGATGACTTGATTTGGCACCGCTGCTAATCTGCCAGTTGTTGACTGTAATGTTACTTATGAATATGGGTAAAACATCCTTGAGATCGTCAAGATTCAGTTCTTTGTTTGCATCTTCCCCCTTGATAAGATCATATATACCTTCAGCTGGTCTTACACAGTTAGGGAAGACGTCTTGCCATCGGCATCTTGCTGTGTTCTCGAAGAACGCGTCAGACAGTCGATATCTGCAAAAAGGTAAAAAAAAAAAATGTGCTTGTTTCATCCACGCCTTGACAATGAAGGAAAGTCTGCTTGGTCAAGCCATGTAAAAATAACGAGCTGCCATCGCTAGTTCTCTGCTATTCGGGAATGTTTTACATATGTCGTGCTAATTTGAAATACGATGGAAGTGCGCTTTTTATCGAGGATTTCGTTTTCAAGTTCCTCCTCTTTATGCCGGTTTCAGATTCTAGGCGTATCTCAAGCTCAATGATACCACGCCGACTTGACTGCGTATCATTAGTAACCACTCCTGGATATTGTCCTCTTCCCACCCCTTAACGAGATATTTTGCTTACAGCGGTCACTCCTCAACTTTCTAGTTTCAGTCATTACACCTGGAAATGGTATAGAAAGAGGCAGAGAACAACAACATCTTGTCTGACTTTTATCTCAGACTTCTAAGAGTCTCTGGACTGCATTAATCTGACAGCTTACCAAAAACTGTTAAAAAACTGACGTTATATTCTAAGTATAGCGTTAACACAAACCTGTAGTAGATGTTAAACAAAGATTGGTGAAGGGGTCCAATGAATGGGAACAGTATGATAGCAATAGCACAACCAATCAAGATTGGATAGAACACTTCATCTGAGTATGGCAACGCTCCGAACAAATCAGTCTTGAAGACTCTCCAGCTCACAAAAAGTGTGTAGGCATAGAAAAAGAGGAAAATAGCAGCAACGTTACGGACGATGGGAAAGAAAAATGGAAGAAAAAGAAAAACGATGAAAACCAAAACCTTGATCCAGGTTCTTAACGGCCACAGGAAGTCATGTGCAACCCAAGGAAAAAAGGTCAAGGCAAGCACCAGTCCACTGAGGATGGAGAGAAATCGAAACACGTTTTGCCATTTTATCAAATCTTTTATTCTTGACAGGATAAAGAAAAAAACCCAAAAAGCAAACGTTATCAAAAACAGGGCCACTCGTCTGCCGGGGGGTTGGCAGTCATCATAGAGCTCCAGTATTAGGAATGAAGTCTTGGCACCCACGGTGACTGAGGGAGCACAAGTGCTGTTCTCTCTTAAAATCCCACCAAAAAGAACGTCTACAAACACAGCTATAGGAAATGCATAAGGTAACCACAGGACACATGGCAAAATGATCACAACAAAGATCAAGAGAAGAGTGAAGATAATTGACTGGCAAATCCCCCACCCGGGACTTTGCCAATTGCACATGTACCCAGCATTGTTCCGCATTTTCTCAAAGAATCGTTTTTGCCACACCTCATCAGGAGTTCCTTCTTTTGGACGTTGTTTCCAGTCAAGAAAAGCCGCCCCAGTGTAGCCCCCTCCGGAAACACAGCTCAAATACTCCAGAGGAACGCCATCTTGTAACATTCTACGCAGAGCACCAGAGCAAAATGCAGCAGACCGAATGCCTCCCCCGGAAAATGCAATGCCAGTGGTCTTCTCTGGGTCCGGAGGAATGGACCCACCCTGTTGGATTTCAGAGTTGGGATCCAGACTCTGCTCGAACGGTCGACCATCAATACAACCACTGGGTGTTCCAGGACGGGATGTCTTCTTAACAAGTGGTTCATTAGAAGGGATGAGATCAACAACTATCTCCTCAGGATCGATCTGAACTTCGACAAGAGTACCAGCCATATCTGAAAGTACAAATTAATAATATATCGATTTAGCCAAGCCTAAAACCGGAGCTCTTCAGGGCTGGGTTGTTGAAAGCCCGATTAAGCAAATTACCTAGGATGAGAAAGAATTTTGATTTGAGTTTTGTAACTTTGCGGTGAAGTTTTCTGTTTATATTGTTTGGCCCTTTGTTTTGAGTTTGAATAATCTCAAACTACATTAAAGCAGTGAAAAACATTTTTATACTTCGGTTGACCTTTTCCTGGTTTAGCGTTAACCGGCTTCCGATCAAATCATCTGGCCCTGATTACAATATTAGTTAGCCTTGCTTGAGCCTGCGATCCAATCCAAAACCATAACATTAACCCAGCGCTCAACTTTAAGAAAACATGTGAGCTCGATGAGCACTGAACTTGAGCCCGCAATATTGTCACATGACACTGATCAGTGAAAAGCTTGTTTTGACAGGTGTCAATCGATAACATAGATGTCCAATGTCAAGGATGTAAGCCGTAACCCAAGTCAAATATGGTCAATCAATTTCCTTTGTTTGTGTCCTCTAAACCTCACCGGCAAGCTGAATATCTTTAATATATCAAAAGTTGGCTCTATTCAAGACTAGAGTGCAGAAGTCATAACCTATTTGAGACCAAAGTGGTCAAAATCGACACCCTATTTTTGACCAAAACGACTACAAAACCATACCCTTTGGGACCGCACACACGTATACAGCCCATATAAGGGGGTAACCCCCCCCTACCCCAGGAAGTATCCAACAGACTGTTCTAGAAAAATACTCTTTAAGAAAGCACTGTTACTTATGCATATTCCCACAGCATTTTGTTGTTCCCCTGGCAAACTTCCACTTGTGTTTATTAAACTCAATTGAAACACTGAAAAAGGTTTTCATTACTCAAGCTAGCAGCGGACATTACAGCCTTGCCATTACGGAACACACCAGAAGTGAACAATGTAATATTTGTGATAAGGATTGTGATTAGTCGGGTTAATATTGGCCAGGTAAATAGCCACAGAATACTGCATGGGGTTAGCTTTTTTGGAAGTTTCGGAATTTAAATCACGCAATATTATATTTGTATTAATTTAAGACGCAATGAACCATAGCGAAGTATCCATGCCCCTCTGCACGAACGTACGTCTTCTTTAGTTACGCTCCAGTTAGATGACTGTTAAATAAGAGCTGTACCTTTATTTAACAATGTTTATGTAATATTTTTAGGTATACTTCCATGCGACCTTTTTCCAAAATGCCAGTGTCTGTTTTAATTCTGTCCAGTTTCGAAGAAATATCGAAATCTTCCATATTCTAATTGTTCCTTCCCTATTTCTTCGGTTAAGTTATAGAATTATTATTTGTTTTGTTCTAAAACTTTAACTTAATCCCATTCTCTACCCGGAAAAATGACACAAGATTCATGATTTGATTTTTAACGTAACCATGTACGGTAAGCAATAGGTGTCTGTCTGTAAAGAAACAAGGTTTTAGACAGCCGTGAACAACTAATTTAGATTAGCATAGATCTTTATAAATAAACTGTGTTCGCCTCGATCAATACCACTTATTAGAGCACGCAGAATATTACTCCATCAAGACACTAAATGAACAATGTCGTTAACACATAAGACTTACCTTAAGACGATGTTAACAGACTGAGACGCAAATCAAAATGAACGATTCAACGTTCCAACCACGCTTTCTTGAAGAATGATCGAGCACACGACTAGACTCACGCGCTTTGTCTATCAGACATCGCGTGACAGTGACACAATAAGGCCTGAGCGGGGCGTGATCGGGGCTATTTTGCATATTTCTTTGTTCAACAAATAAAAGCCACTGATTTATTCGGCGCAGTCAGCCATTGAGTCTGACATCCAATTCAACAAACAAATAGTAAAGTATCATCATCACCCCAATGATGATAGTTAATTTTGTATCTGGAAGCGTGCGACGGGATTGTTCATCAAAGTGGCTTGTTAAATACACGATTTTCAACACGTACCTAATCCGTATTTGCTCCTCCCCCTTTCCCAATTGCAACCCCCGGAGCCAACCCGAACCATGACGTTGATATTGACCTAAGATTTCATCAGAAAATAACAGGTCTTTACATGCATCGGGCCTTTTAAGTCGTGGACTCGCGAAGCGTAGGAACGGCTATCGTTCGGGTTCAGAATATGCAGATTTCTCACTAACTAAAATAACAGGTCTTTACATGCATCGGGCCTTTTAAGTCGTGGACTCGCGAAGCGTAGAAACGGCTATCGTTCGGGCTCAGAATATGCAGATTTCTCACTAACTAAGATGTAGACAAATCAATAAAATCATAAATATTGTGCTGCAAGCAGCGGGTTATTTTTCCTTTTTTTTTCGCGACCTGGTTAATCATCTTCAAACCCGTTCAAGCGTATACAGTAAAAATCCGCAAAGAAAAACCTAGAATTTCCGAGGTCAGGCTAACCAGGTTCTTATATTTCAGGGTAGTTTTTCACAATTCAGGCTGATTAGGTTCTTAATAGGTTCTTAAAGATGGTATATATTGCACTTTAGGTCTGTAGCTTTATGGAAAACATATTTCAAGTGAAAATCAAACAAAAAAAATAATGTAAATCAGAGAAAACGTAATATACACAATAACTTTTTGTCAGAAGTTTCTCACACAATAATAATAATAATAATAATAATAATAATAATAATAATAATAATAATAATAATAATAATAATAAAAGAATTTAGACCATCTAAGTTGGAGTGACTTTTTTTGTATAAGAACCTATTTTTCTTTGCCATGCTGAACAGGTTCTTACATTTTCCAGTATTTAAATGCCAAATTTCAGCCTGTAGGTTCTTAAATCAATAGGTTCTCATATGCGGGTTTTTACCGTAGCAGCTGATCGAAGCAGACCTCTCCAATTTTTACGTTTGCGTCCAATACTTCTTCATAGTTCTTCTTTGATTTTTATTAGTCTCCCAAATAATCCCTCTTCTCTGAAGACAAATAAAAGATAAACCTTGACAAATCCAAGTGTAATTTATCAGTAGTTCTCAGTCACAAGTAGACAGCCAGCACTGGGTAAAACAATGACAACACCTCCTCGAAGTTTCAAGATTTATTTCCACTCTCATTGTGTTAGTACCAACTTGAATCTAAATTGAATAAATTCTTTAAAATGCAATCTCCCCTAGAATGGGCATAAAACAATATCTAACATTCGTTGAGCCCCGCTAAAATGGCTGACCTAAGAGAGTTCTAATGAACCGATAGACGCGAAAGCCTTTAAAAAGCCTCTATAGCGACACAAATACACTTGTTCAGTTAAGTCTAGTTCCCAGAGTCAGCGCGCAACTGGTCAGCGGTGAAATAACGCTCATCTGCTGCCCATCTGCTACTCTGAAAACAAGAATATCACTTGTAATAAATATACTATACTACATGTCAGTTACACGCTTACAACTGTTGCACAAATAAAAATCTGTAACGTTACAAAAATAATGTGATATAACAACTTCTGCAATTCCACTGTCGTTTTCAGGTCCACTGAGTAGCAGAAGATTTGAAGTTTCCGTTCGTTTCCCATCGATCAGGACTTAAAATCATTTTTCGAATTCTTTGTACAGAGAGCATGAAAATGTCGTAGTTTAAAATAAGGCTATTTAGTTGTAATTTTTATGAACTACCAAGTCACGCAATAAAATAAGTACAAAGCACTTGAGCGCTTAATAAAATGACTGAGGACTCCAAGTTTTGAGGTCAGGCAAGGACAAAAATGGTTGCAAATATGCTTTGTCAGAAAAAAATATATACTCGGTATCCCAATGGGTCCAGTGAGAGGCAAATAGCAAGATAGCTGCTGGTGTTGTCGAAATCTTAAAATTCTACAACTTATTGGACAACACTCTTTATCGTCTTAACGAGACCAATTAAAGAACGTAAGCACTTATCACCCAAAAAGAGAGTGACCGAGCCAATTACACAAAGACTCACACACATAAATACAATACTTTCTGACTACTAGCATCGTGCTGTACTTTGCTACGTTATGTTCCTCAATATTTATCATTACACGGTTGCACTAAAATAATTTATGAGAACTGCAGATTAATTTACTAACTCCCTACCTACGGAGAGTTATCATAATTATAATAAATTAAAGTTAAACTTTTACTGTTGTGGTCCTAACTTAGGATGCTATGAACAAGAATCGCTAGTTCAAAGAGTTTTAAGACGAATAACCCTCGAATAAGAACTCTGCTAACTAGCGAAAAATCGAAGACTCGTTCGTGCAGAGCGAAGTGTTCCGAGGACATTCCGAGAGTCCGCCAAGAATTACCCGAGCTTGACTCCAGTGTCATGAGCCAATAATCTCGTGAATTTTATCCTGTATTCTCGGCACTTGACCAGATGCCTGCTCTGTCAAGCCTCGACCCATACATGCGTACAGTGTGGTAGTTAGCCGAGTCGTTGACGTCTTGAGAGCGCTGTTACCGGCTCCAGCGCTGCCATTATTGGCGTTGAGAAGATTCCACAGCAAGGGAAGAACATAGCGGGAAATAACTTGCGGCTTCCGTGCGTACACGGTGGGTACAATATCTAAACGACACAGAAACAAGCATTGCTATAAATATTTGTACTGGGAAAACGGATCGCAAAGGAAGGGAACATGTTTGCAGTTGATGTCATTACTGCAGTTGCTGTAAAAAGATTGCAAGACTTCTGAGGAGAATTAAGCCCTGACAGACCAATAAATTCTCATAACTGGCAAGGAAAGAAATAAAGAAAGATCGGTTGGGAGAATTGCAGTTTTGATATGAAACAGCAAATCGCGTACCTGCTAACTTATCGACCATGATCGGTTTTACTCGGCTGCTTCCATATTGTGTCGTAGTGCAAAATGGTTGAACGAGGAGAGTGTTGTCTGAGAAAAGACAGTAGAAACAAACAACGTTAGACACAACAAAACTAAATCATTCTTGAAATGAAGTAAATTATCCAGTGTACGAAAAGCGCGGGGACGGTCTCGCGAATCAAATACGGTTTGGATTTGTTCTATCACCTGATTGGCTGGTAAAACGACACCATCCTTCTAATTAGTTAGAACGCACCCACTGGAAAAATCGCTCAAAAACAATGTTGCCTACTATATTTCGCACAAACCTAGCCCAACGGACTATGCCATATTTTGCGCGCTTATCTTTTCGAACAAGCTGTGGAAAACTGCAAATAAACATCCAGAGATGTAAGTACCTTGTAGTTTTCATCCAACGAGGTCAAAGGTGACACAGAATGAAATAATAATAATAAAAAAAAACGTTGAAAACATTGACCAAAGGCAACTAGTCCGCGGAGATTACCTGTACAATCTGAGCATACGGCAATCCACCGTAGGAAAAAAGATGGCGGGTGTACATTTTACCACAATACCTTGCGACCCTAACACAGCCTATAAGGCACAAAGAAAGCCAAATTTTTGCAATGTTTGTCCTTGTATTAGGGACATTGTGTATGCTAGGTTTGAAGATTTTATAGCTCTTCTGTGCGTTTTTATGAACGTTGTTAATGTTTTCGTGCGCTAAGAACTATGGGTAAATGTACCAGTCGCTATCTTTTTTCCTACTGAGGATTACACTTGCACATTTATTATCGTACGAACAAACAACATTAATTTTGTAGCATATGGCCCTATTACTACTGTAAAAGAAGCACCTATATATCTGATCAGCTCATCGAGAGCTTCCTCTGCCGTGGAGAAGATATTCGCGTTCTTGGAAGCGAAGTTCGATGTGAGTGCGGCCACTACAGGGGGTACCAGGGCTCCGGACTGGTTGGCCAAGCAGGGAAGGATCTTGGGGAGGCACTGAAGGGCACGAAGATTAACCTGCCAAACGTCAGAGAACGAACATAAATAAATTGAAACTCTTTGCTTTGACGGTAAAGACTTTATAACAATAAAACCATTTTCCATATGTGTTATCTACTTCTAATTCAGACAATTTGGCGTTGATCAGGTTCGTTCTTCTCAAGACCTCTCCCATTAAATTTGCTGTAAAAATATTAGGAGAAGAAAGAATTCGATCACAAGGAACAATAACGAGCATCAGCTTACTTTACTGTTGGAGTCCTGAAGTCGAGGAATGAAAGCATCGAAAACCTGAAACAAAGAAATGGCGATTAACGTCACGTCACAAGAAATGATAGTAAACCAAAACACAAATTGACCAAAGAAGTAACAAGCCGAAAAGGGACGAGGATGGTTACAGATTTACACGAGCTGTGGGTCTCAATGAACCATACGTGACGTCAAGCGACCCGGTAACTCACTATACCTTAGTAAACTTCGGTCCCAGGCCATCAGGGTTCAACTGCACCAAATCAACAAACTGGTCGACGGCTTGCTGTCGTTCTTTCCAATCATTGGCTTGTAGAGAGTTGACCAGGTTCGGGATCGCCTCCTCATTCTTCAAAAAATAATACCGCATTAGAAACAGGAGCGGTACAACCACAAAGAGATTTTCAGTATCGGATATTCTTGTTAATTTGCACAGGTCACCCACCTGAACTAGTCCATCTCGAACCACAGGCTTACCACTCCGTGACGACTCTCTTGAGCTAAAGGGATCACAACCAAAAAAAATTCGGTTTTTTTCACGCTTTGTCAATAGCATTATTACGCTTTACCTTTCTGGTTCGTGTACATTTTCTTGAATAACGCTCACACAAGAACCTAATTTTGTCCATACGTACTACAATTTGTGTCAATCTCCAGCGGGCCCCAGCAAGTTCCAAAACAGTAAGAAAATTTTTGGAGCTATGCGTACCGGCAAGATGGATTTGTATTCGGTTCCAACTCTCTTGACTATTTCACGCTACTTTTTATGGCTAAATTCCACTCAAACTGACCAGTAACAGAATCACATTTGTTAACAAAAATATTACACTGAAATATATTACATTAAGAAGACGACATGGAGAAACTGCGTTCTGTATAACAAACTTTACAACGAACAAACTACTAAGTGCTAATCATGACTGTTACATGAAGAGTATATCTTGACCGAAACACACGTAAACTTTATATAAATGGCAGCAACGTTATCCTGTATGTACCTAGCATTCGAAGATGGGGAAGCAGCCACAGATCCCCGTACCCCACCGCTTCGGGAGCCCCCACCACCGGATGCCGGCTTCCGCTGCCTGGCGGAAGAGGATAGGTCCGAGGGGGGATCGCCAAGACCCTGTGAAAGAAGAGAGAAAAAACGTTTTATCAAGTCGACTGTCTCTGAAACTAAGATGACTTTAAATGCCACATAGAGATAGCAATGCCTGCCAGAGTGCTATTCGTATGACTTGTCACACAATAAAAACAAGAAAACTGCGTGAAAAGTGAAAGTAAATGTGTAACAGTTGCTCACCTTAGTCCGCAGATTCTCTACAGTGTCACGCACGTTTTTCTGTAGATTGGACGGCACGTGTTTGGACACGAGCTTCTCAAATTCGGGATGGTCGTAAACAATGTGCAGAATCTTGCGTCCGTAGTATCTACGAAAACAAATATGAGCAAAGATGAATTAAAATTCTGACAGTTAGCTGAATAAAAGGGTTTTTAACACCAGTGTACCTGGTCTCTGGCCCTCCATCCGTGACAAACTGAGCAGCAGTGGGTAAGATCTTTTCTGTGACATCTTTTGCTCCACTCATCAAGCGACTCGCTCCCATGCGCTCGGCGAGCAAGCTGAGAAACTGGGCAGTGGTCTTACGAACCGCTACATTGCGATGACTAAAAGTAAATAAAAAAAAACAATCAGTAAACATTGTGTTCCGCTGCGTGATAGTTAACAAATGGCGTGTTTGTGTGCATGACGTCATACATGCAGGGGGGGACAGACCTGGCTCCTCCTGATATCAGCGAGCACAGCACTCGTGTGGGAGTAAGAGAACAGACCATGGCTGTTAAAGCTTTCTCCACATCATCTCTGATAAACCCACTTGTTTCACCGCCTTTCCCTAGCAGGATTTTTGCAGTGACTTCCAGCTCCTGCAAGAACAGCAAAGACAAAATATTGTTACCTATGTAGTCGCCCCCCAACCGCCCCCCCCCCCCCCTTCCTCACCCTCTCCGCAACACATCAGGAAATCGCTAATGAGAGGATTTATATTGTAAACCATTTGCTCAATGATACCACGCCGACTTGACTGCGTATCATTAGTAACCACTCCTGGATATTGTCCTCTTCCCACCCCTTAACGAGATATTTTGCTTACAGCGGTCACTCCTCAACTTTCTAGTTTCAGTCATTACACCTGGAAATGGTATAGAAAGAGGCAGAGAACAACAACATCTTGTCTGACTTTTATCTCAGACTTCTAAGAGTCTCTGGACTGCATTAATCTGACAGCTTACCAAAAACTGTTAAAAAACTGACGTTATATTCTAAGTATAGCGTTAACACAAACCTGTAGTAGATGTTAAACAAAGATTGGTGAAGGGGTCCAATGAATGGGAACAGTATGATAGCAATAGCACAACCAATCAAGATTGGATAGAACACTTCATCTGAGTATGGCAACGCTCCGAACAAATCAGTCTTGAAGACTCTCCAGCTCACAAAAAGTGTGTAGGCATAGAAAAAGAGGAAAATAGCAGCAACGTTACGGACGATGGGAAAGAAAAATGGAAGAAAAAGAAAAACGATGAAAACCAAAACCTTGATCCAGGTTCTTAACGGCCACAGGAAGTCATGTGCAACCCAAGGAAAAAAGGTCAAGGCAAGCACCAGTCCACTGAGGATGGAGAGAAATCGAAACACGTTTTGCCATTTTATCAAATCTTTTATTCTTGACAGGATAAAGAAAAAAACCCAAAAAGCAAACGTTATCAAAAACAGGGCCACTCGTCTGCCGGGGGGTTGGCAGTCATCATAGAGCTCCAGTATTAGGAATGAAGTCTTGGCACCCACGGTGACTGAGGGAGCACAAGTGCTGTTCTCTCTTAAAATCCCACCAAAAAGAACGTCTACAAACACAGCTATAGGAAATGCATAAGGTAACCACAGGACACATGGCAAAATGATCACAACAAAGATCAAGAGAAGAGTGAAGATAATTGACTGGCAAATCCCCCACCCGGGACTTTGCCAATTGCACATGTACCCAGCATTGTTCCGCATTTTCTCAAAGAATCGTTTTTGCCACACCTCATCAGGAGTTCCTTCTTTTGGACGTTGTTTCCAGTCAAGAAAAGCCGCCCCAGTGTAGCCCCCTCCGGAAACACAGCTCAAATACTCCAGAGGAACGCCATCTTGTAACATTCTACGCAGAGCACCAGAGCAAAATGCAGCAGACCGAATGCCTCCCCCGGAAAATGCAATGCCAGTGGTCTTCTCTGGGTCCGGAGGAATGGACCCACCCTGTTGGATTTCAGAGTTGGGATCCAGACTCTGCTCGAACGGTCGACCATCAATACAACCACTGGGTGTTCCAGGACGGGATGTCTTCTTAACAAGTGGTTCATTAGAAGGGATGAGATCAACAACTATCTCCTCAGGATCGATCTGAACTTCGACAAGAGTACCAGCCATATCTGAAAGTACAAATTAATAATATATCGATTTAGCCAAGCCTAAAACCGGAGCTCTTCAGGGCTGGGTTGTTGAAAGCCCGATTAAGCAAATTACCTAGGATGAGAAAGAATTTTGATTTGAGTTTTGTAACTTTGCGGTGAAGTTTTCTGTTTATATTGTTTGGCCCTTTGTTTTGAGTTTGAATAATCTCAAACTACATTAAAGCAGTGAAAAACATTTTTATACTTCGGTTGACCTTTTCCTGGTTTAGCGTTAACCGGCTTCCGATCAAATCATCTGGCCCTGATTACAATATTAGTTAGCCTTGCTTGAGCCTGCGATCCAATCCAAAACCATAACATTAACCCAGCGCTCAACTTTAAGAAAACATGTGAGCTCGATGAGCACTGAACTTGAGCCCGCAATATTGTCACATGACACTGATCAGTGAAAAGCTTGTTTTGACAGGTGTCAATCGATAACATAGATGTCCAATGTCAAGGATGTAAGCCGTAACCCAAGTCAAATATGGTCAATCAATTTCCTTTGTTTGTGTCCTCTAAACCTCACCGGCAAGCTGAATATCTTTAATATATCAAAAGTTGGCTCTATTCAAGACTAGAGTGCAGAAGTCATAACCTATTTGAGACCAAAGTGGTCAAAATCGACACCCTATTTTTGACCAAAACGACTACAAAACCATACCCTTTGGGACCGCACACACGTATACAGCCCATATAAGGGGGTAACCCCCCCCTACCCCAGGAAGTATCCAACAGACTGTTCTAGAAAAATACTCTTTAAGAAAGCACTGTTACTTATGCATATTCCCACAGCATTTTGTTGTTCCCCTGGCAAACTTCCACTTGTGTTTATTAAACTCAATTGAAACACTGAAAAAGGTTTTCATTACTCAAGCTAGCAGCGGACATTACAGCCTTGCCATTACGGAACACACCAGAAGTGAACAATGTAATATTTGTGATAAGGATTGTGATTAGTCGGGTTAATATTGGCCAGGTAAATAGCCACAGAATACTGCATGGGGTTAGCTTTTTTGGAAGTTTCGGAATTTAAATCACGCAATATTATATTTGTATTAATTTAAGACGCAATGAACCATAGCGAAGTATCCATGCCTCTCTGCACGAACGTACGTCTTCTTTAGTTACGCTCCAGTTAGATGACTGTTAAATAAGAGCTGTACCTTTATTTAACAATGTTTATGTAATATTTTTAGGTATACTTCCATGCGACCTTTTTCCAAAATGCCAGTGTCTGTTTTAATTCTGTCCAGTTTCGAAGAAATATCGAAATCTTCCATATTCTAATTGTTCCTTCCCTATTTCTTCGGTTAAGTTATAGAATTATTATTTGTTTTGTTCTAAAACTTTAACTTAATCCCATTCTCTACCCGGAAAAATGACACAAGATTCATGATTTGATTTTTAACGTAACCATGTACGGTAAGCAATAGGTGTCTGTCTGTAAAGAAACAAGGTTTTAGACAGCCGTGAACAACTAATTTAGATTAGCATAGATCTTTATAAATAAACTGTGTTCGCCTCGATCAATACCACTTATTAGAGCACGCAGAATATTACTCCATCAAGACACTAAATGAACAATGTCGTTAACACATAAGACTTACCTTAAGACGATGTTAACAGACTGAGACGCAAATCAAAATGAACGATTCAACGTTCCAACCACGCTTTCTTGAAGAATGATCGAGCACACGACTAGACTCACGCGCTTTGTCTATCAGACATCGCGTGACAGTGACACAATAAGGCCTGAGCGGGGCGTGATCGGGGCTATTTTGCATATTTCTTTGTTCAACAAATAAAAGCCACTGATTTATTCGGCGCAGTCAGCCATTGAGTCTGACATCCAATTCAACAAACAAATAGTAAAGTATCATCATCACCCCAATGATGATAGTTAATTTTGTATCTGGAAGCGTGCGACGGGATTGTTCATCAAAGTGGCTTGTTAAATACACGATTTTCAACACGTACCTAATCCGTATTTGCTCCTCCCCCTTTCCCAATTGCAACCCCCGGAGCCAACCCGAACCATGACGTTGATATTGACCTAAGATTTCATCAGAAAATAACAGGTCTTTACATGCATCGGGCCTTTTAAGTCGTGGACTCGCGAAGCGTAGGAACGGCTATCGTTCGGGTTCAGAATATGCAGATTTCTCACTAACTAAAATAACAGGTCTTTACATGCATCGGGCCTTTTAAGTCGTGGACTCGCGAAGCGTAGAAACGGCTATCGTTCGGGCTCAGAATATGCAGATTTCTCACTAACTAAGATGTAGACAAATCAATAAAATCATAAATATTGTGCTGCAAGCAGCGGGTTATTTTTCCTTTTTTTTTCGCGACCTGGTTAATCATCTTCAAACCCGTTCAAGCGTATACAGTAAAAATCCGCAAAGAAAAACCTAGAATTTCCGAGGTCAGGCTAACCAGGTTCTTATATTTCAGGGTAGTTTTTCACAATTCAGGCTGATTAGGTTCTTAATAGGTTCTTAAAGATGGTATATATTGCACTTTAGGTCTGTAGCTTTATGGAAAACATATTTCAAGTGAAAATCAAACAAAAAAAATAATGTAAATCAGAGAAAACGTAATATACACAATAACTTTTTGTCAGAAGTTTCTCACACAATAATAATAATAATAATAATAATAATAATAATAATAATAATAATAATAATAATAATAATAATAATAAAAGAATTTAGACCATCTAAGTTGGAGTGACTTTTTTTGTATAAGAACCTATTTTTCTTTGCCATGCTGAACAGGTTCTTACATTTTCCAGTATTTAAATGCCAAATTTCAGCCTGTAGGTTCTTAAATCAATAGGTTCTCATATGCGGGTTTTTACCGTAGCAGCTGATCGAAGCAGACCTCTCCAATTTTTACGTTTGCGTCCAATACTTCTTCATAGTTCTTCTTTGATTTTTATTAGTCTCCCAAATAATCCCTCTTCTCTGAAGACAAATAAAAGATAAACCTTGACAAATCCAAGTGTAATTTATCAGTAGTTCTCAGTCACAAGTAGACAGCCAGCACTGGGTAAAACAATGACAACACCTCCTCGAAGTTTCAAGATTTATTTCCACTCTCATTGTGTTAGTACCAACTTGAATCTAAATTGAATAAATTCTTTAAAATGCAATCTCCCCTAGAATGGGCATAAAACAATATCTAACATTCGTTGAGCCCCGCTAAAATGGCTGACCTAAGAGAGTTCTAATGAACCGATAGACGCGAAAGCCTTTAAAAAGCCTCTATAGCGACACAAATACACTTGTTCAGTTAAGTCTAGTTCCCAGAGTCAGCGCGCAACTGGTCAGCGGTGAAATAACGCTCATCTGCTGCCCATCTGCTACTCTGAAAACAAGAATATCACTTGTAATAAATATACTATACTACATGTCAGTTACACGCTTACAACTGTTGCACAAATAAAAATCTGTAACGTTACAAAAATAATGTGATATAACAACTTCTGCAATTCCACTGTCGTTTTCAGGTCCACTGAGTAGCAGAAGATTTGAAGTTTCCGTTCGTTTCCCATCGATCAGGACTTAAAATCATTTTTCGAATTCTTTGTACAGAGAGCATGAAAATGTCGTAGTTTAAAATAAGGCTATTTAGTTGTAATTTTTATGAACTACCAAGTCACGCAATAAAATAAGTACAAAGCACTTGAGCGCTTAATAAAATGACTGAGGACTCCAAGTTTTGAGGTCAGGCAAGGACAAAAATGGTTGCAAATATGCTTTGTCAGAAAAAAATATATACTCGGTATCCCAATGGGTCCAGTGAGAGGCAAATAGCAAGATAGCTGCTGGTGTTGTCGAAATCTTAAAATTCTACAACTTATTGGACAACACTCTTTATCGTCTTAACGAGACCAATTAAAGAACGTAAGCACTTATCACCCAAAAAGAGAGTGACCGAGCCAATTACACAAAGACTCACACACATAAATACAATACTTTCTGACTACTAGCATCGTGCTGTACTTTGCTACGTTATGTTCCTCAATATTTATCATTACACGGTTGCACTAAAATAATTTATGAGAACTGCAGATTAATTTACTAACTCCCTACCTACGGAGAGTTATCATAATTATAATAAATTAAAGTTAAACTTTTACTGTTGTGGTCCTAACTTAGGATGCTATGAACAAGAATCGCTAGTTCAAAGAGTTTTAAGACGAATAACCCTCGAATAAGAACTCTGCTAACTAGCGAAAAATCGAAGACTCGTTCGTGCAGAGCGAAGTGTTCCGAGGACATTCCGAGAGTCCGCCAAGAATTACCCGAGCTTGACTCCAGTGTCATGAGCCAATAATCTCGTGAATTTTATCCTGTATTCTCGGCACTTGACCAGATGCCTGCTCTGTCAAGCCTCGACCCATACATGCGTACAGTGTGGTAGTTAGCCGAGTCGTTGACGTCTTGAGAGCGCTGTTACCGGCTCCAGCGCTGCCATTATTGGCGTTGAGAAGATTCCACAGCAAGGGAAGAACATAGCGGGAAATAACTTGCGGCTTCCGTGCGTACACGGTGGGTACAATATCTAAACGACACAGAAACAAGCATTGCTATAAATATTTGTACTGGGAAAACGGATCGCAAAGGAAGGGAACATGTTTGCAGTTGATGTCATTACTGCAGTTGCTGTAAAAAGATTGCAAGACTTCTGAGGAGAATTAAGCCCTGACAGACCAATAAATTCTCATAACTGGCAAGGAAAGAAATAAAGAAAGATCGGTTGGGAGAATTGCAGTTTTGATATGAAACAGCAAATCGCGTACCTGCTAACTTATCGACCATGATCGGTTTTACTCGGCTGCTTCCATATTGTGTCGTAGTGCAAAATGGTTGAACGAGGAGAGTGTTGTCTGAGAAAAGACAGTAGAAACAAACAACGTTAGACACAACAAAACTAAATCATTCTTGAAATGAAGTAAATTATCCAGTGTACGAAAAGCGCGGGGACGGTCTCGCGAATCAAATACGGTTTGGATTTGTTCTATCACCTGATTGGCTGGTAAAACGACACCATCCTTCTAATTAGTTAGAACGCACCCACTGGAAAAATCGCTCAAAAACAATGTTGCCTACTATATTTCGCACAAACCTAGCCCAACGGACTATGCCATATTTTGCGCGCTTATCTTTTCGAACAAGCTGTGGAAAACTGCAAATAAACATCCAGAGATGTAAGTACCTTGTAGTTTTCATCCAACGAGGTCAAAGGTGACACAGAATGAAATAATAATAATAAAAAAAAACGTTGAAAACATTGACCAAAGGCAACTAGTCCGCGGAGATTACCTGTACAATCTGAGCATACGGCAATCCACCGTAGGAAAAAAGATGGCGGGTGTACATTTTACCACAATACCTTGCGACCCTAACACAGCCTATAAGGCACAAAGAAAGCCAAATTTTTGCAATGTTTGTCCTTGTATTAGGGACATTGTGTATGCTAGGTTTGAAGATTTTATAGCTCTTCTGTGCGTTTTTATGAACGTTGTTAATGTTTTCGTGCGCTAAGAACTATGGGTAAATGTACCAGTCGCTATCTTTTTTCCTACTGAGGATTACACTTGCACATTTATTATCGTACGAACAAACAACATTAATTTTGTAGCATATGGCCCTATTACTACTGTAAAAGAAGCACCTATATATCTGATCAGCTCATCGAGAGCTTCCTCTGCCGTGGAGAAGATATTCGCGTTCTTGGAAGCGAAGTTCGATGTGAGTGCGGCCACTACAGGGGGTACCAGGGCTCCGGACTGGTTGGCCAAGCAGGGAAGGATCTTGGGGAGGCACTGAAGGGCACGAAGATTAACCTGCCAAACGTCAGAGAACGAACATAAATAAATTGAAACTCTTTGCTTTGACGGTAAAGACTTTATAACAATAAAACCATTTTCCATATGTGTTATCTACTTCTAATTCAGACAATTTGGCGTTGATCAGGTTCGTTCTTCTCAAGACCTCTCCCATTAAATTTGCTGTAAAAATATTAGGAGAAGAAAGAATTCGATCACAAGGAACAATAACGAGCATCAGCTTACTTTACTGTTGGAGTCCTGAAGTCGAGGAATGAAAGCATCGAAAACCTGAAACAAAGAAATGGCGATTAACGTCACGTCACAAGAAATGATAGTAAACCAAAACACAAATTGACCAAAGAAGTAACAAGCCGAAAAGGGACGAGGATGGTTACAGATTTACACGAGCTGTGGGTCTCAATGAACCATACGTGACGTCAAGCGACCCGGTAACTCACTATACCTTAGTAAACTTCGGTCCCAGGCCATCAGGGTTCAACTGCACCAAATCAACAAACTGGTCGACGGCTTGCTGTCGTTCTTTCCAATCATTGGCTTGTAGAGAGTTGACCAGGTTCGGGATCGCCTCCTCATTCTTCAAAAAATAATACCGCATTAGAAACAGGAGCGGTACAACCACAAAGAGATTTTCAGTATCGGATATTCTTGTTAATTTGCACAGGTCACCCACCTGAACTAGTCCATCTCGAACCACAGGCTTACCACTCCGTGACGACTCTCTTGAGCTAAAGGGATCACAACCAAAAAAAATTCGGTTTTTTTCACGCTTTGTCAATAGCATTATTACGCTTTACCTTTCTGGTTCGTGTACATTTTCTTGAATAACGCTCACACAAGAACCTAATTTTGTCCATACGTACTACAATTTGTGTCAATCTCCAGCGGGCCCCAGCAAGTTCCAAAACAGTAAGAAAATTTTTGGAGCTATGCGTACCGGCAAGATGGATTTGTATTCGGTTCCAACTCTCTTGACTATTTCACGCTACTTTTTATGGCTAAATTCCACTCAAACTGACCAGTAACAGAATCACATTTGTTAACAAAAATATTACACTGAAATATATTACATTAAGAAGACGACATGGAGAAACTGCGTTCTGTATAACAAACTTTACAACGAACAAACTACTAAGTGCTAATCATGACTGTTACATGAAGAGTATATCTTGACCGAAACACACGTAAACTTTATATAAATGGCAGCAACGTTATCCTGTATGTACCTAGCATTCGAAGATGGGGAAGCAGCCACAGATCCCCGTACCCCACCGCTTCGGGAGCCCCCACCACCGGATGCCGGCTTCCGCTGCCTGGCGGAAGAGGATAGGTCCGAGGGGGGATCGCCAAGACCCTGTGAAAGAAGAGAGAAAAAACGTTTTATCAAGTCGACTGTCTCTGAAACTAAGATGACTTTAAATGCCACATAGAGATAGCAATGCCTGCCAGAGTGCTATTCGTATGACTTGTCACACAATAAAAACAAGAAAACTGCGTGAAAAGTGAAAGTAAATGTGTAACAGTTGCTCACCTTAGTCCGCAGATTCTCTACAGTGTCACGCACGTTTTTCTGTAGATTGGACGGCACGTGTTTGGACACGAGCTTCTCAAATTCGGGATGGTCGTAAACAATGTGCAGAATCTTGCGTCCGTAGTATCTACGAAAACAAATATGAGCAAAGATGAATTAAAATTCTGACAGTTAGCTGAATAAAAGGGTTTTTAACACCAGTGTACCTGGTCTCTGGCCCTCCATCCGTGACAAACTGAGCAGCAGTGGGTAAGATCTTTTCTGTGACATCTTTTGCTCCACTCATCAAGCGACTCGCTCCCATGCGCTCGGCGAGCAAGCTGAGAAACTGGGCAGTGGTCTTACGAACCGCTACATTGCGATGACTAAAAGTAAATAAAAAAAAACAATCAGTAAACATTGTGTTCCGCTGCGTGATAGTTAACAAATGGCGTGTTTGTGTGCATGACGTCATACATGCAGGGGGGGACAGACCTGGCTCCTCCTGATATCAGCGAGCACAGCACTCGTGTGGGAGTAAGAGAACAGACCATGGCTGTTAAAGCTTTCTCCACATCATCTCTGATAAACCCACTTGTTTCACCGCCTTTCCCTAGCAGGATTTTTGCAGTGACTTCCAGCTCCTGCAAGAACAGCAAAGACAAAATATTGTTACCTATGTAGTCGCCCCCCAACCGCCCCCCCCCCCCCCCTTCCTCACCCTCTCCGCAACACATCAGGAAATCGCTAATGAGAGGATTTATATTGTAAACCATTTGCTTCTTTTCCAGATTCGGCATAGCCAGTACTCTCAGACTAGAAAAACCTGCTCAATGTAGTGGCAAAGGGGGGACTTTCTAACGTTGGGACCAATTTTTCCTGGTCTGGTATCAGAATAATTCCACATTTCTTTTCCTTGTTTTCAACCCTACAGATCATCTGAAGTTGGTTCACGGTTTGCTCCGTGGCAAAGCGGTTTCTTCAGGGAACTAATCGCTTTGTTCTCTCACATAAACACTATATTTTGTGCCTTTCATCACCCAATTTATAAGGCTGGAATGAAATCAGAACTACGAGACTGGACAATCATGGATAAAAAATCTTCTTCCTATTGGCAGTTTACTGTACTCACATTGTCCATGTGCTTGCCGAGAGTTGTGTACATGTCTCCAAGACAACAGATACCTGAACGAGAAACTTGTGATCGAAGGTTCTTGACCTGCGAAGTAGGAATTGAATGCAAATCAACAGATCACGGCAAAATTCCCAGTAGAAAGAGCAAAACCGTGAATTCAAAGCTGTATTGTAGCTCACATAGCAAATATTACCATTAAGAGACACATGATGAGTGTGGCACAACATACCTCCCCTATGATAGCAAGAGTGACTGTGTGTAATTGTGTGATCAATACTTCTGCGTGATGTTTCGCAAGCCGACGGATTCCTTGAATTCCCTCACATTTCACCTCCCTATTTGTATGTCAAAAAAAAACATGGATTTTAGCGTACATTTATTTCAACTTCAACCCTAAACCTCAGAGTTTCCCATGCAGTAATAATTATTGCTAACTGCTTTAACTTGCCTGAGCTTAAAAGTGTGAAAAAAATTGCTTTTTTTCTACACTACACTTTTTGATGTATCAGAAGCCAGTCCAGTTTGAGATTGGTTTTCAACAAAATGCAAGTTGAACATTTCCCGAAAGTCCACTCAGGAAGCCAACATCTTTAGCGAGCCTGGGCGCTAAACTCACTCAGGGATATTTTGTTTGTTTGTCTTCACTTACCAGTCTTCCGTGTTTGCCAGATACTTGATTGCTTCTCGCAGAGCACTGTCTGGATTATTGAAGGGCTGCAAATCTTCCAAACCAACTTCCCAGCACTGAGCTGCATTGCTTCCAGTTGATGCAGCATAGTGCCGTCTGATCTCAGATGGATCATCTGTAACAGCATAGCTGGGATCTCGTTCAGATTGTGCCCTGCAAAAATGAAAAGGTGGAGGTATGTTCCAATCCCAGGGAATAAAGAAACTAGACAGTTCCCAGTGCTCCGAGCGTTGAACTTGATTTTCTCTAGCATTATAGCTGCTACTCCCAATTAATACAGCCTCCCACCCTTCCCCAACTCCCAGCATTTATGTTAGATTAATTTGCAATGTGCAGTTCCATTAGAATTTCCACATCTACGCAATGAAAATTCTTCCAAAATAAGGGGAGGGGGTGGTGATCTCCAAAGCTACCTTTAAGTTAAAGCTGTAGAGAACAGCGGGAGTTTAACTGTCATTCCCAGTAATTATTGAATCACATCAACCTCTATGACATGACCCACAGGTTGGGTGTAGCTTGCTTCTGGAAATTTGACATTTTTTAGCAACATTTTAAAAATGATGCTTGGAATATACTTTTAAAGCAAAGTTCATTCCATGTCTTCAGTGATGAAATGGTGTCTCCGCAAGCTTGCTTCATGTTATCCAGATAACCTCCAATGGTCTTCCCATGGACAAGCCACACAGGCTTTATACTGACAGAAAGTTTAAACTCAACTTACGAGGAGACAGGCGTTTTCTTCTTAGGTGAACCTCCCACAGGAGGTTTTCTGTTTGACTTAAGTGGCGAACTAGACCCTGTTACAGATAGATCTGGAAAGAATAGAAACAAACGTTACTCAAATTTCTTAAGGCAAATCTAAAGACAGTGATACAATCTCTGGTGTCTTGACTGACCATTGTTTTCTGATGCAGCAGAATTTTCCTTTGCTCTCCTTGACTGATTCCTCTTCAACTCTGCTTCCTTCTCTGCAAGTTTTCTCCGTAATTCCTCTTCTTGCTGTTGTTCCTTTTCTTTCCGTTCTGCCTCTACTTTAAGAAGCTCTGCTTCCTTCTGCTTCTGTTTCTGTTTCATTCTTTCTCTCATTCTCTCTTTCTGTCTTGCCCGTTCACGCTGTTTCTCTTGTTCGATCTCTTCTAGCTCCTCCTGTTGCTTTAGTAGCCGATCTCTCAACGCCTTCTCCTGTTTCTGCAATTCCTCCTGAAGCTGCTGTTGCTTCTTTCTTTCTAATTCCCGTTCCTTCTCTTTCCTGTCAAGCATCTTTCCAAGTTCTACCTGCTCCTTCATGATTTTCTGCCTCAACCTTGCTTCTTCCTCACGCTGAATTTGTGCTTGTCTCATACGCTCCTTTTCAAACTCCTCCAACCTTTCATGTTCCTTTTGAAGTCGTTCTTCTTCTTCTTGCCTCCTTCTTTCCATCCTCTCCCGTGTTGATTTTGACAGACTTTTCCTCATGGTTTTTGGTGTCATATCCCTCAGGTTCTGAGAGGTCCCTCTTATTCCTGAGTCACTGTCCTCGTCACTATCTTCCAGGCTGTCAGAGCTATCTTCACTCTTGAAAGTCGATGTTTCAGTGCTCGTCAATGTTGTTGTTGTGTTAGTTGACATGTCAACCTCTTGTGAATCTGATGGAGTTGGATATTCCTCTTCGCTCTCTGTTCCACTTTCTTCTTCTACTACTTCATCTTCTCTAACTTCTTCTTCATCCTCCTCTTCCTCTTCCTCTTCCTCTTCCTCTTCCTCTTCCTCTTCTTCGTCATCATCGTCATCTTCCTCTCCATCATCATCCTCAACCCCTTCATCCGACTCCTCTGTTTCATACTGTAGCTGACTCTTTACCTCATCCTCTGGTTTGTGCTGCTTATCCAATCTTAGAAGCCCTTGCCCCACAACTTCAACTCTTTGCATTCCCAGTATATCATCCTTACTCGACATGCTGCTACCCACTCCTGAAGTTTTGCTCTGCTTATCATTATCTTCACGATAATGCACACCATTTTCTAGTGGATAATTATCAGTTGCCCTGCCGTCCCTGGTTCCCAAGAGACCATAACCTGTTACGCCAAGTCCTGGATTATCCAGGTCTGAATGTTTGGTAGGTAAAGGTGTTGGACTTTGAAGTTGCAGTGGAGTTCCTGCCGAGAGTCTTCTGGAATGGATTGGAGTTCTTGCGATACGTGGCTTGCTGTCAAAAGGGGATTCTGGCTTGGTAGGTAGTTTTGACAATCTGCAGAGGAAATGGACCGAGTAACTCAAAGGCAGCTTCTCTTAACCAAGTCAGCACACTTACATGTATTGACTTAGATATTGGTAAGCAAATCTGGGGGGGGGGGGAAGGGGGGGGGAGGGGGGGGGATGTTGAAGCAGAAAAAGTTTGCATCCTGATTGTATATCTCCATAAGGGATTCCAAGCAATAGCAAGCCACACTACCTTCACTTCAGTATGTTCTATGTTATTTTGTTCAAACATTGCACAATATTATGGGATACCAGGATCCACACTAGCTGACCATTAAGTATTGTCTACATTATAACATCACCTATCTATTTTCAATTTTAGCACAAACTGTACAATAACATTAACTGAAAATGAATACACACCTTGCAGTATTTTCAAACAGTGAGGTGTAAGGAGGTTCATTGTTATTCTCAGAGGGTGAAGGAGTCCGACTTCGTCCATCTTCACCATCAGTGACCACAGAATACATTTTCAGTGCTCGTTTTAAGTCTGCTTGCTTGTAAATTTGGCTAAGGGAGTCTTGGGGTGGAATACTCCCAGTCTGACAAAAAAAAAGCAGTGATATAAATACAAATAATCCTTACTGATCCATTGGTCAGTTAAAGCAGGCTAGAAGCAGGATGCACTTTTGATACTACCATTTTACTGTTAGGTTGTAAAGAATAGTCATATCTTACCTTAGTAACAGGCGCCAGCTGAGGAGGGCGTGAAGGCGTCATATCTAGAAAGTCTATCACACCCGGTTGGATTTCACCTTTTTTGGTTTCTCCTACTTCAGGAGCCCTCAGGCCTCGCGTCTTGGATGCTGATCGTGCAAGCTGGGGTTTCATGTGGATGGGTGTTTGAGGAACATCTGCTGGAAAATACATGACAAGTTCAAGACTTAAAATATACAATTGATTGCATTATTTGACATTCTTCCATCTTCACTCGAGATTGCAATTCCTGTTTGTCTGCTGAAATACTTATTTCTCATAATGTACATTACAGTCAAACCAAGTGAAGCGTACCCCTCAAGATTACATTTAAAGAATTGACTACCTGAATATTGAACATGCTAGTCGTTTCAAGAATGCAATAATGAATTGATTATTTGAATATTGAATTTGCTAGTTATTTCAAAAATCAATATTAAATTGATTTTCTTTAACATTAAACCCATTAGCCATATTTTTGAAACGACTAGTAAGTTCAATTTTCCCAGTGACTGTAATTAATACATGCTAACAAGCCCTCTAATACAAATAAAGTGCACATAATTTTTCTTTATGACATACAGCCTAGAACAGAACAAACCCTACTACAAAGTCTGATATCATGGGACTTTGAGATTTTATACAAATGTGTAGTTCCAGAAAATATCCATATCTCCCCCACAGAAGGGATTTTTTTTCAAGACCCCCCCCCCCCCCCCCACCACCACCACTCTGGAAATTCCAATCAAACTTGATACATTTCTTTAAATTTTTTGGTCTTAGAGAACCCCCCACCCCAGGAAATTCCTATCCCTTCTGTCAGGGGAGTATGGATATTTTCTGGTACTGCACAATAACAAACATACCACTTTTCTTTGATTCACCGTCCACTTGTTCAGTAGATGTGTCCATGTCTATGGGTGTAGCTGAGGAAAATAAGATGATAACCTGTCACTCATTGCAGTTACATTGTATCAGCAAAGGGAAGGTTGGAGTCAGTTTTCAAAACAAAATGTATAGTTTTCCCATGTACTTTTATTCAGTCTTAAGTACCAGCAAATTTACCAGGAAATTGAAATATGAGCTTTTAATAATTTCAATTCCTGGCACATTTCTCAAATTGAAAATCACTTACACCCGCTTTCAGTGTTACATGCATAGGCAACGTCTTTCAATCATCTTTCAACATGCCATGTAAACGACTGAAAGACCATTTAACTGTGAAAATAAAAATTTTTCTGGCTATTGGCGGAACAAATGACAAATAAATGACAACTACCGCCCTCAAATGAATGAAGACTGTGGACTTTGCATGATTCCTGATTTGCGGGATAATTCAAATCATTTTAGTGTAGTCGATCCACTCTCAATAGCAACTTCCATCTTTCATGACTAAAAGTTGAGTTCAACCGTAAGGAAGTCAGTTGTGCTTACATTTTTTTAATGTAGGCCAGGTTACATAGCATATCGAGAGATGGCATGTTGAAAAGATAGTTGCTATGCACGTAACACTGAAAGCAGGCATAAATGTCATTGGTAAAATCTAATTCTGTAAAAATATAATGCATCAAACACTGAAAACTCACTGTGAGAAACAGGTGAGAGTCTACCAAAAGGCTTCATCTCGCTTCTCATTTCAGTCCAGTCAGGCCATGAACTGGATAGCGACATTGGAAAAGCTTTTCTCTGTGAGGTAGGAAACAGTTCTTCTTCACCCGATGAAAAAGAACTCTGCAGAGAGAAAGGAGTAGGAGTGACAGATTGAGCATTTCTCTGCACTGTTTCCTTAGGTGTCTGTTCACCAACTGCTGGCTCTGCGCTGCTACTGGCTTTTGCTTTTGTTGTAATCGTGCCACGCTTGTATAAAAGAGCATAACTATTCACAGCACTCCCAGAACCAGGTGGAGCTGTCTGATTCAGATTCACCACAGGGCCAATCTTAGATTTGTCTTTCTTGACCTTTGCCCTGTGCATTTCAGCATAGGAGCTTCCCGATGTGTTTTCTGTGGCCTTGGAGGCATGTCGATCAGATACTTGGTTTGCCCTTTGCATGCTCATTGCATGGTACTTTTCAGCATAAGAAGAGGTGGTTAGCTTTGACTTCTGCGGAGTTGACAATGATGTTGTTCGTGGCTGAGGTGTAGATTTCACAGCTCGGTCATTCACTATCTCAGTGGGAGCCCATGAATTCAGTTTCATTGGTGGACGTATTGGTTCAACATTGTCAGGAGCTGGCTGTAAGAGTAAAAAAATGTAAAAATTAACCACTTTATTTCCAACAGTGATCATAGTTTATTCCAAAACTCTTTTTGCTTTTCTATCCAAAATTCAATGGACAGGTTGATCCTCCCAGTAATATAAAGTAATATAAAAAAATCCAGTTTCCTTAACAGACCAAAGAGCACTCTTCATTTCATTCTCTTTTACTATTAAATATGTTAATTACAGTATCTTCTCAGTTCTCAGTTTGCAACATCATCCACCATTACCTGTACTTCAAAGGACCAAAAAAATGTGAAGTACAGAATACTAAAATTTTAAAAGAGACAAAAAAAATTCAGCCAAAAAAGTCAGCACAAAAAAATAAAAGGCATGAGTTCTCAAAAAGTGATAACGTGCAGCAGATTATGAGGGCAAAAACACAAAGTGCCCTTTCACAAGTATCAGCTCACCTTTATTTCCATATTGCAATATTTTTAATAACCAATTTCTCATAGCAGCTTTAACATTTTTCAAACATGCATACAAACAAATGCAACAGAGGAATAAAACTTTGCAACATCAAAGACTTTAGAACTACTATACTGTAATGGGAACAAATGATTTTTATCTTTGCAAAAGTTCAATGAGAATAAGCCACAATTTAGAGACAATATTTCTCAAAAGACCACATCATTAATTTTTAACTCAAATCTTCAAGGCAATTCACAAGTGAAAAATATTTTGGTTGAAATTCTAACAGATATGTATATACATATATATAACGTGCATTTCAAGTGTCAGAAATATTGGGAAAAACTATACTTCATTCTGCATATGAAATTGGCTTGCTAGAGAGTTTTTGAACAAGACAATTGACCATTACATTTGTGCCTCAGGCCTCAGCACTAAATATAACAACAACAAAGTTATTTATAGTTCTTATTGTAAAAAATACAATAAATTATTACTTCCCAGTAGGCAGTTTCAAAAGTTTTTTATGAGGAAACAAAACATCCCACTTTAATAAATTTAATACACACAACATAATGCAGTCTTTTGGCAACAAATTTCACTGATGAACATCCTAACAACTGCCAACAGTCGCTGAATTCTTAAATGTTTTGGCTGATTTTATGATATATCATTCTGAATAATTCACGCCCCGTCAAGGAACACTTAGTGTAACTAGGCTTCATTTAACAAGATTGTCCCTCCAGAAATATTTTTTTGAAGTTTATTTTTCATACAAACTTCATAAATAAATTTCAATATTTCTACTCAAGCATCAAAACACTCAATTTTTGTAAAAACACATTACTTTTAGAAACCAGGGCTCACCTATGCAGTGTTGTCTCTAATACAGCACTGTTACATGAAAAGCTGCTACAGTTTTTAAAGCAAATTGTTGATTCTACAAAATCATTGGTCATTCATAAATTTATAATTATTATGTCTAATGGCTGCCCATCACTCTCCAAGTGTCTTACCTACAGTTTACATTACGAAGCCTGATATTCATGAAATTAAAATTCTGAGCACATTTCTTATTTCAGCAACACCTACGGGGTTCTAAGTCCACTTTTGAGCACAATGGTAATTTCCATGAGTCAGATGCTTCAAGAGGCAATGATTAACTAAACACCACTTAAAGAACACCTACTCACGCAAACTAGCTAACGGGGTTACAGCCTGCATCTTAATTTTTAATGGCATTAAAATTACAATGTACATGTTGATTACTTATAGTTTCTATTGCTCCTTCATCAATTAGTTTCCAGAATCATGTTCAAACATAAATCAGACATCAGTCACTATGCCTACCACGAGTAAAATAATTAGCAAATCTTACCTGGTTGCCATCTCGACCCTGCTCTCCTTCCCACGGTAGTCTATTCTTTCCTGCACTAAAGAATCTTCGAGGACTAGGCCCTGACATATTCAAAGAGTCGTTAAGTCCTGGTGTAGATCGAGCAGTACCTGAGGGATCAGCAGAGCCAGTCCCTGTAGTACCAGCCAATATCCAATCAATATCAGCACCACGCGGTGTGTTGTTCTGACCCCTAATTGTTCCAGATGAGGGCATTGGGACAGCATACTCAACCAAGCCATCTCTGTTGAGGCGAGGGAGCTGCCGGCGTGCTAACCTGGCAGTGATAGCAGCCATAACACCATCACCACCCAAAGTAAGCTCAATGGCATCGACCGCTGACACTACTGGTTGAATGCGTCCAGGTCCCATTGCTTGTGCTATCACGGCAAAGGCTTCCAACGCTGCTTGTCGCACTCTTCTCTTGCTGTCTACCAAAGCTGGAGCAATTGCGTTGGTCAAGTCTGGTAGATTGAAGTCTGAGCTAGGAAATGTTAGTAAAGCAGCAATGAAAACATTGACAGTTTCTTCACGTACTCTGGAGTTTCGATGCTGTAAGTTTGTAGTCAGCACAGATAGTACAGCATTAGGAGAGAGGATTTGCATAAGCTGCATTAGCACTTTCATGTTTTCTTGCCTGATCACAATTTTATTGTCTCCTAATTTGTTTGAAAGTGCTAACAGAAGACGCTTGAGTACAGGACGTACACTCACGCCAAGCTTAGCCACCAGTAATCCAATAATTTGAAGGCTTGTGACACCAATTTTAAAATTCACATCATCTAGGAAATCAAGAAGTAATTCAAAGAGTGATCCTAGATTGGGGTGAAGAGGTTCTGTATCGGTCAGCTGTCCCATAAGAGTCTTCAACTCTTCAATTCCCTGTGCTCTCATCCTCCAATTGCTTTGATCTCGAAGTTTTGACATAACTGACACAGGAACAAACCCAAACTCCAGTGGTCCGTAGTTTGCGTCAAGAAAATCATCAGCAGTGTTACTTATCGCAATAGTATGTCCTCTGTCCAGTACAGTTCCCCTTTCTGGTCGTTCGACTTCTGCGATGATCCCGTTTGTGTTCAAGTGACCGGCGCTCTTAGCTTTGCGACCTCCAAGAACCTCAAGATCTTTCACAGGGTCGGAACTACGGTTTTGAAGGGCCAGTATGCATACATTTTGCTGGTCAGGGGATAAGCGATTAAGGTAGCTATCGAAAATTGAGGATCCTACGACACTTTTTATCCTTTCGAGAGAGATAACAGCAGGTGAAGTTTCGGGCCTCGATGAGTTTTCCAACCTACCAACGAGCGCTTTTGTCAACGTAAACAGATCTTCGTGGGCCAGATTTGGCATTATGAGAATTGGTAAAGCAACTAAACTTTCTGTCCTTGTTCTCCTATTGTCACTTTCAAGCCCGTGATCGATGATAGCGTTCAAAACAGCGCTGACTTGCGAAGAATGTTTCATGTACACATGCAGCGTCTGAATAGCAGATTTCTTCACCGAGACTTGGTTGTCTCCGATGTTTGACACGAGTTGAGGAAGAACGAAAGTCATACAGCTATCTAAATCTTCTCCAAATTCTGGGATGATTTCACACAAAAACTCCGTACAACGCAGTCGTGTGTTTGAGTTTAGGTCGGCCAGCGCTTCCTGCAAAACGCGAAATAGAGAAAGTCGGTCGTCAAATTGTAAGCGACCACCATTTCGCCGCGCGTTTGTTCGGAGCTCGTCCAAAATGTCCGCTTTTCTTGCCGAATCACTGTTACTAGCTAGTCCTGCTAGCACTTCATTCTCTTCCATATTTTGTACGAGGACTTCATCGGGCTCAACGATCACTGATGACAGTGGTTTCAGCTTGGCAACACTACTAGCCATCTACTGAATGCATGACGGAACGTATAAAATCTACTAATTGCCACGAAATTATCAACAAACCGCTGCTACATAACCATCGCCAGGGGTTTTGTAAACTTGATCGACGAATCCACACCTTCGTCACGAAAACCTCTTGTGCGAATTACAAGCTGCCAGGCAAAGAAAACATTAGATAAGGGAATATATTTGATCCATTACATTCGTCAAGAGTTTGAACGAAATTCCACAAACTTTAACTCCGGCCAGATTGAGGTTCCCGGATGAAAGAAATTGCCATCAAATCATGCACAGCGGCATGTAAGGAGCGTTCTGATTGGCTAATCGGCAAAAAGTAAATTGAAAATACGTAAAACTTTTCGAAAATATTGAAGTCAATCCGCAAAATTTATAAACCGACTTTTTAGTATTTTGTCCGATGTCCGCATTGGTTAATTAAAAGACTCGTTGGCCATTATTATTATCGCTATTATTAACCTTGGCATAATTATGTTTTTACTCCAACCTTGGTTTGTCTCATTATGTTTGACATGCTCTATAAAATACTATGTGAAGTATTGATCTACCTGGTTGTCGAATAGAATTAATAAATTGGGTTAAGTGTCATTAAAGAAGTTTGGAAAATAATGAAATTTAGTTTCGGCAAGGTGTAATTTTCGTATTTATCTGTCGGCGCCAAAATTTCCAAACCACTTATAGAGAACGGAAAAGATGTTGTTTTAAAAACACCTCGCCATAATAAACTTCAATAAAATAAACACAACTCCATTTCCATTTAATTTACACGAAAGTTAAATGTTTACATGTGAAAGCACTAAATCTGAATTTATGACAGCACAGATAGAGCAAAATTATTTTTTTACAATATGAAAGGACAAAGTTTACTAAGGGTAGATTATATTGGCAATATATCTTAAATTAAATTAAATTGAAACTGCGTGCTTTATCTTATCTCACGAGTAAGCGATGCGTGCAAAAACAGTGCCTTTGAGTTTAAACCGAGTTTCCTACTGGGTAAACAGTTTGAATGTATATTCTGAATAAAAATTTGCGTCAATCTTCGGTTAAAAGGAAACACGATATATTTTTTTGTTACACTTAGCTCACGTTCTTTATCAAACTGACCCGGTAAAACTAAAAACTAGTTTTGATTTTCATTGGCCAGGCTCTTATCAGTTTTGTGAGATAGATTGCCTCACCTGATTCAAACATAATATTTGATTTTGTATATGCACGATTTCACTGAGTAAACTGGATCGCACGCGAATATCTTGCGCTCACGGAGCGCTGGGTGACAACCTCCCTGAAGCTAATTAAACTACTATGACCAAGAAAAAAAAAGTGAAATCTTATGAGGAAAAATCTTACACGGCAGTAACTGGTATCACGGAAACCAATCAGGAAAGAAAGTATGAAAATAGGAAGGATACTAAAGAGGGATTGCCAGCTGGCAGCGCAGTGCCTCTTGGGTATTGAGATGTCACTCGGCGCGAGAACAACAACAAGATGGCCGACACATCAGCGAATACCGCGGTATTCCCCGACGTGTCCGCCATCTTGGAATACCCGCTGGAAACGACGTTGAGGTGGGTGTACGGGCTCCCCCTACCATTTCTTGTTTTCTCGAGTCATCAGCAACTCCGCTATGCGCTTTATCAACTTGTTTAGTCTCAAACGACTTAGTGTATAAATGAATGTATAGGATGAGCAAACGTTCCGCAACAAAACGTTCCTTACGGTATCCATTCGAACGCGGTTAAACGCACGGCAAGTGAATTAGCCTGCGCAACAGGCTCCCAGCGAGGGCCGGGGAAAAAATTCGGCGAGCGAAGCGAGCTGTTAAGCGCGAAAAAAAGAATTCCACGAATTGCGCTCTGCCTCGTTATCATTCTGCTCTCGACTCTCCCCGCTCGCTGTAGACCATACTTGGCTAGTTCGCACTAAACCCATTAACACAATTGGGAGCCTGTTTCCAGGCTACAAGTGAACGGATAATTTGAATAAGCTATCTTGTTCCAAGACAACTTGGACTGAAATGCAAACTGTGAAGGTAAATGTTAGAGATTCATGAGATGTGGGCTGTGTAGGTGTTTGTTGGGAATTAATACCATGAAAGCTGTGTAGGTATATGTGAGAGATTAATGACATGTAGCATGTGTAGGTATACGTGGGAGATAAAGGAGATGTAGGTTGTGTAGGTATCGTATTGTACCGGTATATGTAGGAGATTAATGAGCTGTATTGCTGTGTAGGTATATGTTGGGAATTAATACGATGAAAGCTGTGTAGGTATATGTGGGGAATTAATGAGATGTAGGTTGTGTATGTATATGTAGGGGATTAATCAGATGTAGGTTGTATAGGTATATGTCAGGGATTAATGAGATATATTGCTGTGCAAGTATTTGTGGGGGATTAATGAGATTTATGCTGTGTAGGTATATGGATTAATGAGATGTATGCTGTGTAGGTATATGTGGAAGATTATTGAGATGTAGGATGTGTAGGTATATGTGGGGGATAAATGAGATGAAGGCTGTGTAGGTATATGTGGGGGATTAATGAGATGTAGGCTCTGTGGGTATACTTGGGGATCAATGAGATGTAGGCTGTGTAGATATATTTGGGGAGATTGATGAGATGTAGGCTGTGTAGGTATATTTAGGGGATTAATCAGATGAAAGTTGTGTAGGTATATTTAGGGGATTAATCAGATGAAAGTTGTGTAGGTATATGTGGGGGATTAATGTAGGTATATTTGGGGGATCAATGAGATGTAGGCTGTGTAGATATATTTGGGGGGATTGATGAGATGTGGGCTCTGTAGGTATATTTAAGGTGGCTCAAAACAGTTTCCAGCACTTAGATTTGGATGGGTCGTTGTAACCACTCTTTATCACTTGATGCTACAATCACGGTATAAAAAAACTGCCCAATCATTGGTGAACACGTTGTTATTTCGTGACGCAATAGGTTACCATAGCGACAGTATGACCTCTAAAAAACACCCTTAATTACAGCTTTAGGGACTTATAATTCTAAAACGGCACGGTGAAATTTTTTTGTATTATCAACTTTTGATAAGCATGATAAGACGCAACTTTTGGCAAAGTTTAAAAAAATTCTGTACATAGGGTTCAGAGCAACCTTAAATTTTCGAAAACACTACGCCGGAGGAATTAAAAACGCATGCAGCTTTATTTCAACGGTTAGGCCTACGGTCCAGGGTAATCGGTCACGAAAACGGAGCTTTTCGAACGCTCTTCAAACCGAAGGAATTTGAAAACGCCGGCTTTCAGTTTTCGTGTGGACGGAAAACATTTTAAAATGGACCTTTCCGAACACGATAGGATCAGGAGAACCACGTGATTTCCCTGGCCGAGATTTCCTCAAACAGAAATATAAAACGACCGGTGATTGTTGCGTTTTTAAATTCCTCCGGTGTAATGTGGACGACCGGGCCTAAGCTTCCTAGGCTCCTAGTGAAGTCAATAATCAGACGACGTTCTTCAATGAGTCCAAAGAGAAAAAAATAGGAGGTCCCGCGCAAAGGAGAAGGTAAAGGTAAAGTCTGCATACGAGCCAAGTGGTCCATCAAGCCGGAGCTTATCCCGGTTTCTGTAGCATTAAGCGACTAGGAGTATTTCTACTCCCCCCTGGATGGGATGCTAGTCTATCGCAGGGTTACCCCCGGCATTAAGTTCGCCGGTACCCATTTATACAACTGGGTGGAGAGAGGCACTGTGAGAGTAAAGTGTCTTGCCCAAGAACACAACACAATGTCCCCGGCCAGGGCTCGAACCCGGACCGCTCGATCCGGAGACGAGCGCACTAACCATGAGGCCACCGAGCCTCCCTTGCGCAAAGGAGAAACGCACCATAAATAAACACCCTAAACAAAATAAATATTTAGGGGTGGATCTCTTTACGGACCTCGACCAAGTTTAATATTCGTTATATGTTACTAGCATTATCACGAAGGCTGACCCGGCGGATAAATAAAGTCTTACATTACTTACTTTTACTGTCGGATTTATCAGAAGGAACCTGGAACACAATTAAAAACCTCTAGTTATTCATTAGTAAGAGACTATGTGTGTGGAATTCACATAACCAAAAGGAAATTCATGACATTCAGATCTTGGGTACACAATTTTTATCGAATACCAAGGTATGTGATTCGCATACATAAAAGGAAATGCATGACATCCAGATCTAACAGTTGTTCGTATAGTGTGATCGTCCGGGTGAGGGTAGCTCTGAAAAGAACTGTTGTTGGTGACTGACGTTTCGACAACCTTAGCGGAAGTCATCTTCGGAGTCAAGTGAATAGTGTTTGTCAGTCGATGATGTTATAAGTCCGGTCCGTTGATCGCGATTGGTCAGTTTAGCCATGATGATATTGGCTGAAAGACTCGTGTAAAATTTGTCATCAGTCATTGGTCGGTTTCGATCCGTCTATTGTTAGTCAAAGGTGTACAGCGACAAGCCGTTCCTATAGCACAATCGGAAGCCTGTTCACAGGCTAAGTTGGCAGAGATCTTGTATACGAATTGAGAAGACGTCTTCGCCACCTTTGCCATGCTCTAATATACAGGCAACATTTGCGTCAAAGCAGTTACATCTGCAAATCCTTTTTTGTGCGGCAACGTTTTTATGTCTGTAAAGGATATAACGTGGCTTAGGTCTCTAGATCTCTCTGTGACGACCTTCATTAAGTGGCACCCAAACGTTTCCCTTGTGTAGTCTCTCGTTGCTTACACAACTGTCTTCTCGAGCAGTATAAAATTACACCAAACTCTAACGTGTGTAATCGTTTCAGCCCTTTTGGACAAAATTCGTTCAGACCTTTTATACGATAGCCGGATTCGGATATGGTGTGTCATATTCTCTTGGTCTGATCGATGCACTGCCAAAAATGATCGGTCGACAAAATTGACAAAAATAATACTGAAGCTCATAGTCCTTGTGCAACGTTTAGCTATTTTCAATTGACTTATTCCTATAATTTTCCTATAATTTGTATCACAATTATTTGAACCTATAGTACCATGCGATCCACGAAGATCAAAGACATCAGAGGTCAAGAAAAGGACGGAAAAGACCAGAAAATCGTGTCACGTCTGCCACGATTTGATGCTCTATTTACTATTTACTTTGAATGAATGATATCCTTCTAGTTCAAAGAACGTTCACTTATCACGGAAATCTAATTGCTTGTGAAATAGCAAATCACGCATCACGTTATGATGTCCTGTCCCGCGTCACGCGGCTAATTTGGTCTCAATCACGAATCACCCATGCTGATTTTGGGGCGATCACACGTCACGCAAAAACCCTTTGCCGCCCTCTTTACGGTCTCGCTGGACGGACTAAGCAAAAGAGGGACTATAATTAGGCTACATCTTGACTCTTTTACAATACTGGTGATCGATATCAAGGAAAGTAACAGCAGGTATGTGCGTCTCCCTCCCTTCAGGCCGCTTTCGTGAAAGTTCAAGAAATTGTCTGCCTTAGCCGCTGATAAAATCGAAAGTGGATTTCCATTTGCCAGGAAATTCCCGTCCGAACTTCAGTCTGATTTCCCATACATTTATGCCATTTATATGTTTAGCGACTAGTAGAGTATGCATAGGAGCCCAGTAGCCCATCAGGCCGGAGCTTATCCCGGTTTCTGTAGCATGAAGCGACTAGGAGTATTTCTACTCCCCCCTGGACGAGATGCTAGTCCATCGTAGGGTTACCCCAGCATTAAATTCGCCGGTACCCATTTATACACCTGGGTGGAGAGAGGCACTGTGAGAGTAAAGTGTCTTGCCCAAGGACACAACGCAATGTCCCCGGCCAGGGTTCGAACCCAGACCGCGCGATCCTGGGAGGGGTTACTTTGGGAATTTCTGGGTGGGGATGTGCCGCTGGGACCCTGGAACCCTTAGCCTATACCAGAGCTAGTTCAACTGAATTTTGCTAACCTATCCTAGAGTAAACTCTCCAAATCCCCCCATCTATTGACACTGTTGAGGCTGAATTGCATAAATTTTAACTTGCCGATTTGATTTTTTTATATTTTTGAGTGGCAATTCCTGGTTTCCTTACTCTAGATAAAATCTTCAACCAGCCGGTCAGTTTTGTGAAAAATGATACCCTATTCTAGACCCAATCGCTCTGATTTATATACCCTATCCTAGAGTAAACTGCTTGAAAACCATACCCTTCACAGCGGCTCATACCTATAAAGCCCATATATGGCAGTACCCCCTCCCCCCACCCCCTTTGGGCGCGCGATTCGGTTACGAGCGCACTAACCATGAGGCCGCCCAATATAATTAGCTGAAGACTCGCACTAAACATCGCTAACACATTTTTGGCTCCTGAAATGGTCGATATCATGAGCACTTAAGAACCATAATATTAAGAAAAAATTTCATAGGGAAACTTTCACTTGGTACTTCTCACGATCAGTCCCAGCAAGGCCCAACCGACGTGTTTGGACGTCTAAACGCCGTTCTCAGGCTCTTCTTTCTCCCTCTTGGCTCTCCATTCTTCCGTCTTCATTCTTCACTCTTCACTCTCCGCTCTAAACTCTCCGCTCTCCGCTCTCCGCTCTCCGCTCTCCGCTCTCCGCTCTCCGCTCTCCGCTCTCCGCTCTCCGCTCTCCGCTCTCCGCTCTCCGCTCTCCGCTCTCCGCTCTCCGCTCTCCGCTCTCCGCTCTCCGCTCTCCGCTCTCCGCTCTCCGCTCTCCGCTCTCCGCTCTCCGCTCTCCGCTCTCCGCTCTCCGCTCTCCGCTCTCCGCTCTCCGCTCTCCGCTCTCCGCTCTCCGCTCTCCGCTCTCCGCTCTCCGCTCTCCGCTCTCCGCTCTCCGCTCTCCGCTCTCCGCTCTCCGCTCTCCGCTCTCCGCTCTCCGCTCTCCGCTCTCCGCTCTCCGCTCTCCGCTCTCCGCTCTCCGCTCTCCGCTCTCCGCTCTCCGCTCTCCGCTCTCCGCTCTCCGCTCTCCGCTCTCCGCTCCCTACCCTTCACCCTTTGCCCTTCAGTCTTCACGTGTGGACACACGTTCTTGTTTACCATCACGTCTCTTACGCATATCAATATCGACTGTATAAAAAATGCGTAGAAACTGTTATGCGATTCTTCAGAGTCATAGAAACAGCAGGGTTTGCGGTCAACCAGGAGCTTGCGTTTTTGGTCAGATCAATGACGCGATCACCAGCCGTACTTTCGAGAAGTGAGCCCGCGCTCAGCCCCTCTCAGTTTCGGGGCGGACCTGATCATGAGAGAGCGGCGGAAATCAAGCACATACAAAACTAAGCTAATTTTATAAAATTTACGAAGCTGTACCAATCGAAAGATCGGGTAAAACTGGTTTTACGCGGGAGTGATGATGAGTCTCCGCTTTCACTGTTTCAGCTCAATACCTGAACGTGACCTTGTTTTCACGCGAGGGTTTCCCCTGTATTAGCTGATAAGTGGATAAGTGGTGTGATGTCGAATGATGTGTCAATGACATTCCGTCTTTCAGTAAAAATTTCCAAGATACGTAAAGTTTGCGCGCTTTCTTCGCGACCGATTTGTCAGAATCTATAAAAAGAAACACATACAACGACAGATCGATTTAAGCACTTTTAATCGTGAATTTCGTAAACGTTTAATATTGTTTCCTTCTCTCTTTGGTATGTAGTCTTTGGACCGGAAGACCATATATGGGATGTGGCATGATTTGAGTTATTATTAGAGACAGGTCATTGTGCAGTAGTCAAAAGCCTGTGGTCTTCACAGGAAGTTCTTTTATTCATCCACATTGTTGTATTGGAAGGAACAATTTTTTTTCCATCCAAACGACAACGCTGCTTCACTGAAGTACACGTTCAACAGAAATAATCCGATCACAAAGCGGGCCCGAAGTGTGACCTCCTAATATGGAAAAAAGTTGATCACGTGGCTCTCAAAGCCAAAGGAAATCTGAAAAGAAGTCGCAGCGTTTTCTTGAGAAAAGAACTTGAAAGTCAGCATTGTTAATTATCAAAATGGATTGAGAAAGTTTTTGCGTCTTCTCACGACGGCATTACGACACCATAAGCCCAGTTCGTGGCCGACCAAGACAGATTTGATACCTGTTCAAGTTGGCGACGTTAAACACGACATCATGGCTGGTTGTGAAGAAAGCTGTGGCTTCTACTTCGTTTTCGCGCTTGTGACGTTTTTTGTGTGGATGGACCTCAGCTTCTTCGATGAACTTGCAGAGCATGGTTCATTCTACAATTCATCAATGGCAGAAAATATGATGTTCCCCGTGAAATCCATAAAACTCCGGATGCAGGACCACACGGATCATTACGTAAACCTTCCATGGATGCAATTTTTTAACGAGAATACCGGCTTACACGCCGTTCCCGGCGTTACTCCCAATCTTATCAGTGGAATTCATCTCTTTCTCGCTGTCCTGGCTGCTAAATGCTTTATTTCGGGCTCCCTTGGTATCCGAAGACTCGGAGTTGTCCTTTACGAACTTCGCTGTCAGCTTGATATTTTAGACGGTGTTGTATTTCGTGCTCAACAAAATTTGAAGGGGAATTTTATGTCCGTTTGGGGCTCCATGGGTTATCTTGTCGACGCTTTTGCCGATATGTGTGGCGGTCTTTTAGTTGGAGGAGCATGTGCGGTTTTTCTAAATCGATATCCACCGTGGAAACGGGTCAGAGCAAAACCTCATGATGAACTTGAATCGGGAAGAAAAGCGGTGTGTTTTCAAAGCGAAGAAGAGGAGCGATATGTCCATGTTAGTCGGCGTTCAGTGAATATTAAAATGCTGCTTGTTGTGGTGCAAATAATTGCCAGAAGTGGTTTTTGGGATCATTACTTGCATTCGTATGTGGAGTTACTGGAGAAACCTAACCCAGACATACCAAGGGTAAGTGGCATGTTTACTCATGCAGCTGCTTGTAGTAAGCTCTTATATTCTATTGTTGGACTTGGAAATTAAGGTTCGTTTTCCTTTAGAGTGAAATTTGTTGTATAATTCAGGGTAAATCTCTGTACAGAGAGCCTAATTTGCCGACAACAGTAAAAAAAAAACGGGGAAATATTCTCGATTTTTAAATTTATGAAAACAGACTACCCTAGAAAAGTACAAAATGTAAGCTTACAGCAGTCCTACTATATATAAGAACTTGTTATTTCTGAAAATTTTGTTGAAAGTTAGAAGAATTAATCTACTGGATTAATCTACCAAGATGTATAATATGCCCAAGAGTTATATGCAACAAGACATCTATTTACTGTACAGTATTTATATCTGCAGAAAACAGACATTGTCCACATGTCACATTATGCAGATTGTCATTATGCAGATTGCACAAAACAGACACAATAGTTTCCTTTGTTCGCTGTCCTTTTGTCTAGGTGGCAGTAAGACCATTAAGTCAGAAAATGAAAAGAAACTCCTTATGATTCTGAATAGCTAGCAGAAAATTTGTGTAACTTGAATCCATCTAGATATAATGCACCGTTGCTCAGTGCAAATAAATAACTGAATAAACTGGTCATAGCATATCATGCGTCTGGGTATCTTTATTATACTCATAGGCTCATTATAAGTATATTCATAATGCAGGTGTCATTGAATGCTGGTTTAGACGCTCAGCATCATTGTGTTAAGTCTGGTTTCTGCCACCTTGTGTTCCCGAAAAACTTAACTCTCACATTTCCTACCTGTCTTGACCCAGACGCATGAGTGACTATTGTCAGTAAGTTTCTTAGGCTACCAAATAAAATGCTGGAGCAAGAATGTGCAGTGGATTTTCTATACTGGCTCTATACACCTGCTGGTGTATTATATTTCCTTCCAGTGCAAGAACACATGTAGACATCAATATTTCAAACCATTCTCAAAAATGATTAGTTTCTTAAACTACTGCGCTTCTTCACTGGGAAGATGAAACACATCTATGATCAGTAGACCTCTTACGCTTTGTTGTCCATTTCTATTAAGAGTGTCTTTCTGTTTCGACTTAAATCATGTTCAAATAGGTATGAATCTACTATTACTTTTAGAAAGAGGAAGGAAAGGTGTTTTAGAGAATGTCACATGTAGAGGTTTCAATAATCTTTACGTAGGAGGTCAAAGCTGCAAAGTAGGAGGTTCACTGAAGTTCAATTTTTGCTGTGATCTCTTTAAGAAATTGGACTGCAACTTTAGGTGAATTTGCTGGATATGGTGGAGGATTTTAGCCCTTAACTGATCTTATTGAAACCTCTCCACATGATCTATAATGGGTAATAAAGATATGAAGCTAAACAGGTCTATTAAAGTGAATTCATGCATGAGTTTCAATGCAGAAAATGGAGATGGAAAGTTGAGCTTTGGTAGATGTCAATCATCTCTGCCTCTTCTCCTCTATTGTGTGAAATCTCAAGAATATCTCAATTTTGCCTTCAAAGTTTGTGGTTTATGTCCGCTGGAACTCAAGTTAAAATTTTGATCACAACATTTTTGCCTGAATGTCCTTCATCAGTTTGGTGTTTTTGGAATTGTCAAAAGAAAGAAGCTTGGACCATCCACACAGTCGAGTGCAACCAAATGTCTTTTAGTGGCACAAAGTTTGATGTGATTTCGTCTAAGTTAATGATCAGTTATTGAATCACTTTAGTATAATACTATAATTGCTACAATAAATACCAAGTGGAAACTCTGATCGGTGCTGTTTTTATTTCTTGAAACAGGAATTACAGGCAGAAGTGCTGAGTTACCGTAGCACATGGGCTGTGATGTGGCTTTGGAAAGTGTCCAGTGCTGATGCTTTTCTGCAATTCACCATCCTTGCAGTCCTGTTTGACAAGTTATGGGTAAGAAGCATGATTTTGATAATCTTGATTTTCCCTATTCCTTGATGCTACTTAAGACAGTGCTGCTTGCCTGTTGGGCAAGTTAAAGACAGAAGCTGCTAGACCAACTGAAACGTCTTCTATCCCTGGGTGCTGGTGTCGGGCGGTACAGACGACTCAAACAATATCGAGAGCTCAATGAACACAGTCTTTATTCCTGGGCTTGACCACGAGGACTTCGTGTTACAACAACAACATGATCTGGGGAGCCTGGATGTAGTTTCCCTCAGGGAGGGCCTAGGTACAAGTGACAGGCCAACACTGGGACACATCTTTCTTTGCATGCTGTAAAGTCCCTGCAGTTTGAAGCCAGAACATTTACCCAGCTACCTTTGTCTTGACAGAAGGTGGAAAATCCACCTGTTGTTCTACTGAACACCCTGACAGAAGGTTACTGATAATCAAAATGTAATACAATACAAAATGTAACCAGGCTGTTGATGTTTGGTATTGACTTTGGTTTGTTATCAATTTCAGGTTTGGGTACAGATGTTGAACTACTTTGGTCCTCTTGAGCTTGCATTTGTTATTGTGTTTTCTCAACTGCATTTAATGGAGGTACGACAACTGGCTTAGTAGTTTTATCCACATTTTATCCACCTTTCCACACTAGTATAATGCATCAATTTAATATTTTGATGCATTTGTCTCTCTTGCCCACTTAAGAATCAAAATGGCATCAGCATCTTCTCCTACTTTACCATGTACATTAAGAAAATTTTGCCTTCTCAAATGAAAACCATGTGTTTTTAAGTCTCCAAAGGTGAAAATGTTTCGAAAGCCTCCATGTTTTAGCAGTGTTTTGATCATTACAGCGTGGAGGATAGCTGAAAGCGCATCCTGTTGACTGACACATGTTATATTTCTGCGTGGTTTATGTTTTAATGTAAACTCCACATTCTAATGTAGGATCATTTTAAGTTTTTTTTTGTCTTTCCAGGTGAGAGCATACTTACTTGGAACATAGAATCGTTGTCAAGCTATTCAGAAGCCTTCTAGAGCCTGGTTGGAACTTCTTGCTAATTGTCATAATAATTTATTTTGATGGGTCAAGGTGAATGTCATGGTGATTTGCACTCTTAACCCTTAACATGGCTGTAAAGAATGGTTAAAGTGGCCTCAAACTTCTGTCATGTCAACGTTCACAACTTGGCAACTAAGTTGGCAAAGGAATTCACCGCCATGTTCTGAAGTTTGTGCTTTGACTAATTTGACAACTGTAACTACTGTAACAATAAAATGACTTAGTTCATAGTGAACTTGAGGAACTTCAAACAAATTTTGGAAACTGTTTGTTGAAAGTTTTGTGAAAAGTGCTGTTAAAGAAATTCTTGCTGTGAAAATACTGGTTAAACCTTTTTTCCTGACCATCATATACATGCAACTATGTTATTTCTGTAAAAACTTGGGAAGGAAAAAGGAATGTCATGTGTGTTGTGAAGAATTTCTTTGGCTTAAGTGGCATTTCTTTATTTTCTTTATAATTGTGCCAAATCAGATGTTTAGATTTATGGTGTAATAATATACATTCAAAAATTTCAACACTGTTTGGCTGAGAGCACATCAATAAATCCTGAATGGTGCAGAAAGTTGAAATTAAATTACAGGTATATAGTTGCGCAAATAATCAAATAATTTTTCTCATGCAATTTGGAATGAAGGAGCACTTGTAAATTTTTCAAAGACTACAAATTACACAAGCCTGTAGGGTTACGTTTGCTTATTTATATATTATTGTACTCAAAATTGTTTGATTTAAAACTAGCCTTATTATGTGACTGAGAAAATTATTTCAATGTGATTGGCTGAGAGCAGGCTAATTTATTGTCAATTCTAAATTTGCACTATATGCATTATTTAGCAAATCAATAATAAATCTATATTATTAGATGTTTTGGTGTGTAGTATCGCTGTATATTTTTACAAGTTGTGCTGTATTGTTGCTGAGCTCGTAGGGCGAGTCAAAATAACAAACAACGAGTAAAAATATAAAGTGATACTACACACCAAAACAACTAATAAGAGATTTATTATCCAACTGCTGTAGTCAATAAATTCATCAATGAAGGAGGGAGAGTGTGACACTTTTGTGTGCGCAATTTTTCAGTCATGTAATAAATGAGTAGTAGTATGAAAGCTCAATCAATTAAGGATTTGCAGTACTTCAAATATCACTCTTACTGTAAATCTTTAATTGCACTTGCGTTCATAGGATTACCTTTACGGCCAGTTTTAAGATAATCAATCTAGAATATCAAAGATTTTTGTCACTGTTTTCAGGCACCATCGTAGCTGGAGAGTTGTACTGTAAACATCTATAGGTATATTAATTAGTATTTAAAATTATATTCTTATTGTGCATCTATTTATCACAATGGCATATTTGTTGATAACAAAGGCAAACTCAGCTATTTGTGTACAGCATTATGAAATAAATATTTTTCATTTTTAATGAAAAGTTTAGAACTCTGAAAGTGAAAAATTAGTTGTTTTTATTATTGTCCATCAGTATTTCCTTGAGCACACAATATGTTCATCCCTGGGTGGGTGGATGGGTGCTTTCTGTTGTCTGCTTATTTCGTATGTTTTGTACATTCTTGTACATATTTTTGTGTCAAAATCCTAAATTGGATTTAAGTACACCTTGAGGCTTGAAAAATGAGTCAAAGCGCTGATCGGCATTGGTCCGTCATAAATGAAATTAATTTACAAATAAGTCATTTCAGATCAAACTGTAATAGGACTGTGTGAGTCCCATTTGGTCTGTAACCATACGACTGTAAGTCATTACCAAACTCATAAACTCAGATAACCTCAAAATTGCACTCTGATTTGTTATAATCATGAATATAATTACAGACTTAATTTGGACAACAGGAAGTCCTTTTACCAATTAATCAACTATAGCACAAAAATTATTTGAGGAATAAAGAAAGAAAACAGTAAGAGTATTCTAACAGAAGATGATAGTTGGGTTGCTTTTTTAGGAGCCATGAAAAGGAACACTAAAAATAATTATTAATAATGTTTCCTCCTAGCCTTGGTTGCAAGCTAGTTCTAGTTCGACCAATACCGAGAATACGAATATGGCCTATTCAGAAATTTTGTTATAGGTTGATTAATTCTTCATTTTTGGTGATATTTTATGATTCGAGTTGATTACACATTAATTATTTTTGTTTCTTATGTAAGTTGTATTTAATAAGGTTATGAAAATGTGTGAAATACTAGTGTTGGTAGTCTTATACTAATGCTAATTTATTTTGAAGATTAGATTACACCACTTAACTATAGATGGCAAAGGAAATTAATAAGAGCACTGCAAAATAGATGTAAATGTGATTATTTGATAATGTAAGTGCATAATTATCATAAATTATTGTTACGGTATGATCAGCATCATAACATGCTTCTTAATCTTTGTTAAAAAGTATTGTGTATGAAATGTTAATAATTATTAAAAACTTGTAAATGGCTAGTTTGACCCAGTATTTCATCTGGACAGAGGGACACATCAAAGATGCTTTTGCTTTGGCAAAAAGGTTGAGCACTGCAATTGGTTGAAAGTGGGGCTTGGAGGATGGTGCTTAATGACTTTGCCGAAGCAGAAAAGGTTGATGAGTCCCATGGGCGAGATGCTGCATCAGACTCACCATTCACAAGTTTTTGTCACGAGTAACTTAAATAATTATTTTTTAAACTTTGTTAAGGTGAACTTAGCTCTGCAACTGAGTACCAAGACCAACAAGAATGCTCTAGTCATGGCTATTTGAAAGGAGTTTGATGTAGGGTGTTAAGGTTATTACTTTGCCAACAGCAGTAAACCTGACTAACTCATGACCCCTCCTTTCAAAGATCTGTACAATACTAACACCTTATCCTGTAAATAAATGAAAACATTAAACTCCACTTCATTCTGGAACATGCATGTAGATATCTCTACTGTACAAAGTCTTGTTAGAGATTGTGTAACTGGAAACTTGTGGCCGTACAGGGACACAACTTATTAATAAATTCTGTAATAATAAATTGGGCAATATGTTTTGACTGATGTCGGATCATATGTCATTTTTGAAGAAGAAGAATATGATCGCATAGTAACTTATAAAGGTATTTGTGTCGATGAAATAAAATGCCACTCTTTCCACTGTTGTAGTCTGTATTTAATTATTTAGCCTTACCTCTGACATGCAGTCCACCAGCATGCTTTGTAAATGACACTGGTTAACATATTGTGAACTTTACGATCAGGGAAAAAGATTGAAATATATGATATTCGCCGGTTGGGAGTCTGTATGGTGAACAACTGTGGCCTCAGGCAACATTTTCAAGTCCAAGGTCACAGTTTTGCACTTTACGGACTGACTATAGCCAGTAAATAACTTATTTATTTTTCCTCCCTCCCACTTTTATAATAATTGTCAACTTTTCACACGTTACTGTGACGATGGACAGAGATAGGAAAATCCAGACCGCACTAAGAACCGATCAGATTACAAGATTTGTTACCATGCCCTTTTGGAAAAGATCAAGATAAATCCTTTAATTTCAATGAAGATGAACTGTGCCGTTGTATAATTTGTACAATCTTCCACTCAGTTAATACATTAACAAATATCCGCACCAAAAAACATTTCAATGTTGTCTTGGCATCATCAAGTTGGAAATTAAAATACAGTTGAACCTGTACTGAGTGGCACCATATCAAGCTGTCACCCTCTATTCAGCGGTCAGTTTTAAAGTCCCGAAAACTACTTCCCTTAATTACTGTAATTTTTACTTCTATTAGTGGTCAATTTGCGAAGTCCCAACAGGACTTTGGATCTCTATTGTCTTGACCTGTATTGAATGGTCACACTGTCAATTATTTGTTCATACAGTTTCAAATATGTAACAAGGTACAAGGACTTTTCAGCACTGATTGTATTTGAACCGTTCTTCTTGCAACCTGTATTAGGCAATCACCCTGTATTTATAAGCGGTCACTTAGCCATTTCCCTGAGAGTGACTGCTTAATACAGGTTCAACTGTAGTAAGTTTTGATTACAGGTGAGGTGTGAATGGTTCCATGTGTGAAAGTATGGAGCTCCAACCTATTCTCCTAAACTGTCCTCCCTTGCAAACTGTCCCACAGTAAATGCCTGGCAAGCCTCCTACACAGATGCTCTTTGGGTTCGTCACGCAATCTTGTGCGGAAGATTGTGTGATGAGCCCAAAGACTGTCTGCGTAGGCGGCTAAAGCCTGGCCACACTGTTTAAATTTCCCCTTGGTCAAAAGGAAATCATTGTCCAAGACACTTGCCACAGGTAGAAACCGGCTCTAGTCAGAATCTTTGTTTTCAAAAATTTATTAAAAATTTCTGATCAGAAAACTGTCATTTCAAATACAAGTACTGTCTGTAGTAATTTTTTCCATGTTTTAGGTTAAGCCTACAGTTTTAATAATTATAACTATAATTATTATAGTATTAACCAATGAGGTGTAAAATGTTTTCTTACAAATTATTAAAGCCTACAGTATACAGAACTTATATTAAATTTTGTTTCCCTAAAAGAGTTACGAATAGGGTATTAAAAATCTGCAGATAGTGTCAGATCCTCAACTCTGCCCCCAAAATAAAATTATTAAAATCTATTAATAGTAAATAAATAAATAAACACAATTCTGCAACATCAAGGAAGTTTCTGCTAAGCTTAATACATCTCTAAGAAAGAGAAAAAAATCAGGCAAGAGGAGTTACCACTTGTCTCCTATCACAAGCAGATAAACTCCCTTAGATGTATGACCAACTCTTCAATACAAACATTTAAAGAAAAATGCAAACTTGAAGGTTCAAGGCAGCATCATTTAGTCAAGTTAAGTTTTCCTTTCCCATAGAGAGTGATAAATTATGAGCATGGGATATATACCATGCTAAAAATAAAAACTCTATAAACTGTAAGAAAGATGTTCTTATCCAGGAACCTGACAAGAATGATTATCATTGTATTCTATGTTAATCAGGTAAACAGCATAATGTCAGTGCTGGATGGCATTAAAATGTACGTTCGCAGGAAGGGAGATGGTGTACTGTTCACACAAGGAGATACAGGAAGGGACAAACTGTAGAGGTGACCCCTCATAGAGTTGGCGGAGCTTGTATGTGTTTGCTTAGTTCTTTGTCAGCTTCACCACTGTAATTTTTTGTTATTGCAGCCTCATGTGGGATGACTATTTCAAGGCCAGTGATCCACAAGAGCATGCATCATTGGTTCTATGCAGGGTAAGTGACTAGTCTATTTCGCATCATATAATCTCTTATATAATGCCAAATAGTACATTTCATTACTGGTTTTTATGTCAACTTGACTGTAGCAAATATAATTTACTGATTAGTGAAGCCAAAATTTATATTTTTAGAACAGCAATAATGTGCAGCACATTAAAATGCACATTTTTTTTATTATAAGCCCTTTGACAATTAAAAAAGCTGCTCACATTCTTAGTGGTCCTTTAATTGAAATAATTTCATAAAAACACATTGATAATATAATATTGCATTATTTTAAGGTCATATAACTTTGATACAGCTGTATAATATATTCTATAAAACACAAATATGATACTGAGTTTGGGTAATGCAAACAAAGCTTGAATTGTGTTTGTGGGAAGTCTCACATCACATTGGCAATGTTGACAACATCAACTAATACTATACCCTCAAAATTCTTGGTCGAATCAAACAGAACTGGTGAGGAAGTTCTTAACGTGTCTCAGTAAAAGTATATCAAAGGTACATGCTGAAGAGGACATCATATTATTTATTGCTCAATGTCGAAAAATGAAGATATCTATTTACAAAGCATTTTTGACTCCCCTTTCCTCTCGCATTTAATTATTTCTTATCTATCTTATGGTTTACTGTTAAATGCAGTTCCAGAAATATCCATTCCTATCCCAAGGAAGGTTAGCAGAAATTCTGAGGGGGAGGGGGGAGAACTAGTTAAACTGAAAATTCCTAAGGGTTGGTTGAGCAAGGGAGGGGAGGGAGGGGGGAGAGCTAACCAAAAACATTATGTCAGGAGTATGGATATTTCTGAAGTACTTAACATTCCTTTACAAAACCCTCTTCAACAATTTTTTAGCCTACATTTAATGAGCTAAGCATCTCATGTGAGAAAACCACAATGCCAAAACCCTATCTCAAGTCTTTGTAAGAAATGTTCTTACTAACTACTTATCAACCAAGAGTGAGGTCTTTACAGGAAAATCTCAGACTGAGACCTTGCCGTGTTGACTGTCAGAGCGATAGTGAGGTTAATATGGCAAGGTAGAGGTTTGAGATTCTCCCATTAAGACCGAACAGTTGAGGTTGATATTAAGTTGTTTACTATATGGCTTTTTGCTTTGTTTTAGCAAGCATGCAATCCACCCATGGGCATATTATGGGAGAAATTATAATTCCCTACAACTAGCCAATTAGAGTGCACAGTTTGTCAGTTACAAGAATATGCCATATAATAAATGTATGAAAGTTGCTACTAGGTCATGCATTGTGCATGAATGTTGTTTAATGAGGGCAAACTTATCATGAATCAAATCTCTTCCTAGTAAGTAAATCACAAAGTACTGTACAGTACGTATGAAAAGAAGTTGGAAGAATTTCAACTTTGATAGAGTAAATGACAGCAGGCCAGCTGACTCATTCATCCTACATGACAGGAAAATCAGACTGCTCAACTGCAAGGAAGAGAAACACACATCCCAAAAACAACACAAATGAACCAAAGATTAAACTGAATGTGACTGAGCTAGCGAACTGTCAAGGAACATTTCTTGGGTGACCAGGTCTGTGAAAAATAACTGAGAAACATCAAATATTTTCCTGTCCAGACTGAATAACACCTGATTTGTTTTTGTTTTTTTTCACATTCTGAATTGTGCATGGTAACTAATTCCTCAAACAAGGGTCCTGGGCTGGATGACTTTTTATGGACTGACTTGTGTCAGTCTTTCCAGCTCTTCCTATATACATTACAATATGGTCAATATTGTCTTGAACAAGTGCATCACTGGATTCACAAAATGGTATGTATGTGATATTCCTAGTAAAGGCTCAATATGAATCTATATTCAATAATAAAATTATTACTTCAGTCCATAATTAAAATTTTGAATAACTGCTTATATACACATTAATTTTGAAAATGTTTACAGAGTTGCTATTCCAAAACTACATCGACTAGAGCACATGCTCTTTACATTGTGCCATGTGTTGGAAGATGGATCGTAGCGTTGAACAAGACTAAGATAACCTGTGCCGTCATGACCACCAACTGAATACAGAAGTCCATTCAACACCGCAACACTAAGACCTGTGCGAGGGCGACTCATTGGGGCTACCATAGTCCACTCACTGGAGACTGGGTCAAATCGTTCAACACTTCGTAAATGGGACACGCCATTGTGGCCACCTGAAAATAAAATAAGTAAAATTAGAAAATAACCCAAAGGAAATATGCACGCTGATTGGTTTAAAATAGTGTTTCTATAAGTTGATAGAAACACAGAACTGGCACAAGCTGTTTCAAGAGCAGATGTAATGATAGCGCGAGTAAAGAGAATGTACATTTTGATGGTCAAAGTAAACAAAATTAATTGTTTTCTTTTTTTGTCTCAGAATTTTTTAAAAGAAAGAGAAAACATGTTCTCTGTGTTCCTATCAAGTTATAGAAACACTCATAGAAGTTTGGGAGAACTTGAAAAAGCTGTGGAAACACTCACCTGTCTCCCAAACTTCCACTATCGAGTTATAGAAACACGGTACATATTTTATATTTCCTAAATAAAGTTTTTATGTTCATGTAATCAATTGTGTTGTCACGGGAACACTATTAAACATACCAAATGTAACACATTTGCTCACCAACTACATAGAGGCATCCATTCAAAACCCCCACTCCAAAATTGATTCTGTATGTGCTCATTGCGGGCATCATCTCCCATGAATTAGAGGCAGGGTCATACCGTTCAACAGTTCTCAGATAGGATGGCCCATAGCCCCCAAGAGCATAAAGATATCCATCACAAACTGCTGTGGCAAAGCAGCTTCGACTGTAGTGCATTGGTGCCACATGACTCCATTGTTTGGTGTGACTGTTGTAGCATTCCACTGTATTGAGGTATGAGTTGCCATCATAGCCTCCAAGAGAATAGAGGAAGCCACCTGGACAAAAATAAATAATTATTTAGTACTATACACTAACAGGCAATCATTAAAGATTTACTGAAAGTCAAAAATGTAGAAGCCATTACTTCCCAATCCTTGTTTCACGAACCTTTAAATTTTATCTGAGATTTACTCCTTTTGTGTAGAAAATAAACAACTGAGATATCACTTCCCTGAAAGCTCACTCTCCCAGATTTCCCTGAATGGTAGTCCAGGTAAAGAAAACGAAAAGTCTGCATACAAGCCAAGTGGCCCACCAGGCAGGAGCTTATTCTGGTTTCTGTAGCATGAAGCAACGAGGAGTATTTCTACTCCCCCCTAGATGGGATGCTAGTCCATCACAGGGTCACTCCCAGCATTAAGTTTGCCGGTACCCATTTATACACCTGGGTGGAGAGAGGCACTGTGAGACTAAAGTGTCTTGCTCAAGAACACAACACAATGTCCCCGGCCAGGGCTCGAACCCGGACTGATCGATCTGGAAACCAGCGCACTAACCATGAGCCCACCGCGCCTCCCACGGAATAGTAGTCTACACAGCTTTTATGAAATTTGAAACAATTTTTTACATTCCCTTACCTAACGGTTGCACTGTGTGGTTGCTGCGACATTGATTCATGGGTGGCACTCTACTCCATTGACCAGTATCAGGATCAAAACACTCACTTCCATTATCACAATATCTGAATGGTGCACCACTGTGCACGCCAACACCGCAAACAAGGCCACCAACTGCATAAAGTTTACCTACAAGAAACAAGCAATCAAAGACTTATGCCCTGTCTGTGCAAGTACAGCTGCCTTACTTTAGCACCAACAATTTGCTATTGAATGATATACTTGTATTAAGTAATAACTACTGTGTAAAGACATCAAGGCAGTCCTAGAGTCATATTTTATTAAATGTGAACATTTGTCAGGGATAACGCCTGGGGGTGGGGGGGGGGGTAACCCCCTTATGGGCTATATAGGTATGTGCGACCCCAAAGGGTATGGTTTTTCAGCTGTTTCGGTCATAATTAGGGTATCAACTTTGGCCATTTTGGTTTTACATAGGGTATGGTATTTGTACTCTGGTCTTGAATTGGGTATGTTGTTTAGAAGAAGCTACTTTGTCATCATTATCGATAAGGCCATAAACAAAAACCCTTCAAAAATTATGTTTATAGCTGGGCAACTGTGTCAGCCGCAATGGTCATAAATAGGGTATCAAAGTTTTGGTCTGGTCATAAATAGGGTGGTGAAAATCGCAGATTTTGACCATAAATAGGGTAAGGGTTTTGGGAAGTGGGTTGCACACCCCCACCAAATTTTTCTGGTAGTACCCCCCTCCCCCCAGGGAATAGCGCAGCTACCCAGAACAACTATTTGCTGATCTATTTAATTCTCATAGCTGACCCTGAATCAGAGAGGTGGTCCTTCCTACACTAGAGAAACATAATCTTTCAAAAAAAAATTACCTGCTGCTCTATTTAGTGTACAAACGGGACATACAGACAAGGCCCCAGTTTAATTTGCCAGTCAAGATTTGGAAATTAAAGTAGATCCCTTTTCTTGAGGAAATGCCTAGCACAGACATGATTTGTCTCATTCCCATTTTAAAAGCATTAATAGATTATCTGTCTCAACTAAGTTTGTCTCCTCATTTGTTGTTCAAGATGCATAAAAGCAGTTTGTTATGATGCCTAATCCATCAAGTTCCTGTCTTTCCACTGAGACAAAGAGTCTGTCATGCTAAAAGAACTTGCTCTCTCTCAGATACTTTCAATAAGATTAACAAAATTCAAAGCTGTTGTCAGTTGAATAAAATATCCCTAAATTGATTTTGAAATTTTAATATAATTCAGTCAGCAGAAACTCAATGTTACATGATGATTGGCTTCTGAATGTGATATTTTCCCTTTTAGTTTCTATTCTTGTCTTTGAAATCTGACTTGGGTTTGCAAATAACTCTACCTACCTAAATAAATACCTGCAAAATTGTGGCTGTGAATGTGGGAGGAGACAGGTTTGTTTACCCCTTTTGGTACAAATATTTAAATTATAAATAACAAAAATTGAAAGATCATTGATAGCACTAATCTGTCATCAAATTGTGAATGATTAAAAATATTTTAACAGTCAACATTGTAATTGGTCAAATTATCCACAAAACGTGTATTCACTACCGGTGAATCACACAAAAACAAATCAATGACTCATTTTCGTGACCAATAACTGCATTGTGGACTGTTGACGTGAATACAGCTTTAAACTACGTAAGGGACTTAATTACCATCTAAAACCGCTGCTCCAAACTCGAATCTTCTGAGATTCATGCTCGATACTTCAACCCATCTGTCTCTTTCGGGTTCATAATATTCAACACTACTCAAAGTGGCAAAAAGGCCATTTTTACCACCAAGTGCAAAGATGCGTTTCGGTGCTCGACGAGGATTCACCGTTGTGTCACAAGAAAGGCATTTTCCTTGCACAAGTCTGTATTTTAACGCTTCGTTTAATAAAATTTGGCTCGTCCTGTCTGCGCGAATCAGTTCATTTGTCTCGTAGTTAAGTGTGAGGAAACGCAATGTCAACAGAGGTAACCGGACGTACTGAAGCAGTTTTCCAAGGAGTGAAATTCTATCCTGGAGTTTGTGTTTAATCCAAGATAGCACTGCTTCAAACACTACTTGTTCTGATACAACGTTTAGGTTGTCATCCCGGAGTAGCTCCGTCAGCTGAGAAGCTGAGAGAAGGAGAAATTCCTCGTGTTGGATCACTTCTTGAAAGTGGTCTTGAACGTACTTCCTTGATTTCTTCGTAAGGCTCTGACAAGAGTAGGCTTCCGCAAACTTGCTGATTCCTAAACAGTTGCTCGAATGAAGCTGCTGGCTAAGAAAATGGCAGCAGATCTCCTTGACCCTGTTTAACTGCAGCAAATTGGCAGCTGGTAGCAAAACTTGGACGTTCTCTTGTGTGACTTGAGCTTTTCCGGTGTACGCGAAATCGACCAGAATATGAAGCGCATTTTCGTCGACTTCTTTTAATTGGATGACTTGTTTTTGGCTTTCAAGAAGTTTTCCCGTGAACATAGCATTAAAGTAGGGACTGCAAGCAGAAAGGACCACACGATGGGCCGAAACCCTGTGTTTTCCAGCACAAAGTTCAACATCGCAAAGTTCTCGGCGCTGTCGCAGTTGATTCAATCCTTTTAGCAGCTGGTTTGAATGTACCACTTCTGGCGTTCCCGAATTAACCTCCGATTCATTCACCATCGTTTTTCAATCCCTGCATTGATCAATGCAAGGGAAAACTGACGAACACATTGAAATTTCAAACCAAAACAAGCGATATTCCCTTCGAGAAACCTTTTTCGAAAGGATTCAGCGACACGACAGCCTCAGATCGCTCAGCGGTTGATTGTGTGGAGCATGTCAAGTAGCCTTGTCTGAGGCAGATGGTTCTCTTGTCTTCTCTTGTTACTCTTCCATTTTACGGTTTGGAACAAAAAACACTTCGCGAAAAGAGGGACGATGTTGTCACTTCGTTAACAATTTGATTTTGCAACGTGTCTTAGGACTGATTCTGTTTCGATGGAAACCCCCTAAAACACTGGTTAAAAATTCATTAGCATGTTAAACACATTATATATTTAGACCAGTGTGTGCTAAAAATAAACACTGCCCGGAACAGGTCACGAAAACCCAACGAAAATGACTTGACGAAGAAATTATCTATAAGGCCAGTTTTGGGTAAGTGAGGAATGTTCAAACGATTTTGTTAGCGTTGAATATAAGATAAAGATATCAATATGAGCTAATATGCCAGTCTCAGTTATGCAAGAAACAAATGCATCATTAATATTAAAACTAGTATAATATCATCTGGTTTTTACCTGGTGCATATAAAATTGTGCTACCTGGGTTTCTGAGAGATAAAATTAGGGCGTTTGTAATTAGAGTGTTGACGAAGGAAAACCGTTAGCAGAAAAAGAAGCCATATATGGATACTATAGTGCCCCGCGGCGCCAAAGGTAAGGAACGGAAGCTACCCAAATAAGTCCATTTGAAAGAGCTTGGACTCGTTTGAACAGAGAAAATAATTATTTAACAATATGCGAGTAGGGAAAATATAACACAGCAACAAGAGCCAATCTAGTGCCAGTAGAGTATCGGCTGTCATCTTGTTTATAGAAAAATTCCACTGCCGAGGTCTGGGTGTGGGGTACACAAAACGTAATTAATTATGTGTGCATACATGAGATCTTGTCCCTACACTCAATTTGATAAACATTGTACCCATGGCAGCTTATCCTTAATATGGAGACAATCAATTTTACCTTATTCCCTTACTAAAGACTATGTGAACCAAATAACAGGAGCTCCGAACTAAACTTATTTTTTTTAAAAGCAGTTGAAACAAGTTGTGATTGCGTCTTAATAAGTGACTACTGAGATGCAATTATCAATATACTGTTTGAGCAGACATTTGTTTTCCAAATAAATAAAATGCGGTACGTTATTAAGTTACCGTATTAGTACAATAAGACTGTTTATACATGTTTGGCTTCCAAATGACCTACAATCCCAGAAAATAGGGAATGAAGTTGGCATCCATATAGCAAGCAATGTGTTTGCTTGGTTTTTGTTTTCACCTTCACATCGACTTGGAACGTATAAGAAACTTTTTCAGCTGTGACCTTTTTGTTTTGTTTTGTTTTTGTACTGCCTCCTTCAAACACCCGTCGCTTTTCTTTATCTACGTAACAAAAGTTCTAATTAGCCCACCCCTCCCTAGGTGGTATTTAATTTCTCGTGTATCTTAGCAACGATCAGATTTGTTGCATTCCAGTACGGTAGGCTCTATTTGTTTCGTGGATAGAAGAGTAAATATTTTTCACGGACTTCGAAAGTGTAGTATTTACAAATCAATTAACTGATATCCCGATGTTTACGACGAGCTTAAACAAAGAACTTTATGGTCCGTCCCGGATCAGTGCAAAAACTGGAATCAAAGATATTCTTTTGCGCGATCATGTGTTACAAGAAGGAGAGTGGCATTCTGAGCAGAAGAATCCCTGGAAGACTTCCTTTTCGATTTCTTTTGAGGTAGGCGCTAGTCAAGTTTTTTCTTAATTGAAAGATAACTGAAAGATTGCACATCAAGATCATTTGTGATGGTTAACGTTCTGCGGCTACTGTAGAAATCAGAGGAAGCTTCTTTGAAAATATTTGCACACCACACGAGGTCGTCAAGGGTCAAAATACTTCAAGGACCGCAAAAATTGTTTATTGTGCTCCCCCTTTTAATTGCAATGTATCTAAAACGTACTTCACCGCATCGCGGTGACTGAAAAATTTCCGGCGTGATTCGAGAGCTTTGGGACACAATTTGTAATATTCTCTATAAATAATCAAAAAAAGAAATATTATAATGAAAATCTTCGTCATTTTGCTTGTAAATGGAAAGTAGTAACCAGTGGTGTAAGAGATTCGAAGTGCGTCGCATTTAATATTGACGGAAATTTGATTTGGCGATCAACAGCATGGAGTTTATAATTTGTTGCTATTTTCTCAATTTTCTCGTTTAAGAAACCTGACGTAGATAAAAGTGTCAAACATGGCAGGAAACTGGATGTGCGGGTAGGTTGCTGTGTTTTGCGCAATAGTTGTTTAAAGATTTATTACATTGTCTGCATTGATAATGGAACGCCAAATATACGTAAATTTGCCGATCGCGTTGATATTTTTTTAATGTCGATTCGCAAAATTGTGATACCAATTGTAGAACTCGTCTTCTTTGCTCTAGCTAATTGTACTTGGAAAATACGGCAAAGTAGTGTAATGGTGGAGTAATAATGGCCAATTATATTTGATTTGCGCTTGTTTATGTTGCCAGACAAACGTCACCAGTTTTGTACTGGGTGCAGAGGAGGGCCCCTTGGTGGCAACCACAGCTAAGGACTTTGACAACAAGCTCCAGGGAGTCCCTGTTAAAGCTGCTCCTAGCCAATCGACAAGTATTGCTGTAAGTGAACTGCATTGTGTACTTAATAGTGTAATACTTAGTGTAGGACTTATTAAATTCCTTTTTAATATTGTTTAAGAGTAAATTTAATTTGGTCTTCGTTTAATTAACAGGATTTTGCTCCTAAGTACATGACTGATAGAACATTTGGCAAGTCTGGATCAGTATATGACAGCATGTTTGCAAAGGTATTCATAATTATTAATTAAAAAAATTGTTTAGAATTTATGAAAAAATGCATTGACATAATTTAATCCTTATAAAAATTTTTCTTTCCTCTTACACTGAAAAAGTCATGCTCTAGACCTTAGTGATTATGATTTTTTTAAATTATACTTAGTTCTTTCAATATATTGATAATTATAATCCATCAATTATTTTCGCTTGCACGTGTTTGGTCTAAACACATCATGTAACTGAATATCCCCCGGCAAAAACTTGGGAATATCTGAGTGAAATTTCCCAATTTTTTAAAACCGCACGTGTTGCGCAAAAAACATTTGAAGAATAATAAACACATTAGCCTCCATTTGGCACAAAAATATGCTCAGATATTTGTCTGCAGACATCATCTGTTCCTCAAAGCTCGCAGTTTTCCTCAAGCTACACTCTCAGAAAACTGTTCACTTCTCAGAACAGATCATGTTGGCGGACAAATATCTGAGCATGTTTCTGCTTCAAATGGAGGCTATTGTTTATTTATTATGAAATAATTACCAATAATCATAATTTACAATTTTTGTGACTTGCAGAAAGGCCAGGCACAAGGCTCCAGTGCAAAGAACAGAGCAGAATGTCAGAAACATACTGATGATCTGAATGCTACTCATTTTCAGTTTGGAGCTGATTTGAATGGGTAAGAGTACCCATCAATTTTGGGCTATGCTCTGCATACAGTTACCCAGAAAGTCTAAGAAATGAAGTTTGTGTAGCGGAAAATAACTTTCCCTGGTTTATCTGAGTGACTTTGCAATGCATGATCCACCAAAAACTTCAATAAAATGAGAGAAGGCTGTTTGCTCTTGTTTGAGCTTGAACAGATTAGCTTAGGGAGTTATTAGTTTTGTTGTCTGCTGGCAGCTGGATTTTTGTCAAAGGGTTTACTTAAACAAGTGTAATCAGCCATTGTGAAATTATGCAAAAGAACTGTATGACTGAGAGCGAATAAAGCACATGCCACGCCCATGTCTAGCCCCATTCCCTTTTAGGCTAAAGCGTCTTGCCTTAAAACCCTTGCTGAATTTCAAGAGAGAAACAGACTGCCAGCTGTCCATAAGTTTTGTCTCTTGATGTTTTTAATTCAATATTGCAGGTATGGTACAGAAACAAGACACTCCTTCAAGAACAAGTTAGAAAACTCTACAGAAGAAGTTGGCTCCACAAACACAACTTCCAAGACAGCTTTGGAGACTTACAAATCAAGTGTATTTAGACAAGGTGATTGGAATGTTGCTGAACCATGCTCTGTGCAACACTCAGTCACTTGCAATGATTTCCACATCAAACCATTTTCTAGCAAGACTGATGGATTCACAGATATGAAGCAGCAAGGTGAAGAAAGACAGGCTGAATCAGAAGAATATCCAGTCAACCCAAGAGGTAAAATATTATTTGTATATATAATGAAAAGATGATGTTGCAGTACTTCATTATATCACTGTGGCTACTGAAAAATTTCAATGTATATTTTAAATTGAAGCTTGGTGGGCAACTTTCGTATTGACAATGCAATTCAAAATTTTTAAATTCATTTCTATTTTTTTTTGAAATATGAAGTTAATCTGGTAATTTCAACAAGATATCTATTATTCTTTTGCAGATGATCCAAACCATCCCTACTATCAACGCAGCACTCACTTTGTGGTAAGCTCATGTACACACGACACACATTTTTACAATAACTGCAGGAATTCTTGTGTGCTCATTGGCTAATTTTCATTGTCAATAAGCAGAGTGACACATGAAATTATAATTTATGCGATGTGCCAAAGAGCGAAAATGTGCAATTTGACAGTTTGTTATGGTAATAAACAAATTGATGTCAGTTTTTCATGCGTCTGTCCAGTTATGGACGATGAATTTCGTCTTAACATAGTCAAAGTAGTATGCGGATCCACTCGGCTATCCCCTCGTGGATCCACAGCTACTTTGACAATGTTATGGCAAAATTCATCATTAATAGCAGGACAGACGCATGAAAAACTGACGTCAATTTGTTAATTAGATTACTTTTTAAAAAATACACACTGAATATAATAAATTGGTGTAAAACTGATGATTTATGGAGATCTATCATTTATGTAGTACATACCTTTTACGACCCGAGTTCGAGGGCTGTACTGTAAGTTACGGACCAAGTTTTTTCCCCATTGATTTATGGCCCAAGCGTGAACCATGTTGGCCATAAATCAAAGGGAAAAAAACAATGATTCATAACTTACAGTACCGACTGAGAAAACAAGGTTAGTAAGCTATTTTTTATATCTCTACCGGGTGTCTGACGGGTTCGGGAATGATTTCTATTCACACAGAACTGCTTCAAATTTCTATTACGCACCTTGAAAGCTAAACTAGACAATTTGAAATTATTGTTAGTAGGTTTTAATACACAATTTTAGAAGTGAAAGAAAGTTTTAAATGTTTACCTGCTAAAAATGTTACGAACACTAAGTGTTGAAATCGTTTTTAAGTTGTTAGCACGCTTTAATACACAATTTAGAATAAAAGAAAGTTTTAAACTTTTACTTGCTATAAAAGTTAAGAACACTTGGCGATAAATCACGAAACATTTTGACAACAAAAACAGCTTTAAATTTTAGTGGGCCGTACAGTACATTACGGCTCGCTAAATTGACCAATCACGGCATGCATACTAACTGGGAGATATAATGATAGTGAATATTGAAAACAAGACTAGTCAAACTTACAGACCTCTCAGAGATGCTCTAACAAAAAATCATACTGAGAGAGCACCATAAGTATAAGCTTGTCGCAGGTCTTCATTATTTATTTAAATTATCAATTTCTTTTATCCACATTTGGTTGTTTCTTTCAGTTAGGAACCAATGCAGATGACAGAAGGTCACTTTATTACAAAGGTAAGATTATCATAGTAATAAATTTATTGTATTAAATCAAGTTTGCATAACTTCAGATATCTAAATTTGTTTTCTTGTAGGAAAGCAGAATCTTTATTCTATAATGCAATCAGAATCATGTGCTGCATAAATTAGTTAACTAATGTGGTTGTGATACTCTTTCTAAAGACTGTACAGTCCTGGCCAGGATGGCATATAACAAAACAATTTGCCAAAAAAAACAAAAATGACAGGACAAGTGTGACCATAAAGGTCTGCCCCATCATATGACAGCTAACTAATAAACTTCTTTATTTATATCCCTAGATTTCATGCTTGGTAAACGAGAATGCCTGATTAAACCGCTTCCTGCTCCTCCTCCAATCTCTTCAAAGGTATTTATTTTGCTGTGCTGTGCTGTAACCAATATTTTTCACATGTATATTTTGTTAGCTGGGTTAACATTAGTTAAAAATGTATATTTTTGCTTTCTTATAAATCTTTTTCTTTTCAAACTGTTAGGTTCTTCCAAACCTTGAGGACTGCTTGCCACCTTGCTCAACAAACAAAACTGATTTTGTTAATCACAAGAATCATATTAGGGAAATTGGCCAGGTAATTTCATTTAAGACCATAGAGCAGGTTTCAATTGAGTGTCCTAAAACCAAAACCAAAGTAATCACTCTAGCCAATCACAAAGGACATGGACAATCCAGTGAACCAATCAAAACTGGAAGTAATTACATGTATGTGACACAAAGCATGGGGAAAAGAGTGCGAGTGAGTCAGAAATCAGGTTTTGGTTTTACTTCTGATTGGATGAAAAGTGGCGTGAATTTTTTAAGCCAACTGTGTAGCCTAGTTGATGCAGAACCAATTACTTTCCGACAATCAAACGAAAACTGCTCTGTAACTTAGAAAGTTTTAGAATACGATGGAGGTTTGTAATATATTTCAAATGTTTAAAACTCAAGATGAAGAGAGACATAATGAAAGATTTTGTTTTTCAGGGCAGAGCTGCTGACACTAAATTCAATAGGGTATGTATCCTTTGGAATTTTACTTTAAAATGTTTCATGGCCAGAAAAACTCAAATGTTGGTCAATGCTAGACTTTTTTTTTCTTCCTCATCTCCAGGATCGTCATAATACTCCAGCTGTTGTTTTAGCATGTAATGCCATGCGTCATCCTGGTGACAGACAGGCATCAAGTAAGTGGTTTAGGAAGACAGTGAAGTACAAATCAACCCAATTTATGCTTTATTTGAAAACCTGTCTTTTTAATAAATGGGATATAATTAATAATATTTTCATTACGTCTGATCTGATACGTCATCAGATCAAACCTTTGTTATTGAAAGAAGTAAAATGATGTAAAAGTGTAAAAAAAAAATAATTATTATCTGTTTTTGTTTAAACATAATTTTTAATCCATGTGCCTCTGGTTCTCTAGTGACAGGGGCTGACTACCTACCTCCACCAAAGGGTGTTCCTTACTTGAGCCCCCAGAAGGAACCCAAAAGTAGATATCGATATCTGGACAGTGATGGGGCCCTCCTAAGGACACCACTATGGCCCTTACCTTCTGAGACTAAGGTATGATTCTATTTTGCTTGAATTTTTCTGTCGTGCTTACTTGTAACACTACTGATTTATAGGTGAAGGGCAATGATTTCTGAACCTCTATTTAAAATTCCTTCTGTCTAACATAAATTTCCGAAAGTAACGAGCCCCGTGAGGTCAAAATATTGTGGTCGCTATTAAATCCCGAAAGTAGCGACCCCCCGAAAGTAGCGAACCCACCCCCAACCACACCTCCTCCCTGAAAATAGTGAGACCTAGATTCAACATGTTCAATAGCATATTAATTTTTTTCGGGTGAAAGTTACGTATAGTAACATTTTCAGCGGGAGCGCATTAAAAGGAATGTTTCTTCAAACTAAAATTGAAATCTCGACCAGTGCACCGAGATATTGTTACAGCAAACTAACGTAGCAGTGCGTCATGAAGTACAAACAGTACTTCAGTACTACAGTAGCTAACTTTCCTCTTAACTACTGACAACACGGTCTAGACATGAAGAGCTCACGATCACCCATGTGGCAGCAATGGAGATTTAAACTGGAAGAAGAGCCAAGTTCTACCAACTTTATATAATGCTTTTTGCTCCCCGAAAGTAACGACCCCTCGAAAGTAACGAGCCCCAAAGGCTGCTAATTGCGCCACGAGGGTCGCTACTTTCGGAAGTTTACGGTATTTTTTTTTTTTTTAAATCAGGAGGAGTTTATTCCTGTTGAAGAGCTGGTGACTGGTGATTCAACATCCAAGCTTCAAGAGAAGAAAGCAGATTGCAAGAAGAGAATTCAAGATAACAGGAGCACTCATTTTCAGTTTGGTTCAGATGAGGAGCCCAAGCATACTGAACAGGTGCAAAAATTCGGGAGCAATACTAATAATCATGCAGGGACATTTTTGCAAATGAGCGTTTTCGAACCGACATCTATTACCTCCCTTGATAGAAAAAACTCCTGTTTCGTTAAATTATAGCCACTTCCACCCTCCCAATCAGTGGGAGTTTTAGCAAACCACGACGGCGACGCCAACGAGAACGTAGCCAAACAAAAGTTTAATCAGCAGAACAATGGTCCTGCACGTGCGTTTTGAATCTTTGTACATTTCTTTGCCGTCTTCTGCAAAACACCAACGTGAAATGTCAAAGTCGTACGTATTTTAGAGAACGTGAACCGCAATGGCAAAATTTTTCGTGTCTTCCTTTGGAAGTGAACGCTGTCATTACATATTTAGCCTGAGCAAGTTTTTAGACCGATAGGCGAACTGAAAAGATCTACACAGTTGCGACATTTGAGAGTAAAATATGAACACTTTTTCTTTCAAGGCGTCGTCCTCGGTGTCGCCGTCGGCCGTCGTCATTGCTAAAACTCCCTTTATGAAACAGGGGTGACACTCACATGGTCACAACATTCCAAAGAGGGGAAGGGAGCGAAATATTTGAGGAGTAAAGAAAAAGGAGGGGGGGGGGGAACAGGGTGACGGGAGCCCGGGAGAGTAGGGGGCGGTAGGCGGGAGAGGAAAGGGCGGGGAGCGAGAGAGGAAAGGGCGGGAAGCGGGAGTCGTAAGAAAGGGGGACTAATTTATGAAACATTAAAATACTTTCAAAAATAAGAACCTAAAATGTTATTTGACTTACATTAGCTTACTTTGAGACTTCTGGACCGACTATAAAACGAAAATTTGCCCTTGAGCTGAAAAACTGAGGCTTACTTCCGGTAAAATTGGAAACACTTTTACAGTGGTTACGTCATAGGTCGTGAAATTTTGTCGCGTAAGCCTTTTTAGAGTGAGAGGAGCAAGGCTGAAAACAAAGGAAGAAAGGAAAAGAAACGTCTAAGGATTGCGCAGTTAAATAACTAGGATGTGTTTTGAGTCTCCTTATTTACAGGGGACGGGGGCAGAACGAACGAGGTCGGGAGTTGGGAGATAAAGGTACGGGAAGCGGGAGAGCAGGGTACGGGAAGTGGGAGGTTCTGAGTTCTGACCCCCCTGTAAACCCCCACCGCCCCGCCCCCCCCCCCCCCCCCCCCTTCCCACTCATCTACTTTTGTCCCGGATTGTGGTTTCTCTTTAATGTGCGACAGTGGAAACAAGGAATCAAAAGTGAAATTCTCACGACTGGTATTAGAACAAAATGCATGGATAAAACCGCTATAAGATGTGAGAATTTCTATATTAACCGCAATCTATCAGCCACGTCTTGCCTTTTTCTTCCTGTTCCCCTTGGAATCTTAACAGTCAATATCTTATTTTTTTTTTTTTCCAGCATGACCAGTTCTTGTCATCATTGCACCTTGATCCATCTCTTCCTGCCGCTGGGAGAAGTGAGGGCCCTGAACAAAAATACTCTCATGTTTATCCAAGGTCAGTTAAATGTGGAAAGGTTTGAAGAAACTAAACAGCAAAATCCTTGATAGCGCTGCATTAATTGCCGGTTAAATCTCAATCGATTCTTCGCGTTGATGTAGTTGCATGTAGGAGATTCTTCTTAAACAAAACATCATTGTCAGCATCACCAGTCTTGATCTCATTTTTGCGAGATTTTACGCAATGTTGCAGCTTCCCAGCTATTGATCAACTTGAAGTTAGTTAATAAAGGTAAATTAATGGCCGCCTTTCGTAGGGAGTTTATAAAAATGAAGTTTCGAACTTTAGCAGAGCGCTTGGCCCTGACGAAGGGCTAACGTCAGAAAACGCAGCTTTACAAACACGCTACGTAAGGCGGTTAACTTCAAGTTGATCAATACTGCATTAATAGATCGTATTTTTTTTTTCATTTACAGTGAATCGGCAGAACAAGGGAGTCATAGTGTGTCAAACATCCCTGCACGAGATAAAGTGTCCATGATTCAGAATCACATACAGCAGTTAAGTCAACACAGGTATCAACGCCTTACTATGATATACTCTTCTAAAGAAGAATTTATTTTTTCATTTACTCGAACATGCATTAACGAAGTAGAAACTGTTATGTTTATATAATGTTTTATTTTCACAGATTCTTTAATCCACGGGATCCGATGAATATAAACTTGCGAAAAGCCTTTCTGGAATTTGACACAGGCTTGTAAGTACAATATAGTTACTTCTGTTGTTCTCTAGAATCTGAAAACATTTGATGTGGATCAGTGGGGCCTGACTCACTACTTCTGCAGGTGTAATTTGTTTCTGCGCGTGCAATTTGTTTCACCTCCCGTCAGAAGTAGTGAGACAGTCACCGTCCACACTACGCCGTCATCGTTTTCGAAAGCTTCGCTTTCAAAATGTTTTCCGTCCACACGAAAACGCAAAGCCGACGTTTTCAAATTCCTACGGTTTGAAGAGCGTTTTCGGAAAGCCCCGTTTTCGTGACGGATTAGTGTGGACGGTAGGCCTAACCGGAGAATTAAAGCTCCTTTTTTGAAATTCCTCCGGCGCAGTGTGGACGCTGCCTCAGTTTTGATCGGCCAGGCCATAGAGAAAGCGAGAAAATAGTTTTCTTATATTCGGTTTGTTTGATCTTTTTTCAGGAGTGGTACAATTTCAAAGGATAACTTGAGAGCCGTTCTGAAAAACCTTGGAGTTGACATGGACCAGGACACGTTTGAAAAACTCTTTGAAATGTGAGTAAAAAATCGTTGTTTTGAAATTCATACTCGAAGTCGTTCATGTCATTTGACTTGTTCATTGTTACAGAGCTCTTAAAAGAAGATTGAACTCGGTTGCTAACGGCAACGAGAAATTTAGTTTTGACACAATTTTTCGTGGCTTAAAGAGCGTCAGTCCTTCACTTACCAGAGCAAATCTGCGATTTTGCGCTCACCAGGCTACATATCACATATTAATATTTCAGATGTGATACAAATCATACTGGTTACATCGACTACCAAGAATTTGCCAAACACTTGACGAAGGACCTCCCCCTGAGTCGGGGAACTAAACCTGTGGCTTCTTCAGTAATGAAGGCGGACTTCTGCCCACCAGAACAGAGAAGGTAGATTAATTCAATTACTTTGCAAATAGTAACCACTGTTGGAGAATTTTATATTAAATGGTTCAGTCCACTCGAAAAGCTGGACGAAATCACATGATTGAGTTCATTTACTCCCAGCAATGAACTTGGTTGAAAATTTAAACAAAGTCGCAAATGTAACTTGCCTAATTATATTTAAACAAAGCACTGTTCAATATATTTCATTTAAATGATTTTATCCAGAGATGTAAGAGTTAGAAATTGTTGTACGGGATAAAAACATTACCAAAATGTTCGAACCACGTTAACTAACGTCCAGTGCTCGAGATTTATAACTGTGTGCGAATTTTCTTTACAGATTCACGTCCGCTCAGTTACGCACTATAGAGATGGCGAAAAGGATTTCCCCTTTATCAGTGAGCTCGCACTACTTCCACAAACATCACTCAGGAGGTTTGCAGCTATTTTGAAATTTTTCAGTCAGTAGGTCGCCCGTTCGCTCGGTCGGTCGGTCGGTCGGTCGGCCATTCAGTAAGTCAGTCTTTTTTGACTGTAACGTTCTTCTTCTGTCCTCAGCACCTCGTCTGTCAACCACTGGTCAAGATTTTATCAGACCTGATAGAATGCCAGGTACGTAGCCGTAACGAGCCCTAACATTGATGAACATGTAATGTCAATACAGTAGTCAAGAGAACTGTACAGCAACAGATCAGTAATTTGATTTGTTATCAAATTCTTTTTACCCATGATATGAGAAATGCATGGAAATCAGTAGGAAGAATCTGTATTGTTATCGCTGAGTTGAAAGAAGTTAACGTTAAGTTTTATTCGCAGGCACTCCTCGTCTGTCTGCACGGTAACATTGGACTGAAAACACTCACTACTTGATGTAAACATCACAGCCCTCATATCATTGAGGCCGGAGTTTGCCATGCGATCAGAAATGCCTGAATAATTGACTAGCGTTGACATGTCAACTATGCAAGGCAATTGCATTGAAGACGTGAACGCTATGTTTAGACACCTCCTCGCCGGACTTTAAGGTGCTTTTCCTAAAAAGAAGTGAAATGACAAATAGCATTTTTGTAGTCGCAATTCGAAAACAGGGTTTTTGAAGTTATTTGTTACATAGAAATCTCATAATATCCTTGTTTCAAGGTCGTCGATCATTCTCCAGCCCAAGGCTTTACCATATTGAATAATTTATAAGTCTAATATTATAACATTTTTAATATGGTGTAAAATGTGTAAATAAAGACCGGTTTTTATTATATTAATGTGCTGTTGAATAAAAGTTGAACCACTTTTTAAGTCTATCCAACTCGCAGTTGTAAAGAAGTTGCCGTTACAGTGTCGTTGATTAAAACTAAACAAAGGTATCAGTTTCTGAATAATAGCCATCACAGTCAATGCGACATACGCGCAGCGAACGATAAGAAGGTTCGTACTAGTATCGTCGAGTATACAACGGCTTTCCTGTAATCTGATTGGCTGTATTTTGTATAGCATGGTATAAAGTTTGATATGATACAGTATTACACACTTTGATGCTTTCTAAAAGAACAAGATCGGGATCACATACATTGTAAAACTAGAACACAGTTTTATTACTTTTGTCAGATTACCGTTAATGATAATTTCTACTAGAAAGGAATCAAAGTACGCTTAAGAACAAAACACTGTTTTTGACTTGTAATGAAATTGGTATTTGCAACTGGTTATCATTGTCAACAGTTTTATACCCTTTTAAATCAGTTGTACACACACCACTTCTCGTTCAATTAAATAGTTAATTTGTATTAAATTAATAGCTCCTATTAAATGTTCGTGCAAAAACAATCAAGTTTGTTGAAGCTAAATACTTGATAAGGGAAACCAATGCAAAATTCTTGGCAATATTCCAAGAGAATGCTTCGTTTTGAAGTATTACTGCAAACCAAAAGCCTAAAGAGACTACATGTAGAATATCTTCTTGCACTAACTCGAACTTTAAGACTTCATAGAAACTTACCCCACCCCGAATTTTAGAAACACTGGAATTAATTCTTCGTAGATGTTGTTTCCTTTATCCTTAGTTTGCTTATACGCTGAGCTGCTTTCTATATTTAGTGTGTCAGTTTTGACAGCAAAATACCCCGGCACACCCGGAATTTTTGAAATTTCCATATCACGTAATTTCTACCTTCAAATCTTTTGTTTTGTTCTTTGGCAGCTTGTAAACTAGAACTGCTTTTCTCCCCGGAGTCACTCATCTCACGACGAATCTATTTTTTACCGAAAATGTTCAAATAAAAGCTATTTATCTTTTTGCCCTTGATGAGCCTCAATGGCAAAAAAGTCATCTATATAGCGGTTGACACAATATGGCAAAGAATGAGCTTGCCGATTGAGTGAGGTCACACTGAAGTCACTTGTTTGCTGGCGATGTGCATACCATTGGTGACAACACATTTTCTACCATTGTTGCTGGTCATTTCCAGGGCATTTTCGTCTGCTTCGCACTCGTCTCTTAACAACACTGCCTCTTCCCTTCCCGGCGTCCTATCCGATGTCTTCTTACAGCACCACGAAAGAATGTCGCTCCAGCTGAATTGTCCCCAATCCCCTTGTGGTCCTATTGTGCAGCAAAGGGCTTGGAAGAAGAAAGTCGAAAAGGCCCATCCTACGGTCATGACCAACATCAGAAAATGGCCCATCTGTAAGTAGGACAGGACTCTGGACGGCATCATCATTGCACCTGAAAACAACAACAAAACAATAATACTGACAAAGTTCCTTAAGTGAAAAAAAAAACTCTACGGCATTGATTGATAAGAACAGTCGGAAGTGAATGACGGGGATTTTATACGAGGGCAGGGGTGATAACTGAAATTTTGATTTTGCTGGTGTCGAACTGACCTTCAGGCAGTGGGGGGGGGGGGGGGGGGGGAGTATAGTCCATACAGCTTTAATAAATGCTCACCAGCAATGAATGTTGTCACAGCTGCCATGGTGATGGCGGATCCCATCCGGGACAGTGAAAACTGAACGCGCGCCTTCCTACATTCCTTATTTGGAGCAAGACAGTAGGCTACCCCGAAATGCATCGCGAAGTCAATGGAGACACCAACTGCGACAGACATAGTTATGGACTCCAAGATGTTGAGCTTCCAGCCACTGAGCACTAACGAGCCGATCGTAACAGAAATAATACCAATGATTGTTAATATGGCGTAGATGCTGACAAGAACGTTCAGAGTGGTCAGCAACATTACAGCGAAAGCCATTGCTATGGCAATACCCATGGAAACCAGTGTTCCAGTAGAGAGGCTTCTTTGCAAGTCGTAAAATTCCATGGTGCTAATCAACCAGCCTTTGCGCATGCCCGCTGGCGCATTTTTAGTTTCATCCTCCATCCAGGATTCAATGCGCTCCCAGAACTGGTGCGCGGGTTCGTACGCGCGCGAAATTCTCACATTACTTTTCACGCGCATGTGCACACCCTTGAGATTTCCGTGTTTGTCGTAAATGAAGCTTCCTATGGTCGAGTCTTGTCTCTTGTATTTTAAAATCTGCGCACGAGCGTTTGCTGAAATGGCGCAGGAATCCAAAACGGTTTTGTTGAAAGGAAAGGGCGAATCTTTGCAACAAGGGTAATAGGAGACATGCGGCGTCAGCGGATCCTCACAGCTTTGATTGTAATACTTCTCTAGAAAACAATAGCTCTTTATACCTTCTTTTGTGGCGTAAAAGTCTTGCTTGCGAAGCCTTTCGCAGAAACCCAGAAACCATTGTTGGGATTCCTTGCTCGTGATGTCAAAATCCTCATCCCATTCAATTGTGCCATGGTCGTACGGGTTAAGGTAATCTCCAGTGTCAATTGCCTTAATCCCCCAAAAAATATCGATTGGGAAAGTCGCGCTTCCTTGTGAAGGACTTGTCTCGAAACGGAATTTATCTTTAAAGTGAAGTTCGTACGCTTCCAGGGGATGCTCGGATTCAAACATCTGGAAATCAGAAGATGTCGGAAGCTGGAATCCTGGCTCGAAGAGAAGAACTTCTAAACCGCCTAATGTAAGAAGCGAGAAGAGGACTATCCAGAAAAACCGCATTTTTATAACCACTCGAGGTAGAAATTCATTGAAGCAATAGCGAACTAATTTCGCTACGTACTTCTCATAGAACACTTTCATTTTTTGACTTGAAGACTCCTTAGTGCAGGACCGTGAAGCACATACATTCTCGTTTATGACACAAACAGCGGGAAACCACGTGACCATCATGCTGAACTTGCAGAGAATGGCTATACCTGCATAGATGCCGAAGCATTTAATGGTGGTTATTTGAGAGCTGAAGTTGGCAATAAAGGCAGCCGCTGTGGTGAAACTGGTAACGAACATCGATAAAGATGCGTGCTTCAACGTGTCAGCGGTGATTCGAGTCAGCGATGCGCCCGGGTTGTTTTGTTTTGATTGGCGCCAGACGTCAGTGAAGACAAAGGCGTCATCAGCTCCTATACCCACCAGGAATATCAAAGTAGTAATGTTCAGGAATGGGAAAAACTTCAAACCCAGCACGATCATGTACAAGAAATAGGCAATTATCAACGCACTCACAACGGAAAGCACTAACAGAAACGTAAGCAAAACCGACTCGGTGTAAAACCACATAATCAGTAGAATAAGCATCATGGCAATAGAAGGGTAAATGATGTCTGCCATTAACATGATGTTGAACATATCGTATTTTAAAAAATGAAATTCCGTTCCTACTAATTTAACACCTCCATCTGACACTTGCCCCTTCTTGATATGTTTCTCATACAATTGCCTTCTGAAATGTCTATCGCTCATCGCCGGACTCAATACCGCTGTATATAGCAACTTGTCTCCCTTAGGGGCGAAGAAGTCTTTGTCTGTAAGGTAGTAAAGCACATTGTGCACTGCGTTGTATCTGATACACTCTATGGGTAATCCTTGGCAAACGGGATATCCAATGCTATATTTAAAGTTCCAACAATTCTCTTTTAACGAAGCGTTGTTAAAAAACGGTGCGCACTGCCTTAGTAACGTTAATATCCGTGCGACATCAACTGAAGTTATATCTTGGCAAGAGGATCTCCCTGAAAGAGCTGCGATGTAATTACCGACTGACCAACTAGGACAACATTCGCTAACTGTTACAGTGCCATAACGGATGTTTCTTCTGTAGCAATTTGATTGAAATCCATCCGTCTCCCGCACGACTCGTTCTTCCATGCGGCATACAGCCCGAAGATCAGGAACATTAAACAAATCACCACCTGAAGTTATCGACGCGAAAACCATCTTGTACGTAATGGTATTTTTCATGAAGACATTTGGACTGTCACACATGGCCAGACGATATTTGCTCTTAACCTGACCGAGCTTTTCATCCCTTCGGGTTTTTGTTGTCTTCGTGGTAAGTAGATCAACAAGTGAAGACACGTTGCCAATGGTGATATTAATATCTTGTTTCGGACTGGTTGCAACGAGTCCACGATTTGCAGCCTTCCCGAGCGCAAGCATCGTGCGATATCGTTTGTTGATTACTGTTCCACGAGGTTCAAACCCCTAAGTTAATTAAGTAAAAAAAAGAAACACCCCAATTAGAGAGCAGTCTGTTTTTCACTGAGAGACGAATGCGCAAATGTGCACATCAAAACACTGTGATTCTCATGTATGTGCTTTTAAGATTAATATAATCTCTTATGCTAATTTTACAATTGCTAAAACTATTACTCAATCAAATGTTTCATGCAAGTTTTGCTTCTTTGAGATAAAAATGAAAAATTATTTAACAAGGCATAACCTTACCATAACTGGAGTGGAAAAATCTGGAATTTCAGGAGCATTAAACTGAGGAACAAAGGAGCAGAGACCACAAATCACGATCACCAATGAGGTCACGAAGAACACTGCATACGGGTACTCTGCTAGAACTACTGAGTACCTGAGGAGCAAAATAAAAACTTGGGTTTAATACTATCTACTGTGCAATACTTTTTGACTTTTTTTCAATGCTTGTGTTGGCACAGTTTCACGGCTGTTAAACGAAACAGCCTTAGGTTCCTGAAGTAGAGCAGTGAACCGAACAAGAACAGGCTTTAAATTCAGTTTACCAGTTAACAAGTTGGTGAAGTTACGTTTGACAACCTTTCTCCTTCAATATGTGGAGTGGATGGCTCAGCATTCGGGAGTGATCAGGAGTCCTCAAAGAAGTTGACTTTTTCCGCGGTGGGTGGGGGGAGGGGGGGGGGGGTTGGGGAGAGGCAGCACGCCAGTTTATCATGCAGTGTTGTAACATGCATATCATGTTAGCCTATCGGAAGTTACAATCAACAAGGCAGGTCTCATTAGAAGCTGCAATAACCAAGTGCAGCCAAAAACGGAATGGCAGCACTCTATTTACCTGCGTGTTTATTTACTGTGTAAGCCCACAGGGAAACCCGGCCTTGGGCAAAGTAGACGAAGAAAAAACTATTACCTCGGCATGTTACACTGGTTTGTAGTTTGGTTATGTTGCTCCAACCCCTCATTGTTTTCGTTGTTATTTCTGTTGTCTTCTTCGTCAGTTCTCTGAGCTCCTTCGCTCTTTAACGTAATCGCCAGGTTACAAAGCTGCTGATCATCCATACCTGAACAACTTAGCTTGAAAATTTGCTGTTTTGGTCATATAAACAAGAATTCCAGCTTCGCCCTACGAAAAGGCGAAAAGACAACACAGCCAGACGTGTTTTAACCTGAGAAAACTTGACTAAACAATCCAAATTTAAAATAATCGGAGAAACTTAAAGCCTAACTGGTTCAGTAGAGTAAGTCTCTTTCGAGGTTAATTTTAAATACTGGGGATTAAAACCTTTGTAAGCAAAGCTAAAAAGCTTTTTTAAGCCTAGTTGGTTAAAATAAAATCTCACTTGAGGTTTAAATATGGGGTCTCAAAAACCTCAATAAACAAAGTTTATGCACAAAACAAAACCATTTTACAATAAAGGTGTTTTCTTGTCGCGAACACTGAGTGACTTCGCCTTTAAACAAATTTAATATGGCGGGCAAGCTGCCATGGGAATATGAAACAACAGAAGACATGGACTTATTTATGGCTGCAACGGTTACAGTGGACATTTAGTCGATCTAGTTAGTTTGGTTGGTTTGCTCTCAGTTTTCACCGTCGAGTCAACATTTTACTCAGTTCACATACCAATAATAAATTAAGTTTTTAAAGACAGTTTAAAATAATAACAAGACTGAGCTTAAAACAGGCCAGACTGTTGGTTTTACAAGACCCAGTGTTCTTGGCTGCTCTATTTCAGTGCAGTGTAGGCAGGCAGGTGTGAAAGTTTCAGACGAACTACGGAAGTTTACGGAAAATAACGAAGCAAATTTCTCAAAGTACAAAATTCTTAAATTTTCGTCGCTAAAATGGATGTCAATTATCATATTGCACTTTGGCCACGCCGGCTTGGTAAACAGTATGAAAATTTAATAAGTTTTTGTCCTTATTTCAACTATTAATTGCTTGCTCGCCGCCAGTTTAATATCATATATAGGTGAATAAATCTGATTTGAATTTTGCTCACATGAAGAGAGATTTACAGTCATAACATTCAACTAAAAGCAAGTCGAGGTGACAACGTTGCAACGAATCTCTTGAACCACTATAATTTGTTTATTTTCGTTGCGGGTTAACATGGAAAAGTTTTCAAAATTAATATATGCTTGATGCGATTTCAACAACAGGGAATTAAATTGTTTTCATAAGTATCTTTCTCGATGTTCGTCTTTTTAAATGATTTTCTTAAAATACACTACTTTTGATTTCAAAAAGGGTTATGGAATTTTGTTCATACAATAAATAAATTATATCATTTGAACTATTTGTCTTCTTTTTCCTCCGAAAAGCTGCAAATTTCCTATCGTAAATGTGTTTCTTTATCTGTTGACTTAGGCTTTCAGCCGGAAGCTGTTTTTGTTACCTTGACTTTACCGCGTAATATTTTTGACTTGCAAAGTTCAGCAGCCTTAATCCCAAGTTTGGCTCATTAAAGTTAAAATCACTCATTAATGCTGAAACTATACATTTCCAAGAAGTTATTATATTTTTTTGGGGGGGGGGGGGGGGTCGGCTTAAATAAGAAATTCTACCATGTACCGCGTGCTGAGCCATGTGGTAATCATCATTTCTTGCTCATGCAAAATACATTGTAAACCAAACCTGCGCGGTTTGGAACGTATTCAACAAAAGAAAGAAACTTAAATTAAAATTTGCGCATTTCGTTATAAACGGTTGATATACTGCCATAAAAAGTTCACATCGACATTATCGAATGAGTATAATTTTGAGCGAAGCGTTAGCGTGCGGTTTTGCGCGGCGTTGTTTTTGGGATTTAGACTACCAAAGTGCCTCAATTTCACCTCAATAATGAGACATTCATTTTTAAATATCTGCGAGACACTTTGTTTCTCCCTCATAAAGTTGAGTTACAAATCGTTAAGTCAGCATAACATTTCTGGAGGGCGTTTATTGAAATATTTGGTATGCTTAATTGACAGCCTCAAATTTACCTGTAATTGCCAACTGAATATTCATCCTAACCTTCCTGATTTGCAGCTGAATTTTATAGCTTCAAGTGATCGCGCTGTCGCTGAAAATCGACTATGCTGTTTGAATCACTCGAAAGTTTCTTGTTTGAGCGGACACGGGCAATGGAAAAGACATGGTTTAATTTATCAGCGATGGTATCTTTTGCAAACGACGTAATTTTGTAGTGAAAAAACAATTAATACTGTTTATACACAATAAAGTTTGTGGTAGCTACCTTTACTTTTAAAAGCGTCAAAGGTATTCTGAAAGAAAAAAACAATCATTTCAAACGATAGCGAGACGCAATGGGATAAAGTCTAATTCGCTATAATAAATTACCTGGGTACGAGAACAATAACACCCTTATGCTAAAATATTCAATGATATGATTATAAACTGCAATATTTTCCTTGTCCTTGGGTTTATGCTTTGGGGCAGCATATATCCCAATTACTTAGCGACTACTGCAACCAATACGAAATAAGCTTCCGGCATTAAATTGTGTTGTTCTCTGCTTTCCGTAAGTCTTTTTAAGCATTGCCGAGCTACAAAAGGCCAAAACATTTTCGAATACAATTTGCTCTTATAGAAAACACTTACCCTGTATACTTAACGATTGAGTTAAGCATCGAGGATTCTAGGAAATCAAGAAGTTAACATTCTTGAAAGCTTCGGAGCGGAGCGGAGCGCGTTTCATCTGCTCCTGGCTCCGAGCAGAGAGCGAACAAAAACTTGATACAAAAGCGGTTTTGCCGGTATAAACTTCCGGTTCTTCATCGCCATGACAACCCGCAATCATTTCCGGTAGTGTCACATCTGCCACCTGTCAACATGTTCTAATGAAGGCTGGCTATCCAGCGCCAAAGAAAACAACACGCAGCGATACTAAGAAACTCCTCGTAATTCAGCTGATATGCTGGAGGGCAATTAATATCACAGGTTTATGCTGCAAGACAAGTGTGAAGCATTGCTGGAAACCCGTAGAATGTAGCTTGGCCAATCGCAGGTTAACTCAAGTGTTTTTGTTGTCAATTTGCTCTAACAGTTATCCCAGTGCCCTGACATTTATCGGTGGTAACAGGCTGTCTCTCATAATCACAATCCGGGCCATAGACGCTATAGGGTTAGACTGCTGGCAGTCTGTTTTTCTCTCGAAATTTCAGTAGGGGTTATGAGACGAGACACTTAAACCTAAAGGGGAATGGGACGAGACATGGGCACAGCATGCACGAGACGAAAAACAGTTTCACCTTCTTCCCTACTCGGCCATTCCGCCCTTGTCCCGCCTTCTTCCCTACTCGGCTACCGCCATACCGCGCCCTTTTGCGTTCGCGATGACACTCGTGTAAGTGACCGTTAGAGAGAAACCCGGCTGCCAGCAGACTACTATTGGGTTCGAGCACAGAATCTATCACTAGCTATAGGCTAACCTCGCACTGAGCTACCCACACTTAAAAATTGTCGTTGGAATTAGATCAAGGCCATACAGAGATATATATGCGGTGACCCGTTGACCTGGTTTCATCGTTTAACTCTTAAAACCGGGCGTTTGCGCTAGAAGAGACTATTTTTGATGTTTAAGACGGTTGTCATCTGTTTTAGTGATAAGATATAACATTATTTGTTCCACAGATCGGGCGGAATCTTTGGAGTGCTTATGACTCGTGGTTGATAAGACCGAATTGTTCAGTACTAGTTCAAACTCGACTGAACCCAAAGGGATGGGCAGAAGAAGCTGATGTCACAACAATTCAGCTACAACAATTCAGCTTTTGAAAGATTTTTGAAATATGCCAATTTCCGCTTTCTATTCGCAAAGTTCTGAAAATGATTGGACCCGAAATGACGCCTATTCCCACGGATTGGTTTTGTCAGCTGTTTTAGCCATGGAATAACATGCATTATTATATGGCTTCTGTTTGTGGCGGCGCTCGAATTGGTTAATTCTAGCGCATTATTCTCACGTAATACCCACTGGCGGATTACCGGCTGGAAAAAACAAGGCAAAGGGTAATTGAAATTGTTGTTCTGAAAATTGTTGCGGCTGAAAACGATGAATAATAGAAAAACTCTGAGAGTGAATTATATTATCAGAAGAACAGAAAACTCACAATGTTAAACTATGATCCAGTTGGTGCCCGACGGGACAGCCAAACAGCTTTTGATGAGCCATATAATAGACTACTTGTTAACCTCGAAAGTTCATTCTTCACGTGAAAATCTCAAAGCTCGGTAATGCCGCATTGACCTCGTCATCACTCGGTTAATATTGCGAGGTCTCGGTTTGCTGTCTTTTCCTAAAGAACCCACTCTCGGTTAATGAGTAGTTCTCATCGTAAAATGATAGCGAAGCGCGCGAGTGACGACATAACTCAGACAAACTCAGACAAACAAAATGGAATGGTGGAAAATTTGACGCTTTTACAAGCACGTAAGCAAGTGTTACTCCTATTTCTCTCAGGACACGCTAATGTTGTCCGACTCTCGCGGGGTTTCAATAATTTGCATTCTAGTTTTAGACTTCGCGTACTTCGTTATTGAGATACTATGCACATTCTCGTTGGTCGATAGGTGTGTTTAGACGAGAGTTTGTAAACACGGAGTGGCAATATTTTATTAAAACAATGTAGGACATTTTCCGTGTTTACATAGTTGCATCTTAACACTCAAGGGGCCAGCAAAGTACGTTGGGTGATATTAACATAAATTCCAGTGAAAAAATAAAAAATTTAAAAGACTCAAAAATGATGTGGTAATGGGTCCTAATGGCGTGGAAATAAAAATATGCGAAATTCAAGTCAAGTGAGTTTTCATATAAAAGAATTAGCGAAAATCATAATTCAGGTATGGAGCTCCGATTTGTTTGCCTTATTAGACTGAGGAAAATGGTTTTAGCAAGGCAGTTACCATCAATCCCAGACTTGGCTCGAACTCGCACTCGAGCTCTTTCCCTAAGGCCACTACACCCCTTGCTTGACACCATTGAAAGGCACTTGTACCCGGCTCCCTCGCCTTATACAGTAAAACGTTCACATAGGTTCATTGTTTAACATCTTCCCTTGGTTTAACTGGTTATTAAGTTATCTAACGGAGTCCATGATGCTCTACTCCGGTAATGTCCGCTTCTTCTGCTCCATTTGAACAGTAGTAAAATTCTTTGGTAGGTATAAACATGAGTTAAACACGTTTATTAATACATGCCCTTTGTTTTATTTATTTTTGGCAATAAAACAAAGTATACATTGTTATGTACTTTATATGCCTTATAGATAAAACCCGCTTCATACAGCGAAAAGAATAACTGACGGATAACTTTTGTGCCAAACACCTTCCCAAAAAGTTTGTTATATAATCTGACTCTGAATTTCAATTTCAATTTTGAATTAGTCAGATGAAACAGTACATATAATTCAAATCTTATTGCACTACATTTTACTCCAGCAATTTTCCCATCTCACGATACCAAACCTAAATAAGATAGAGTCCAAACCACGGTTAAGAGGCCTGTGATCTCTTTAGAAGACAACTTAACAGCTTGTCTTCATCCCCTTGAACGGTCTCAGCTTCCCGAGTAGTTCATCCTGCATGGCCGGGATGATGCCCTTGCGGAAGGCCACGGAGAGCAACTCATCGGCATCTTTGATGCTGGGATACTGACGCATCGCCCACTTCAGGTACACCAGAAACTCGTTCCAGTCGATGTAGCCATCTTTATCCATATTGATGGCTTTCAGCGCCTTCAGCGTATCCCGACAAATAAAGCAGCCAAAGTAGGGAGCCATGAAACCATTATAGAAGGAATGGAACTTGAGATAGTCGTCAACTTCCTTATCTTCCTGGATATCCCATTTGTCCCAGATTCTGCGGACCTCTTCAATGAGATGTTGGGCGTGCGCACTTTTCACCTCGGCCTCTTCTATCACGCCTGCCATCTTGGCGGTGAGTTTTCCTCCTGCTCGATCAAACAAGAGAGCGATGCCCACTGCACTCATGTATTCTTCCTTCCTGTTGCCGGTCAGATCTTCCAGCATTTTCTCTTTCATGGTATGCGCCATTTCCATCGTAAACTGCGGATCTGCGCCAAACAGATCCACTAGCCTCTCGTGGATCATGCGGTCGGAAGACAGAGTGCTGATCCTAACTGGAGCCTCCTCGCCAAAGAACTCGGCCAGATTGAAGTCGGTCTCTCCAACTGTACCACCAGCAATGCTTCCAAAGTCGAATGCCAAGTCCAGCGCCCTTTCGCCGTAGATAACTTGTTTAGGATGAGGAGGCATTCCGGTGGTGATCTTAGTCACGTTAGATGCGGCTTCCCTCAACTGTGTACACCTGTAACTATTCTGGACTTTAGTGTTGCCCATTCGCACAAGATTCATCAGCGTCACTGTAGAACACGCGTGACCAAGAGCTGCTCCTTCTTCGCAGACACTCGCCCAGATGCCGTTGGCTCCGTTGACAAGACATTCAAGTTGTGTCATTTCTCCGAGGGCCCACTTCTTGTGGACATGAGCCAGAAGATGTCCAGACCATCCACGGGCGTCCATGATCTTACGCACACCTAAATAGTGTAATATGTATTCTTACAATGCTCTTTTATCCCTAATTATGACTCAAACAGTGAGAAGAAATTATCTCTTTAGGTTTTCTCCTATTGTTTGGGTCGTTTGGACCATAGTTAATAGAGGGGAGCGGTTATGAAACCCGAAAAAGTTCTTTGTTGTACTGTATGCTTTTGTTCGCCTTTTTGGCCTTGACCGCGCACAAAACACAATAGCTGTTTACTCCGTACTGAGGAACTAACCAATAGAAACGTTTTGGTTAAGTAAATCATGCATAGTGTATGGGCGCAAAACAAAAGATTGTGCACGGCCGTGGACCTTCAACATAAATCTTGAAATCTTTGTCTGCTCCTTTGATGTTTGCCGAGCTCCATAACCAGTCCCCTCTATCAGCTATGTTTGGAATAAGGTCCAAAATAAGTGATACAGCTTCAACTCCGTGCGACTAGCCTTGAGCTTCGAGAACATAAAAACAAAAGGATACTTCGTTTAAAGCATTAACAGACGTATTTTTTATTTTTCGAATGGGTTACATAGGCAAGAGTAAAGTAAGGTATCTTACCTGCAGTCCAAGCTCCTACTTCCTCTGGTAAGAACTTGCCAGTTGGTTCCTCGAACAGAATCCCAAAAGGACGCTCAGTAGCAGGCAACGATCCCAAGAAGTCCACAACAGTGAACAATCTTTCCATCTGATACATCATAGAGTCAGGGAAGTCTCGTAGATTAACCATGATCTTGGCATCAGGGGACAGCATCCTTCGACTCCATTTAATCCTTTCCGACAGCAGCTTGCACATGTCCTGTACAGTGAAGACCTCCCAGTTAATGGAGTCGATGGCGAGATCTATCTCGATGATGGGATTGATCAATCCAAGCGATTTCATCTTACTCAGGCCTACTGGAGTAGTCTTAGTGTCAGGGATACCGTCATTCACTGCTTCGATAACTTCAGTGAAGGCAAACAAGTTGCTGACGTCTTCCCCTCTAGCCACGAGCTGACGAAGGAAGGTGTCGTCCACGCGTGTCATGTGCGAGAAGGCTGCTACGATGATGAACTTGAATCCACACTTTTGCACCTCATTGTAAATCTTCCACTTGTTTTCTAGCGTGTGCCCTCTCAGCTGACCCACGGTGCTCTCACGGATTGAGTTGTCCAGTACAATCAAGTCCAGGTCTTTCAGTCTAGCTCGCTTGCTTTTCTCCTGGGCAATGCTCTCACCGACCTCTTTTATTACGTCTTCAAATGGCATATTTTAACAAGTTGAAAGCTGAAAAATATTAACGCAAAACATGCTAAGAGATCAACCGAAATACTGGCTTCCAAGTGATAGTCTGTATGTATACTTTGGTAAGTTACCTTCTAACAATAAGACTCGCACCCTTTATCCTCTCCGGGTAGACAATTAATAAAGAAAACCACAGTTTGGAAACAATATATATGATAATTACAGCGGTTTTCTGATGACTATTAGAAACTTGGAGACGAAAGTGTAAAACGGAATTGTTGAAACTCCAACCTCTCTAAAACATTCTTTTAAACAAAAATTAATTTTAGCACTTTAAGCATTCTTCCGAACATTCTTTCTACGGGTATTTTTATTTTATGCGAATTACTCTCTATACTCAAATTTTTAACTTTACATTTTGTCGCAAAAATTTTATCCGTCGAAGACAGCAGAGTGGCAGTCGAAAGTTTTATTCAATTTTATTTCCACCTCTCTCTGCATATATCATACATTTATAGCTAGTCTGTGCTCAGAGGGAGCAGACAGCGAACTTCTTCACAGGTCAAACACTTTATTAGACGTTTCGCCCGTTCGGGCTTCTTCAGTAACAAGTGTCACGTAGGCGAACACCTAAAATGCCAAGCCTTGGCGGTCGTTCACGGGAGGTGGTCACTCTCGAGGACGTAGACCATATTGGGTCAAAATTTGACCTCATTGGCATATGCAACTGCAGAGACTTACTCCATGTTTTAAATGTCTTATTCATGTAAAAATTGAAGTCAATTTCGAAAAAACATCCCGTACTTCGCATTGAGAAATTTCCGTCTCTTGCACAACCCAGGACATGAATGCAGATTTCGCTCTATTGCTGGTTTTCAGGGTCAAGGCATTCAAAATAGATCAAAATAAAAATCAAAACCGTTCAATAGATAATTTATTTCACAGATTCTGGGAAATAAAAGAACGTAAATATGCAAAGACTCTCGCCAAGATTCTGGTCACAGCAATTTTTCTTATGCAAGATATGCGGAGAATTTTTAACCCAAATTTATAGAGATTTGTATGGAGACGCCAGTTGGTGCCCAGCCGTATGAGCACCAAGATGGCGTCCGAAAACCAACAGAAACATCTGTCACTGACTTTTGCAACAAAATCATGAATTTATCCCTCGAGGAACTCCAAAATATTAAAATAATACTTTCTTTAAGACCTGAACTGTTCAGATGACCAAATTCCCCGAAATAGGTCACTTTTTTTAACCATCATGACAGCTCTCTAGGCCGTCATGTAATTGCCGCGTCACGCAAAAGCTTAGAAATTCAAGCGTATTGTATCAGAAAACCAAGAACCCATTCGGGGCGAAAATTTGTATGAATATTAGTTCTCAGTTACTCTTGTACATCATTCAAGTAAAATCTCAGGAAGATCAATAGTTTTGTAATTTGAATTTTAGTGACGTCATGTGAAAACCAGATATTGTCTGTCAAGTGGTTGATTACGGGAGTTTAAAAACAAAAGAAAATTTCAAACTTTTAGCTCAAAAAGTGGTCGCGGTCGCATACGAGAAGTTTTCGCTTACAAGAGGTTCAAAATATAGTATAGTGATTTCACTTACAAACTTTTGGTATTTTGGAAAACTGGTCGCTGAGGAGAGGTGGTCGCCACCGGAGGTTCGACAGTACTTGGAATAAAAATTATCTCTATGAAATAGGCTAAAAATCACAATGCATTCAAAATAACAATTGGAAACAATGAAATTAACGGTGTAAAAAGATAGGCACCAGACCACTAGGGTATTGTGTAATTACAAACGATGATGGAAAGAAAAAGTAATGTCGTAACGAAATCTCAAGCCAAAGCCCTTGAACAAAGGCGGAAAGGCGTTTTCTAGCTCAAAATACCATTCTTCGTACCAGGTTCCGAAAAGAAAGGCCTTTGAATGGTTAATAACAAAATCCTAATTATCGGCCCCTGAACTCCAGTACTGTGTATTATACTCTCAGCCCTATAACAAAATCCTTGATTGAGCCTTTGAACGGTTAATGAGATGAATTATGTTAATTAAGAATACAAAAATAAAAACTTTTTTTGACGACTCAGAAAGGAGAAGTGTTGAAGTGTTAATATGATTGTGTCCATACCTAATTCTATTTCTAGAGTTAAACTCTGATCTTTTATTCAAACCGTGAGGTCGAAGGGTGCAAAGTTGTGCAAAGTGCAAAGCTTCTCTTGTTAGCAAGCGATCGTCGAGGTTATTGTGATCACTGAAACTGCAAATTTGCTTAATGATGACGAAATCAAAATCCGACAAGACAGGAGTTTCCTTGTTAAAGTTTATATATCGCAACCTCACGAGTGTTCTTCTTTGTATTCTCATGGCTGATTTGTGGTTACGAAATCTGACTTTAAATTCGTAATCTAAAGGCTGGTTTCCATATGATCGCGGACGATCGCGGATCGCTGATCGCAGATCTTAAAAAGTTTTGCGATCGTCTGCGATCATATATGGAAACACACTTCTGTGATCGTCTGCGATCCTGCGATCGTGATCGCAGACGATCGTCTGTGATCAATTGCGACCGTGCATCATATGGAAACCAAAGCCCTGCGATCTGCGATCGAAACGTGTCCCATAATATTTTGAATTCCGACCCATGATTCAACGCTTCTTAACAAAGCCCGAATATTCGTTTGTAGCAACCGCTTATTTGTTGTAAACATGGCTGGCGTTGAACAAGGTAACGTTAGTAACGAGGAATTTACGGAGGAAGTTGCGCGATATGAGTGCGTTTACCACCGTAACAGTAAAGATTTCAAAGACAAAAACAAAAAGGCTAACTGCTGGGAAAAAATCGGGGAGAGATTTAATTTATCGGCGGCGGAGGCGGAGATCAAATTCCGCCACATAAGAACTGCGTATGGTCGTTATCTGAAGCGATTGAAAACGCTACCTTCTGGATTGGGGCGAGATGCAGTACTAAGAGAATTTCAAAATCTGGAATAACTCAATCCACATATTGCACACAGGGGTTTTGCTTGCAGCAAAATTTCCTCCTCGACGTCCGCCATGTTGTTTGTTGCGATTTTCCCGTCAGTACAACGCGCGTGTAATTTCGACACTTCCGCTGACTGAAATATATGTAACAGTCGGCTCTGCGATCGTTTGCGATCGTCTGCAATTAGTGTAAACAACTCTCTTTGCGATCGTCTGCGATCCGCAATCGTCTGCGGTCGTCTGCGATCATATGGAAACCAGCCTTAAATATATATAGATTATCCCCGCGCTTTTTTTTCAGACCTTTTATTTAGCACCATTCTCTCATTTTTTCTTCAAGATTTCGTGGCTTAGTGAAAATTAAATTGCCGCCAATGATTTACAATAGTAGGTTTCAAGCCACAATGTTTGATTTCTAAACGAATAATTTACGTTCGAAGGGGATGGAAAATTACTGGATTTGTAACAGTTATGGAAAACTAGAGTGGCATTATTGAATTCTAGTTCTGATTTTCAGAGTTACTCGAACGTGTGGCAGCTCTTATTTCTTGCAGAGTTAACTTGACGGTGGTTATAACTGGAACCTAATAAACATGGATAGTGCAAATCACACTTGTACAATTTAAATTTAAATTTTTGTATATAATTTATACTTTTTAGATTTGTAATTGTAAATGCTATTCCTGTAATTCTTTATTGACTTTTTTTTTATGCTTTTTATACTGGTCACCGATTAATACCAGTCAATCTATATCTTGATCGACTGACCGGTCTTTACCAGGATAAATAAAGTTATTATTATTATTATTATTATTATTATTATTATTATTATTATTAACCGCTAGACGAACATTTGGACCAATGGAATCAGCTGTGCAATTCATCCATCGCAGAAACTGGACGTCCCTTCTTTTTTGTTCCTAACTGGCTTATCAGAGAACGGCTACGCTGTAGCGGCCGACTGTATTTTATGGCAAGATTTTCAGGTTTCCTGAGACTTGGAGGCTAAATACAGACGTGGCAGCGGCAAGAACGAAACTGACATAAGACGGTTGTTTACTTCTACACCTAGCTCTTTCCAGTCGAAAGAACTTCTGATGCCAACAATCACATTGCTGTACATCATCAACTGACAAACCACAACATTGACTGGGACTCTGCTCAGTGCTTAACCTACAGTACAAACTATTTTCAACGACTGACTCTGGAAAGCTGGTACACTAACCTATAGAACAAACGCCTCTTAACAGATGTCAACAACTACCGGCGCCTTACAAACGACTTATCCATGACGGAAACGAAACCGACAAACGGATTCCTAACAGACCGACTTAACAATACACGGACCAAAAACCGACCTATTTGACTAACAATAGACGGATCGAAGCCCACCAATGACTGATGACAAACTTTACACGAGTCTTTCAGCCAATACCATCATGGCTATACTGACCAATCACGTTCAACGGACCAGACTTATAACATCATCGACTGACAAACACTATTCACTTGACTCTGAAGATGACTTCCACTCAGGTTGTCGAAACGTCAGTCACCAACAATAGCTCTTTTCAGAACTACAATTACCCGGACGATCACACTATACGAAGAACTTCTATGTTTGCCTGAAGGGTGAAAAAAAATGTAACAAGACTTACCGACAGTTCAAAAAAATGTCTCAGCGTTCCACTCTGCCTGCGTACTGTGAAGTGCTCTAGCTGCATGGAAGAGAATAATGTGAAAAGGAATATGCGCACACTCATTTTATGCTCCTGACCCACACATTGCTACACAGGAGCCAACAGGATCGGCTGAATGTCTGCCAATACAAAGAGATTAGAATTTCTTTTGTTGGAATGCACTGTGGTGGTAACGCGTGTCTAGTTAGCAGTTTCGTTTCCTAAGTTTCCAGTTAAGAAGTTGAAATAAAGCGAGGTGCTAACATTAGAAATAGGAACGAATGCGAGCAGAAGGAAACAAATATGAGTGTAGCTGGATGGCCCCACTGGGATCCACTTATATGAGGATTTTTTTTTCCGTGCACATATTCGATGGTGTGATAACAATGTATATGGTAATTAATAGTGTCTAATTTTTTTTAGAAACGTTAAAAACTCTTAGAGACGAGAACAGGAAGACGGAATATGAAAAAAATCACCAGGGGTAGCGCCTATACCTGAAGACATCAATTTTCATTTACACTATTCTCTTGAACTTCAAATTAATAGTAAAAGAAAATGGCTCAGAAAGTTGTTCAATATGGATTCACTGGGTTTCTGATTGTTGTCTGGGATGTTTTGGTCTTAAAAAAAAATACAGCCTTTAGTAACAAATCACAAGATATTTAACCTAGACATAATTTTTGCACGTACGCAGAAAATTCGATCCAGTACTGGCAATGAACCCTTTCATTTACGCTTAACTCATCCGCCTCGCTCTGAACGTTATGACGGCTATTACAGCTACAAGTCCATTTTAAATTAAGCAAATGCCGTCAAAAAATCATTTTCGGCATTACCTTCTAAATGAGGTCAATGAGTGTTTGCTCCATTTTGGTAAACTGCAGACATTACTATTCATATACGGTCCAGATTAACCTCAGCAAGTTCAAAACCATGCATATAATTACTGCTGTTCTTAACTAAATTTTCCGCGTTAAGACTCTGAATTCTAAAAGAGAACGCATCAAAACAGAATTGTTTGAAACAAGGTCTCGCTGAAGGGGAGGTCTTATGTTTAAGCATTATTTTCTTGCACTTCAAATTAAAAGTAAAAGAAACCACCGTGACCGAAAAAAATTATTTTATGTCAAAACGGATTCACCGAACGAAGAAAAGAAAATGGTCCTTTGGCGGTATGAGGATAAACTCCAAATCCTAACTTTAACCCTCGTTAATTCGGCAGTCAGCCAGGGGCTATCTGTTTTATACTTGGACGGACAAGAAAACCTGAAATAAAAAGACTTCTCAGTAAAGAGTTTAATCTAATAACCTTATAAGAGTAGCTATAACTCTGTTCGCAATTATAACGAATTTTTTTGTAAAGACCCGCTCTCTCGATAAACAAATTTGATATAAATGCAAATCAGTCGTAAGTAAAAATAACAATGACTTTTGTTCACCACGTGGTGAATATAATGTAAAAATCTTGTTGAGTTGGAATAAAAAAACAAAAGATGACTTATACCTTGGCCAGTTCAAACTTCGCGGAAATTTGTAATGCGCTTTATAATTTGTAATGCGCTTTTGTAATGCGCTTTTGACTATTTTTATAGAAAAAGTGCAGCATAAGTAATATATGTTGTTGTTGTTGAAATTCAATAATTCATTTCCCGGAAATTTTAACAAAATTTTCGAAAAGCTCTGTGATGCAATCACCAGGCGCTATTTTTGTTGAACTGAAGACACACCCAAAGGTACACGGTAACCTTACGAATAAATGAATAAATGAGCCTAATCAGATCACTGGTGCGTTGTTCTCAATCAAGAGTAGGGTTTTACACATTGAGCTAAATTTTTCACTATTATGCTAATCAGTGTTTTTCGATATTCAATGAGTCTCATTATTACATTCTAAAGGCGTGCACTATTGTGCTCCATTATGCTTTCGTGAAAATATAATATTTTCCCTTCACAACGTCTCATTGAAATTCTCCATTGCTCTCCGGCTTGAATATTATGACATGAGTTTTTTAGTAACGAAAAAAATCGTTTGGATGCAGCAGAATTTATTGAATAAAGATACCACGGAATGACGACTGCAAGTTTGTTTTTATTTTACAGAACAATCTACGGTTTAACCGGCACAGCTTTCGACGATTTCTATGAAAAATCTCAATTACACTGTCTTCAACAAACAACTGTTCTATTGGTGCTGTCCAAATCCTAAGCGTAGAATAAATAGTTAGACGTTAATGAAAAACTGGATGTTATAGTTATAGTTCAGGCTTTTGTGGGCGTTTTCTCCTTCCGGTGTTTAGATTCTCGTCCCCAGAGCCACCCGCCCCTCTAAGCCGCGGTGGAGCCTGAGCACGAGGAAAAAGTGGCTCTGATGACACATGCATGAGTTGATCTGAGAGACTCTGGTTTCTTTCCTAAAAATATCACTGGTTGATCGCTAACTTCAAGTACAGCATTTACAAACCTTTGGGGGATTTTCAAACAAACCAAACAGGTAAATGCAACTCGCGATCAGTGGTTTACCTCTGTTTAAATTTCCCCTGCTTTGCTAAATTATGTTAGGTCTGTTAGTGCTGTATTCGTACTTACGGTTTTGTTAGAGATTAATGAGAGAACATATTCGGAAAAGAAACCAGCGTTGTTTTAGAGAAAATCTTATACCCCATAAAACCTAGCCCTTCAAATCATATGCCTTCGGAGCCAACTTTTCCTCGCCCCAAGGCCACGCCGGCTAAGAGGAACGAGAAAATCTGGGACGAGCTAAGAATCTGGCCAATTGTGACTGATTCAAACGACTGAAACACTTCGTGATCAGTTGCCTAGACACGCCTGTGTGAGTTAAGCTTAGCCAGCCATGTGGATACAAAATGCTATACTCAACACGATGAGGATGGTTGGAACATGTGATTCCAACATGGATACTTTTCCTTTAATGGTTGGCTTGCTAGCAGGTTGCGCATATTCTTTCAGCATCATCTTGACATTTTCCAGGGAACCGTTGTTCGGTTTTGGCTTTATTCCTAAAAGCTTACACATCAACGGGTAAAGATCCACGGTGTTGAATGGGGACACCTTGAGGCCTTTCTGAAAAGCAGGCCCATGGGCGAAGAACACCGAGTAGCTCTTGGACTTTTCTGCAGGCCATCCGTGATCCCCAACGGTCCAATTTCCTTGACGAACGGTTGCTCTTGACGTTCGTATGACCCACCCCACATCAGGGTCGACGAAAATTGGCGGGATTCTCCGGTTGTGCTTCCAGTGGTATTCTTCGGGAATGTTTTCTTTTTTGTACACCGTCATGTGCGAGTTCTTGGTGCGTGTGAGGTTTTGGTAAATTTCGTTTATCTTGTCATCAGCGGTCCAAATGTGGCCAACGGCTCCTCCTTCGACAAGCTGAATATCATCAAGGTTGATATAATCTTCAAGGAAAATTTGCCGGGTAGATGAAGTATCTGTCATGCTGTGGTCGCTGACGAAGATAACATTAACTTTGTCGAAGAGGTTAGCGTCCTTGAGACTGTCTATCAAGTATCCCACAGTATCACGGTCCACTGCTTCCACGGCGTCTTTGTATCGCTGCGTGGTTATTCCGAATCCGTGACCAGTGCTATCGGGTTGTTCGATGTACAATGCAACAAACCCCGGAGGGCTGTCAGACTGGAGCCAGTTTATTATCTTATCAATGCGTTGCTGCGATGGTTCGCTGTGATTTACCATGCAGTGTATGTATGGTGGCCAACCATCGCGAGTCGTATTCCTCATTTTTGGCAATTCTTTTGAATCCACCTCACTGCAGTTGACGGGACAGATTGCTGGCTTTTCGTAGAATGTGGGCTTCTGCGGGTATCCCCCGAATCCCGGCCAGAAATACACCGCGCTTCGCCCGCCACTCCTCTGCAGAGTCAGCCAAATCGGTTCGGAAGCGTTGTAGAATTTAGGATCGTAATTAGCGCAGTCGTAATCGAGAACAAACTTCTCTTGATAAACTGGATCCCAGAACGTGTTGGCGACCAGTCCGTGGCTTTCAGGATACAGGCCTGTCAGGAAGGTTTGATGATTTGGCCAGGTTTTACTTGGCACAACGGTCTTGATGTACTTTGCAACGACGCCCTGACGAGCAATGTGGTCGAGATTTGGTGTGCTTGCATATCCTTCGTCAATGTACTGCCATCTTAAGCCATCCATTGAGACCAGAATTACAGTTTCAGCTTCTTGCTTTTCATCGTTGTCAGCAAGGCTGGCTTGTACGAGGAAAGCGAAGAGCAAAATCATTTTACAGAACAAAAACATTTTGAAACGATTGAATGAAGGCTGCAGCGTCATCGTGTGGCTGGCCTGGTGAAGGTCAGGGCATTAGTGAATCATATTATTATGGTAAACATGTGAATAAATATGCTTCTAAATGCGACGCTTAATTCTTTGCGGGTTACCCCCAGGCGAAAGTCTCTGAATGAAGGCTGCAGCGTCATTGCGTGGCTGGCCTGTTGAGGGTCAGGACATTAGTGAATCGTATTATTATGGTAAACATGTGCATAAATATGCTTCTAAATGCGACGCTTAATTCTTTGCGGGTAACCCCCCGGGCGAAAGTCTGTCAGGTTACCTATAAGTCATAACTCCTCGACGAAAAAAAAAATTCGGCAAGCGCGAAACAGAAGAATTCGTAGAGCGAAGCGGTCGGTCACCGCGAGCCTATTCGCAGGCTAGAATCTTCCCTTGGTCTCTTTTGCAGCCGTTATTTGGGATGTCACGCAACGCTCCCCAAAATAGGGAGCGTTGTGTGACATCTCAAAAAAACGGCTGCAAAGGAGAGTTCTCTTACCCTAGGCCGTTATTAAAATAATAACGACATTTTGAATAGATTGGTGATCAGGGAAAATAAAAAATTTCCTTCCATTTCCTTTATTTCTACCCGAAATAGTGACGTCCGCGTGTGTGAAAAGGACTGGATGCAAGTTCAATGGTCGGCAGCTTGTTTCGCAATAACTGAGCCCACGCGCTCTGCCGCAGACAAGAAATCAATATGGCGGCCACGACGAAGCGGAAAAGAGTGAGCAAAAAATCAAAGCAAAGCTGGCGCAAACACACAGATTTCAAAGATGTGGAAGACTATCTCGAGGAAGAAAGGCGCGAAGAAAGAACTGGGTGAGTTTAGTGAGATAAAAACTTAACAGATCGAACTCAAAGTTCAGTTGAGCTCGTAACTTCTCATCCACGTGGGACGTACTAACTTTAAAGCCTACGTTTTTTTAAAGTTTATTCTTAGATAGGTATTTTAGTTCTTTAAATGTACTCTAATACAAGTATAGTGTTCCTTCGTGTGAGTTTACAACGTGAGAAAGTCTACACTGTACCTAGAAGATTCAGGTCAGCTGATATTAGTTAAGTTTACATGTAAGCTTACATGTACTCGTATGTACTGTCTTACGAGAAAATTTTGCAGTTTCCCCATAGCTTGAGAAAAAGTCACAATTTTGTTTTAATGATTGATGATGGAAGCAGTAATTGTTTACAAATAAAATGCTGTTAATGTTGTTTGATGCCTTGGTTCACGAAGTACTCTGACACATTTAGATATAAAATATTACAGTAGTCATGAAGTGGTTGTAATACGTTTGAAAAAAAAAAGAAAAAGAAAAACAGTTCAGAGGTTCCAAAAACTGAGTCAGATACAGCTTATAGATTCAAGATGGTTCAACCTTATACTGTGAAGTCCCATTTATACTTTATTTTAGGTATCAATGAGAGATGTCTCACTTAACATTTGGTTATGTTTGATATTTTATACAGTGGCCCAGTCTCAGAAAAACCAGATGAAGGTCTGTTCTTTGTTGACAAGGAAACTGAAGAAATGAGGACAACTGGTATGATACATAATTATATATATCCTACAAATGTATGAAATATTATAAAGAAAACATTTTTTTAATGGAAGCAGTCTTTTTTGGTTTTCATTTAGCTGAAATAAATATAATATAAACAAATAAGCAATGAACCTAACAAGCCATCAAACGGAAAAAATTCTGACATAAATTTTATGAAGTTAAATGCAATTTTAAAACAGAGTTAACGACAAGGTATACAAGTCTCACCTTAGAATTCTACGTGTTCTTGGACCAAAGGGCATTGTAGCAGTTTGCATTTAGTCAGCGCTCTCTTGAGCATTAGATTTTTCTTAAGCATTGGGGACTTAATTCACAGAGACTGTTTCCCATCCCCTGTCCTTCCCTCTCATTCCACTGTTTTTGTCAGTGTGACGGGTGTCTGTTTTTTTACCTTCCACATGGGAGCTCATGGCTGGGTTGCCAGGATTTGCCAGCCATGGGAGCAGTCTCCATCTAGCAGCTGGCTGTTGATATTAAAGCTTCTGGGTGTTTCAGGCATTCAACCTCCACGTTGAGTGGGAGTTGTTCAATGTGATAATTTTATGTACATATGCACAGGCGGGCAAAACTATTTGATCTGAAATTCTTTTAAGAAAAACTTAATTCCACAAGGTGGTCAAACCAGCTGGGCAAAATCATCCTCACAGCTGGTCAATTTGGCCGGTGCCCAGTCCTTAATGAAATCCCTGGTTTATATCTGAATTTTGTAGAAGCCAGCAATGGAAATTCTGTAGATAAGTGTAGAAAAGACATATAAGTTATCATGTTCTGTACAATCATGTAAATTGTTTTATTGATATGCATGTGTCACACTGTAAATCCTCGAATTAGTGCCCAGGGCACTTATTTCAAATTTAGGAGAAGATGGGGGGCACTTATTCGAGGGGGGTGCTTAATCGAGGGGGGGGGGGGGAGGCTTATCAAATTTTTCCCAAATCTTGGTCTGACATGATCATTTTTTAGTACATCATATATGCATAGACAGCACATAAGCTGTTTATTGACATGAAAAGCTGATCCTAAAGTTTAAATCGCGGCACCATTAGTACTTGTTATTTTTTTTTCCAAACTTAACGTGTTCACAAACTGAAACAATGTACAAATCTACTACTACACGACAAAAACTATACAGCCTTTGTTGTCTCATTACTCGTCCACAAAATGTGGAGAGGGGAGGGGGGGTGCTTATTTCAAATTTTGGCTGATAGGTGGGGCGCTTATTTGAAGGGGGCGCTTATTCGAGGGGGGTGGGACTAATTCGAGGATTTACGGTAATTGCTTAGATTATTAGTTGAGTGACATCTTTTTATTGCAGAGAAGTCTGACCAGCGCTCAAGGAAACGAAAACTCCTCAAGGCAGATCAGCTTCTTCTGCCAGAAAGCAAGATTAAACCAGTTGGAAGTAAACAAAGGAAGGTGAAAGAAAAGAACAGACGAGCTGAAAATCCCAGTGACTCATCTGATTCAGAAGAGGAAGAGGAGAAACATGGACCTGCTGCTGTCAAGACAAACAACAAACACAAAACAGTGGCAATGTTTGATTTGTGGCAAACAGAAGGTAATGCAGCATTTCAGTATGAATGTCTTTTCTAGCAGTTTGACACATGAACATTTAATGCACATTTACATGTAACGATGTTATTAATCCTTCTTAGATTTACAAACTGTGGATGAACATTTTCTCAGGACTACAAGGAAAAGTAAAGTGAAGGTAATGAAAGCATTTCTGATTCCACTGTGAAACAGATGAGGTTTGTTGTGACTACTAAGTACATGGAGGTGTTCTGATGATGAAGATAGTGGGCACGAGTAATTACATTGTATGTAGATAGCACATTATTTTTTATTAATACTTATAGTAATAATAATTATAGTTACTTTCTTTTAAGTCCAAAAATGTGGGAAGTGTTTGCACAATCTCCTGAGCCAGAGGCTCATGTTAAAAAGGATTTACTAAAGGGCATTTATGTCTGGGTTAGTACACCACACATTGTGTGACTGCATATTGAGGTGCTGTACACAATATGTAATGTGAAGGTATCTGAGAGTAAAGTGCACTTCCAGAGAATACGTCACATACTAGAACCTGCATTTTTTTCTCATATACTTATTTTGAAACAAAGGAATAGAAAAGTCTAGCCTTAAAGAAGATATAAAACCAAAAACAAACCTGGAGGTTACCATGAGTTACACACCACAAGTGTAGCAGGTCACTCTTTGGAAGCTCCATTGATTGTTAATAAGCTCTTAACACAAGATGGTTTCTAAAATTTAGGGAAAGATATTTTTCCAACAGACTTTTTAAGTATTTGCTGTAAATCTGTCAGTGACAACTTTGTCTTTCAATGTTTCGTGATCATAGAAACCAAAGACAATCAACAGGAATACATCAGAGTTAGAAGCTGTTGAAGTGTGTGTACCTGGAGCATCATATAACCCAACCTATGAAGAACATCAGGTAAAATTCCTTCTTCCTGGAACTCAGTTTAAGGACAATTCATTTCCAAGGATAGATCTGTACTGCAAATCTGCATGTTCAGGGTTGCCACTAAGCGCTGGCTGCCAGTGAAATTCTCCAGCTGAGAAAGAGGTGATTGCTGGCTGGAGTTTGGTGTGAGATCATGTCTCAGCAAAGGACAGCAAACAGTTTTTAGGTTACATGTGTACAATCATTCTATATCTGAACCATAATGAACTGTCTAGATTAAATAATTGAAGAGTTTGGAATAAATTCCTGACTACCTTGAGTGTTGGTGGCACTATAATGAGTAAGTTTTTTTTTTAAATCATAATTTTTGTAAACAACTTCAAACAATAAAAATTAATTAAATACAATAATAATAATAATAATAATAATGAGTAAAGTAATTGAAATATAATCTTGATTTGAGTACCTCTTTAGCATGTTCTCTTTCTGTGTACTAAGTCTGCCATCTTGTAAATGTGACACTTGGTAGCCCTGCATTCAAGGTGTTGCAAAAGATTGGGGACAAAATTTTGTTCCAGGTCTCTCGCGAAAAATGATGACCGGCTTAGACCTGCATGTCGAATTCAATTGGGTAAATAAGACAGTCTTGTTATTGATTATGCATATTGCTGTTTGCAGATTTTACTTCAAACTGCTCATGATGTCGAGTCAAGAAAATTGAAAGAAACAGAGAAATTGAACAGACAAGTCAGGCTCTTGACTTCTGAAGAAGCTGCCAATTTAGTAAGTACACTGCATCAGAAAGTACTGTTTGTAGATAACAATCATTGAGAATTAAAGAAATGAATTTTACTGAATTTATTTCAATGCAAGTTACATGTACATGTAGTAAAAGTTGTAAGTATTGAGTTTGATTGTTCTTGTTTGATGTTCAGCCAACATGGACAGAAGAGATGAGTCAGGGACTCTTTGCTGAGGATGACAAAGATGTGGATGAAGCTGAGAGTGATGGTGAGTATGAGGGAGCCCCTGCTGCTGCTGTGCGGGCTGTGGACAGGAAAACCAAACAACAGAGAAGAAAAGAGAAAGAAAAAGAAGAAGAGGTAGGTGTTATGTCCTGGATGACAGACTGGAGGTGAATTACTCCATCGATTCTTTTTCTTTAGTCATTATATGCCCTGACCTCAACCCACCCCCACCCTGCAGTTCCTATTATTTAGGCTTGAGATGGCCTTGCATTTTGAATGTAGCGCTGTTGTAATTAACTTTTCTTCTTTCACTGATCTTGTCAGTGTGACAGGCACAGGTTCTCAGACTGTGTTGTTGTGTTACTGCTAGCTTCAAACCTTGGTTTGAAATTTAAAGTCAAATGAAAATAATAAATAGAAACAAAACTAATAGTAATTTACACAAAGGCTGTAAACATCCTGGTAACAAATGCTGACTTTAGGAGTTAAATTGGGAAAGGATCACACCTGATGGATCTAGCTTGATTGGCACAGGCAGTTAGTAACTGAGTTGATCTGCCTATGCATTTAATGCAGCAGACTGTGAAATTGTGGTCACAGGCATCAGTACATTCGTACATGTATTTGACTGGTTCTAAATCTACAGAGTATGGTGCAAGCTTGCATGCATCTCTCAGCAGAGTACTTCCCTTGATGCACATGCTCAAATATTAATGAATTGCCCTTATCATGATCAAAACCTTGTCATTAACAGTGTTAGTGTCTGCATGTTTCTTGCAGCAAAGGAGACTTGAAACAGAAAAGAAAGACAAGCTGAGGCAGAATGAGATTTTTAGGTAAATTTGTAAGCATATACCAACAACGTTTGTGATATCAATTCCATGTCCATGAACTGTCTATATGTGTTTGGCAAAAAGGATTGAATCACATGTATTCTGGGTACAAACACATATATTTTATTGTACATGCAACTGTTGATCTTGTAAATGTTTATTGTCCAATAACTTGCTGCAGTTGCTTGCCAATTTTTGTGTGATTATTGTTTGAGGTTACATTTCCTTAAAGAACAAAGTGGTACAAAAATTAGAAAGTTCTGATGACTTATAAAAGTAAGGTGTGCTCTGAGGACTTTGAAAACGTGCCAGTTTTAAGATTTTCGCACACAATGTTAACTGTAATTGCTCATCATTCTAAAAATATAATTCTTCTCTTCTGTAACAGATTAAAAACTTTGAAAAAAGAAATCAAGATGTCTGAGCAAGAGGCTGAAGATAGAAAGAAAAAGAAACAGGAAATGACAAAGAGTTCTGCTAAAAAACCGAAGAGACTCAGCAAACATCAGTATCCTACTCTACATGTGCTTTGCACCCCCCCCCCCGCCCCCCACCTGCCAGAGGGGAATGGGTAAAGGGATATGCTCCTTGTCTCCAAGAAATTGTTAGCCATAGGTATTGCAGAGTACTGTAGCGGTTAACATTCTTTGAACGTTTATTTCATTGTGTGAATGATTCATAATGAACAGTTCTAACTTAACGTATCGCTTAACTACAACTGAAGATATGAATCTCCTAATATAGAGGTACAACTAAGTGGAGAGCTGACTGGAAATCTCCGTACATTGAAGGTGAGTAGTGCGTGACTCCAGCGTACAGAGACCTCTTGAAGTTGTTATAGTCGGTCAGTTGGGTGGCTTGTCATGTGGGTTCTGTATGTTTTCATGCAATAGTGCCAAGAGTGTGTGATTCCATGTGTGATATTTAATGAGGTTAAGGCTGCATTCTAACTTTTGTGTTCGCGTTCACAGCAAGAGGGAAACTTGTTTGAAGACAGATTCAAGAGTCTTCAGCGAAGAAATATCATTGAAGCAAGAAAACCTGTAAAGTAAGTTTTCTTCCTCGGCTTCCTTCATACTGCACTGGTGGACATGTGCGTAGAATTCTAAAATGTGTATTATTTACACAGCAGGACCTGCAGAGAAAGTAACGTCTTGACTGTAACATTATATTCAAAAAATCTACTTGTGGCCGGGACGATAACGTGGAGTTGTCAGTTCTGTTTCATGACGTCTGACTGATGTTAAAGAACTACAGTCGAACCTGCATATAACGGCCACCCACGGGACTTGAGGAACTGGCTGCTTAATACAGGATCACTAAAAATACTCACTGGGCGTGGTCTAATGTCAATTGTAATGGGCGTATCAAACAAAAACACTTTATGCAAGTGAAAAAATAGGACAGTCAGCACTCTTTCAAGCGATCAATACTTAAACAAGGTTCAGTGCCTACTCGTAACTTAACGGTACAATATACGTAACATCGTGTAAAAGTACTGTGCAATAAATTGCCCTCTACTCTTCCACGGTATACAGTACTGTGTTTCTATGACTTACAGTTTACAACAAAATATCTCAATCCGTCATTTCATAGTTGTTTAAAAAGGTAAAGTCTGCATGCGAGCCACGTGGCCCATCAGACCGGAGCTTATCCCGGTTTCTGTAGCATGAAGTGACTAGGAGTATTTCTACTCCCCCCTGGATGGGATGCTAGTCCATCGCAGGGTTACCATGCAATAAATTGCCCTCTACTCTTCCACGGTATACAGTACTGTGTTTCTATGACTTACAGTTTACAACAAAATATCTCAATCCGTCATTTCATAGTTGTTTAAAAAGGTAAAGTCTGCATGCGAGCCACGTGGCCCATCAGACCGGAGCTTATCCCGGTTTCTGTAGCATGAAGTGACTAGGAGTATTTCTACTCCCCCCTGGATGGGATGCTAGTCCATCGCAGGGTTACCCCCAGCATTAAGTTCGCCGGTACCCATTTATACACCTGGGTGGAGAGAGGCACTGTGAGAGTAAAGTGTCTTGCCCAAGAACACAACACAATGTCTCCGGCCGGGGCTCGAACCCGGACCGCTCGATCCGGAGACGAACGCACTAACCATGAGGCCACCGCGCTGCCTACTTCACAGTTGTTTAATACGTTCAATTTCATAGTTGTTACATTCAGGGTGGCCGCTTAATGCAGGTAAAAATAACAAAGAAAGACGAACATAGTACTGCTACAGTAGTGGAAAACCCCTGAAGGCAAACACCGTTTTCAAGTCACATGGGAACACTACATTGCCACCTTCTCATAAGTTGACTGAGAAGTCTCTTTTAAGTCATGGTCCAAACCACTTGTGAACACTACATATCTACCCTCCTATAAGGCTGACAACTCTCTAACGACTGCACACGTCCTCGTTTTCCGAGGTTTTCTGCTGACGGGTGGTTCGACTGTGATTTAAAGTGGTTGTAAATATTCGAAAAGACCTTGTCATGTTAAGTTGATCCTTTACTCTTGCAGACCACATCGAAAATACAAGCAAAAAACGTACAAGAGAAAATCATACGACAAACCCTGTATAAAAGAAATCTAGCTTTGGAACTGAGGTAAGAGGCTTCGTTGTCGATTTTATATGATAGTCACGCAGTGAATCAACAGACTTTGTAAGTATTTCGATTCCCAAGCTGGAAATGTTAGCCTGGAAAATTTGACAGCAATATTTACATTTACGTGTTGATGTTACTCTTGGGCTGGAATTGCAATCACGAGTGTCTTGTGTAGATATTGTACTGCACCAAAAGTTTCCGCGTTCTTTCAGCTTTGTAGACCTGGAAGATTACGTAATTGTCTCATGGACTTGATTGCATCTTTCCCCTAATACGAGTTGAGTTCTTGAGTTGGTAATACGACAACTGGTTTACCTTTCTTGTTGTTCTTACAATCTACGTTTTTTTTAGGAAAAGTTTTCTTTTTCTTGTTTCAGATGCAGAGAGTAACCGGTCCGACAACAACGTGAAGCAAGCTGTCATGGAGCATCTCAAGACAGCCAGGCAATTCGTTTTCCGAAAGACCATCGCGAGGTTTAGATTTTGGAAATCAAAGTCATACCGAAGACTGCTCTTTCCAAGCCCTAAACAGATCCAGGGATGACTTGTCTCTGTTGGTGAGAAATCGAGGCGAGTGGTGGGTTGCGTGACGATGTGGGACTGAAAAATGCTGGCTACGGAACAAAATGCTAAGTTTTAAATGAAAGACTCCCTATCTAATGCGACATGAAGTTGCTAGCCTTGTAACTGAACAGGTCATAAATATATAATGAACCACCGTTAACTATTTGAAGTTCTTTGCAAGAAATTCCAAGTTAATTACCAGATACTAAGAGACATAAAACTAAGAGAGCAAAATTTTATCGAGGTCGAAAGACCTGCAGAATTTCAAGGAATACCTATCACCGTGACCAAATTTTAATTGAAGCCGCAATTTTTAATTCAGTGGTGGCAAGCTGACGTGGCAAGGTGCGCTTTCACCTGACTATTCGTGTAATGTTTTGATTGGTCAATAGCAGTCATGAAATCTTCCAGTTCGTTAACCATTTCATTCCCGGGCTTCAACCTCAAGTTTGCTATCGTGTTGCTGTGACTGTTTGTGACCGTTCATAAATGAAAGCTATTGAGCGGTACTTTCACATGCTTCTGTTTATTATGCTGTACACGGTAGAGCGCGTCTACAAATTCAGTTGAATGCTATCGAGTTATAGTTTCTTGCAGTTTGAGTTTCTATAATTCAGATACTTATTGAACGGTGCAGAAATGGTGCAGAGTTTTATCCGTAACGGAAAGATAAAACAATTCAAACTTGGAGAGCGCGTACTTTTTCCTAAGTTTGTAATTTTTAAGTGGTGTATAGATGTGTTGGGGAAAAAAGGGAAAAAAGAAAATGTTTCATATTTATTCGATAAAAGTAAATAATGTGAATTAACATAAATTCTTACAAAAAATCTTGTTTGGATTTTCTTAAGTGAAGAAAGGTGGGGGAAGACTTCTCATGCGATCATCGACTAAAACGAACATGAAAATGGGAGAAGAAATACCGTTTTATCAAAATGCGATTAATTTGTTTTAACAAGGTGGCTTTTAGTAGTCTGCCGTGGAACAATTAAAAATCAACCAACAAATAATAACCAGATGCGGCATCGAAATAAGAATTAGATGTTTTAATATGGGCCCGCTTAATGAAAACTGAAGTGTTCATTTGCATATGTTCCTTTCTTTCATGTAGTTACAACGAACGTTTGATGAACGAGCGCCCTGCTAAATAGCTGCACACGAATGGTTTGTACTTAGGATAACGGAAAACTTAAATCTTGGCTCTTTTTCCTTGCCTGTTGTATATTTTCTCTGTTTTTTTCGCGGCACTTCTTTTTAAACTGTATGATTTTATTCTGATAGTCATCTTGCTGTTTATGTGAACATAAAAGTTCCAATACTGCTGCTTCATTAAAGTTTAACAAGTTAGATATTTAGATAAGTTTGTTTGTCTTGAGATTGGTGGTCCTGCTATGTGCGAGTTTTTATTATTATTATTATTATTTTTTATTTAAATACAACTCCTGGTGGTCGACTCACTTATGAAACAATCCGCGCAACAATGAACAAAGATTTTTGGATGCAATGTTTAAGACTGGATTAAATTTTGAATTACCAATAAACCAATACGAGATTTACGCGATAAGATCTTTTACAATCGTGATCTTTTAAGGATCTTTATGTCTAACAAAAGTATGTTGTCCTATTTTAGTATCGAGACCACTTTTTGATATAAATACTTTAATTGTCCTTTAACAAAATCGCTAAGAATCTTATTTTCTTGAAATATAGAACCATTGTCTAGCAGGCGGGTACTGAGAATATAGAAATCGACTTGCACATATTTTGAATTCGGTTTTTTCTGGCTTAGAATTGGGTAAATTCGTTCGAGTGTTTCTTAGTTTTCGTGTTAACCGGTAAAAGATATTAGTTTACGTAAGGGGCAACACACAGCTGTAGGCGTGTTGCTGATTTTTCATGTTTCTTCATTCCCACTTCACCAACTTTCCATTGGTTGTGACTTCATCTTGCTGAGTTTTATCTCAGTTTGTTATTGATAACATTACTCAACGTATAACACACGTGGTTCTTGCTTTATGCCTATAATTTCTATGAAGTTATCACGGCATTTTCTGCTTGGATGCTAAACTTCAAAGACGCTTCCTTGAAATTTTCGTTCAAACTGTTTTTCTATGGCCTTAAATTTTTTTCTCCGCCAATACTAAATTGGTCGGGAAAAAGACCACGATTTTTAATTGATCAGTGCGTCACAATTGAGCCCGCTGAAGTCACGTGCGTTTTTGTTTTTCGAGCTCGCAGTACCACTTGCTTCTAGACCAATCACAAGACGTCTTCGTGTTTGCACGCACCTGGTATTCCATTTGCCTACCAAAGTAAACCACCTGAAGACGTCATGCTATATCACGTGCCTTAAAGTTAGAAACCACAACACAGAGATTCATTTCTTGATTAAATCAGAGCCCAAAATCAGAGCCCAAAATCAGAACATGCGTCAGATGATTTCTCTGTACCGTTAACATGACTTCAAATTTCATTTACGTTGGGCTCACAGGAAGATTCAGAATCATTTTCAATCTTTTTCTAATTTTGTCTCCCTTTGATATTCTAAAAACTTAATTAAACAATAGACCACAAGTTTTTATGATTTATAGGCTGATAAACCACGCGGGATGTTGGAAGAACACTCGAAGAATTCGTAAATCACTCGCCCACGGCTCGTGATTTACGATTTCTTCGATAAACCAGGTAGGATGTTGGAAGAACACTCGAAGAATTCGTAAATCACTCGCCTGCGGCACGTGATTTACGAATTCTTCTCGTGTTCTTCCAACATACCGCGTGGTTTATCAGCTTATAAACCATAAAAACTTGTGATCTATTGCTTTTATACAATAATTCAGAAGACACGCGAAATTTCCATGAGTTTACAGGCACAATAAACCATAGCTGATTGACCAATCAGAGCGCGCGCATTCATTTGATTATTATATAAGTTGTTGATACTGGTCTCGTTTATATTAACGGTAAAGAGATAACAAAGCAGGAATAATATTAATTGGATCAGTGCTAATAAGAAAATCGCCACACTTGCACAGCATGTTTCATTTCAATAGCGAATGCGACGCTCTGCAGAGAAGACTTGATTCGATAACTGTTTTGGTTGATCGTTTTTAAGATAATCACTTCCTAGGCTTGTTTTCCCTGACAATGGAACTTCATTTTAGTGTTGAGTGGTCGACTGAACTTCTCTGGAAGTTCTGAGAAACGAAATGGGTGACAAAGCTGCCGCATCGGAAGATTGGAAAACTGAAAGGATTCAAATGACACACCTGGCAAATTTCTCGAGAAGCAGTTCTTATGTCCGCAGCTTGGTACGGCAACAATTTCACCAGCAATCGGATCAGCCAGCGACTGCGTGGGAAAGACTTCGTGAGAGGCTGGCTAAAACCGGTCAAGCGGGATCCTTCGACAGTGATGAAGAAGTTCCGAAATTTGTAAAGAAGAGAGAGAGTGTTAATACTGCTAGACCAGATAGCGACGAAAACAGCGACGACGAGGATGGAAATGAGGAAGAAGAAAAGTATGTGTACTTAAAAACTGCGAGCCCCGAACACAGATTTTCCATAGCGAGCGAGACTGGAAAGGATAAGCTGGAGCCACCGTCGTCAGGATCCACTCGCCGTTTATCAGCTCCTCAGGCGCCATCCAGCACAGACAAGAAGTACATCCTCGGTTCTACAGACGCTCATTCAAAAATCTTAAACCGCAGACTCTCACTTGCAGAAAATGTCATCAAAAATTACAACAAGTACATTCGGACGCCAGATGTGGATCAACCGCTGATTAAAACCGACAACGATAGCGAACGGGAGCAAGCGGGTAAGAGGCTCAGTACAGTGGCAATTTCTGAAGAGGAAACTTCGACACTTGTAGATATCAAGCTTGTGAATAATCCTGAAAGTCCTGTTTCATCGGCTTCGGGTGATTTTTTGGCTGTCCCTGTTGGGTCATCTTACACAGTACCACCAAGCCCTGCAGCTGAAAGCGAAAATTCATTCTTTGAAACTGCGACTGGTCGAAATTCTTCATGTGACGTGATTTCCGAGGAACTATCGCTCGCTCGAGGTGGTACCGATGTTACTTCGGAGGCGACAAAGAACAAGCTTACCACAGACACGCTGCCTAGATTAACGAAGACCAGCACGGCTGGCAGAAAGAAGGTTTCAGCAAAGAGCCGAGACGAGGCCATCAGAGAATTACGCAACGATTACAACAAGTTGGCCAAGAACAACGTCTTCAATCGAAGCGCTACTCGGCGAAGAAAGGAGACATTTTATAAACAGCTGCAGCGCGATCAGGAAAGGCGCGCCCGGGAATCAGAAATTTTTAACCGAGAAATGGAGGATATAACAAAAGCGCTCAAAGGAATTAACAGTCGCTTGGACGAGAGAATTAAAGTTCTAAATTGCTACGAGCCTCCGAGGGTGAACGTAAAACTTCATCGTATCTTGCAAGTCGCCTTAACCGGCATCCCTTTATCCAAATAGAGTTTGCAAGATTGAGTGAAAAGCAAAGACGATCTGTCTCAACATGCAAAGTAACCTCCTTCTTTTGTAGAGCAAAGCAGGGGAATGCTCATTCCAGATATTAGTCTCGCAATGTGGTCGATATTATATTTTTGGAATCATTGAGATGTGCGATCCTTTATCTTAAAAAAGGAGATTTGCTATACAGTTCAGCAATTTAAAGGTGAAAGCTCGGTTACCGAGAAGAAGCTTAGTTTCGCTACAGCAGAGTTAGTGATTCCTTCTTCTTCTGTAGGAAAACTTGTAAAATATTCACCACCAAAATGAATAGAGGTTGCACTAGAATACTGTAGCAGTCATGATCAACAATCAGCCTCGAGAGATTTCTTTTACAAAGGTGAGGAGAGATTTGACATAACAGGTATACTACGTGCAACTAGTTTACTTCAAACTAGATGTAACTCGTCTCAGTGTCGAATCTGTTGCCGGGTGTGGAGAGCACGCACACTACGTTTGGGGAGCACGTATATCGTGTTTGTAGAGCAGGTATAATTCCGTTTTTTGTTTCTACGTTGATCAATTTTTTCTAGAAACAATTTACTTATTTAATTTGGAGAAATCTTTAGGAACGCCTTTGGAAAATGCTCTGGGGTTTTTCTGCTTTACAAATGTAATGAAAACAATTTTTATCAGACTAAATATCTTTTCATATCTTTGTAGAGCAAGAAAAAAATTCATCATATATTAAACAGACGGGGTTCTGTGGTTTCCATTAGAAATACGCAATTCTGATTGGTTCTCCCGTTGTTATCTATTCACGCATAGAACAACACCGTTTTCGTCTCATTTACACCTGTTCTCATCACGTAAACGATAAACGAATAAAGCGCTGAAAAATATACCAATCTAAATAGCACTAGTGCGAGGCTGACGATTCACGTGACTTCAGCGTTCACCAACAGAGATGGTAGATATTACGTCAAAGAAATAGAATACCGACCACAAGCGAGAATACTTAGATTGTCCTTTCTTTATGAATTTATTCACTTTAGAGAGCGTCTTACCAAAACATAGATTTACATAAGCATTCAGTCGTCGTTCGTGTGCCAACGAAAGGCGTAAACGTACTCAAAACGTCCGTTTACAGAAGCGGAAAATTTATACGAGTGGACGGGTGATACACTACATGTACACGCCCTTGTGTTTTGGAAAACTCCTACGTGCAGTCCAGTTGTTAAAAAAAATAGGTTAATGAAAAGCCTGACTTCAATGTTTTTCGCATACCCAATGTTGGTAATTCACTTTCAGAAGGTATATACATTTTTTTATATTTTGCAGAAGATAACTTTCTTGACAGGGTAAGATTTTGTTCAGTTTATTTCATTATTTCTGGGTTATGCAGGTGCACTGGTAGAAAAACTACAATTACGTAAGTCGAGAAAGACTGTTTCATAAAACTAAAAGTAATACATCTTCGTCACACATCAAAACAGAATAGTGATGCTTTGTCTATGAAAATAACTGTAACTCAAACTGAGTTTTTTTTGTTTTTTGTTTTTCGTTGTTTTTGTGTTAACCAGAATACAGTATTCTTGCCATTTGAGCAGCGAATGAGATTCTTAACTTTATATAATAGTTCATTGAGTGCATGATCTCTTTTCACATTTTTATAATAACTGGAACTTGTGTAAGATGCTGTTAGCACAGACGGGAAGCACTTTTGGACTGTGACCTCACAGTGTCTGTGACGTCACATCACACCGTTGTAACATGACGGTGCGTTGTCGAAGAGTTTGACGTATGACTCAAAACACTGAGTATGGATTCATCAAGAAGGTATGAAAAAATTAAAGCTGGACGACATTCAGCCGTAGTTATTTTGAAATCTGCGCCCAGCGCGGTGCGCTAAGAAAACCAAGGACGCTTTTCATTCAACCAAAAATTCTGACACTGCCCCCTGGCATACGTTTCTTTGTAAAAATTTGCAAGTTTAGGGTCCCGTATTTTCACGACCTTGCAGCGGATTCCTATAAAACTTCGCTTATTCACTAAATAGGGCATATTCGTATTCCCGGCATTGGACTGGAACTAGCGTGCAACTGAGGCTAATATACGGGGAGTCTTGTTAAATGCAAATGACGTTTATATCTTTTTAATGACATTTCCCCGTATGAGCCTTCATTACAAGCTACAGTCCAGCAATGAGAATACGAATATGGGATCTATGGAGGTTTTTTTGTTTGTTGTTTTTACGCAATACTATCAATTCTTCGTGCTTTTCATTCTAAAAAATGAAAAGTATGAAAAATTGTTGATATTGCGTAACATCGGTAAAAAGATCCATTACCGTTCTGCTTGACTTAGTTTAAAACACGAAGTTTTTTAATTGTCAGTTCCTTAAAAAACTAGCCAGTTGGAAACAAGGCTAGAATACGATATATATAAATGGTTAAAACAATTTCATGTTGACTGTCTCTAAGTTATGGGATATATCAAACGCGGGATGTCCTTACGTGCTCAGAGGAATTGTCATGTTGAATTTTTATACTGGGAAAATTGCTACACGCGGAATCATTGTTGAGTGATTCCGAACAAGGTTGAATCCCGGTTTCATCATTCAAGTCCTCATCACCATGGTTACCCTCCGTATTTGTGTTGTTATTCCACGAGGGATGCTTTTCTTGAATGAAACCTGGCGGGGAATCACTTGTCCCGATCTTTCGGAGTCTTTTCCCGCTTTGAAAATTTTGATCGCTTTGAAAGATAAAAATATCTTCTTCCTCCTTGTCCCCATCAAGCTCCTCACAAGGGTGAGCCTGCACTACACTTCCGTTGATCAGCGGTTCGCACTCGGTCACGTGTTCCTTCATGCAACCTGTACTCAGACGACCCCTTCGTCGGTTCACCAAGGAAGCGTTATTGTCATGACACGTCGTGAAGGCACTGTGTCGTCGACGTTTAGGGCCATTTTCACTTTTACAGTCAAACACTTTAGAGTTGCTATGCACGGCTTGATTCTCGCCGTTTCTAGGTGACATATTTTTACCAATATTGTATTCCATGATGGAATAAGCTGATACAGCCCTACCCATTACAGGAACAGGTTTAACAGGTAATTTGAAATCGTCTCCTTTTTCAAACGGGGTATTTGCTTGTGGAATGGTAAATTCACTTGGTGAATTATCCTCATTTGGTGTAGTTTCGCTCATTGTTTCCTGGTAATGCTGACTTTGATTGACGTTTTGATTGTCAGCTACAATATTTTCATTCTTCCTACTATGTCCATGACTTGCATTTTCTCCATGATCTACCTGTGAATTTACAAGCTTCCCGTCACGTTTTCCTCTGTTGCCGGCTTCCGCTTCATGTGGTAGCGTCACGAATTCTACAGGCTTAAACTCAGTTTCATTTCTGTCATTACTGTAATCAGTCGCGTCGTTTTCGCGTTTTCCCTTTTTCGTCGCTGGCAGACTGTGACTGTTCTCGGTCCCTTTTGTACCAGTGCGACTCTCGCTGCTGTCTTTCCGTTTCCTGTGACACTCAACGGGGACGCTTAGAGTTACTTGAGTCCCGTCAACCTTTTCTGTCGGGCTGTACACTAAACTACCATCACTCCCTAACCGTGTTCGATTCCCGTCGGTATTAGCAAGCCCATCACTACCCGCGGTTCTCAAACTCGAGCATGAACAAGTCATTCGGGAATTTATCGAACACAGGCTCTGCACACTGGCTTGATCCGACAGAAGAATTATCGGTCCTTTACTGTTCAAGGCGTTGTATAGCTCATTGTAGCCTCGCGGCAAGGCGTTTAAGCTAGACGCCGTGGACGCGCTCTTGAGGCTGAAAGACGCTGGTGACACGGCGCCGCGTCTGAGGTGTAGTGGGTAAAGCGATTTGTTTATCAGCGGGGTCCGATGGATTTCTTTCGCAGTTTCTTTAGCTGAAATTTTTCTTTTGGATCCCATTGGCACGTGAAGTAAGGCGTTTTCATCTGGTAGCGAACCTGGATGGGATTTAATCAAGTGAACTATATCATAAATAAGAGCCAGTATAATCCCAATTGAACGAGAAACGGTTAAAAAAACTGATTAACCCGGTGAAATTTTACGGAAACTCGTAACAAATTGCTAAAGAATTATTATTACATTTACCTCCCATTTGATCCCTTGGTATGTCAGTCACCGACGGCGCCCTAGAGGGCGGCTCGAATCGCAAGGTGATTCCCTCTGTAGATCTTTTCTTTTGGGTCCTGAAATCTGAAAACACCGAATTCAATGATCTGCTTCGGCTTACGGATCGTTTCTTAGGCCTCAGTAACCTCGACATCGAACGGAGAGACCAGAAAGAGGATTTCTTTAAACTTCCCCTGGGAGTAACCGAACAACTTATCGAGATCTCGGAGGGAAAGCTTCGTTCTGTTTGCCTCTCACTGCACAGTGACGTAAATTTGGCATGCGCTCCGTCATCGGGTGTTCCTTGTGTTCTCTGATTGTGCATGGACGTGAGAGCATGGGAGAAAGCAACTCGCCTTTTCTTGGGTGGTAAGTTGAGCCTGGCTTTGGCGTAGGTGTAGAAGAGGGAAAAGTTACTTGCGACCACTGATACTGGTAACGCAATGACCAGCACCCCGCATATTGCACATGCGCTTCCCACGGTCTTTCCAATCCACGTGCGAGGATATACCTCGCCGTAACCAACCTGTAGAGTAAAGGCAAACAGCTTTTATGACTAAAGCTTGGTTGCGTCTAGGTTACCGCCATGCTGCACTCTCGTCATTGTGAAACTCTGACTGTCTCAACCATCATCTTACGTAGAAAGAATAGCTCATTTATGGTTGGCTCTTACCACCTGCATGGGCGAGCTTTGTTTGTAGAGGTGGCGAAGTTCAAAGTGTTGGTCAACTATAGGAAAGCGTGAGCATTTTAGGGGAATAAGAGGTCAGTTCTTTGACAATGGGATGAATTAAAGCGTTCGTTATTAAAACAACCGCAAGAATCAAGCAGCTGATATGACGAAGCTCTATAACAAGTCTACTCACCGTTGTCATGGTAATCACAGCCCACCACATGCTCTCGGGCACACTTTTGAAGTCACTGTCAAACTCGTGTCTTTCCAGGAAATACACAAAGCTGGCAAACACTACCATGACGAATCCCATGAATACTAGTAACAGGCACAGCTCACAGGAGCTCGCCTTAAGAGTGTTGACAAGCACTTGAAGAACGTAAGACAGTTTAAATAGCTGGAAAATACGTGCCGCTTTTAACATGACTAGCATCTCCAAGAATGGAATCTTTTCCAACGACGGGTGGAAAAAGAACACGTATAAAAGAACCAGCGGTATCAGGTCCGTCCAAGTGTAGGGGCTCTTTACGAAGGCTCGTTTATTAGGAGAAAATAAGAGCCTAAGAGCAAAGTCCATGGTGAACCATGATACGCAGATGAGATGGGTCACTGATAAGGCAATGTATCGAGGAGCGGTTTTGTCGCTGAAATATTCAAGCGTCGACAAAGAAAATTTGATGATGTAGGCTGTGAAAGCGACAAATGACACGACTCCAACCATCTGTGAAAAAAGAAGCGATATTGTGTTGATCTACACATCTAATGTCTCCCGACAATGTCAATACATTTTTCAGTATATTGGAATTGAGAATAAAGCACTTTCATTGCAATGACTTCAAACCAATCAGAGGCAACCGTTAAATGGCTTACGTAAGCCCACTGATTTTGTTATTGCCATTTTGTAGATAAATAACTTATCAAAAACCATTAATTTGCTCCTGTTTATAACTTTTTCTTTTTCAAAAATGAGAAAATTAATGCAAGTTCATCATTATGCCCAGGGTTGAACGCAGCCACAAATCTTACAAATTTAGTGATTTTTTCGTTTCAGTTACAAATTATAAACTGAACTCTTTCACTACGTGACGAAATGTACAGCTATTTCCACTTACTGTTGCGCACATTATGTCATACACAATGCAGTGTTTCACTGAAAACTCCTTATTTCAAACATGACGTCTGTTTTTCAATCAGGAAACAGTAGAAAATATACTCCTTTCAACCAAGACTTTACCTTACCCCATCGTTCAGTATTTTCGTCCCCTGCCCCATTGTCGACAGCTAATAAAGTGAGTTTTTCTTACCTTTGCCCAAAATGAAGTATAAGGTTCCTCAAGGCTCTTCCAGACCTTGGGCTGATATCGAGACCACCACGAGTGCACATCATCCACATCCTCAAAAAGACCCGAATCTTTGGACAAAAATTTGTCTTCTTGGCTCTCTTCAAATCCTGGAAGCTTGAAATTTTTGAGCTTCTCTTGTTTTTCTTTGTGTTGTTTGTAATTTTCCCAGCAGCACGTTTCAACCTTTTTGCAGGAAAGAAATAAAAGAAAGCTGGATGTGAGTAACATAGTTACGCTACAGAGAAAAACAAAAACAAAAACAAAAACAAACACGCTGAATACAATTCAAAGCAAAACTTAGACGGGCATGCATGCCTAATAAAGACAACAACAAAACATGAACATTAGGTTTTATACCGTTTTTGTCTGCAGCAGCCGCTTCTGATATATCACAACAATCGACCATGCTTGCTACTGAATTTAGCTAATGATTGAAATGTTCGGATAATCGCACGGAAAAGTCGAAATGGACAAAATATGGTAATTTATTTCATATGTTATACTGACATTCTGCCAGACCACTTAGCTTAAGACAAGGCGGATTTTTGGACATATTGGATACTAGAAACCCGCATTTCAGTGATAAAACTGCTCATTCATATCATAGATGGAAGTTGAACGGTCCGAAACCCTCCACGAAACATGACCAAAAATCTGAGTCCCAAAACCCCCAAACCTCAAAATAAATAAAGTATTTAATTCTGATGTCTTACGCAAGACGGAATTAACACTCTGGTGACTTGCTGATCACAGACAATACACTGAAGAGAGTTTGAGATCGATGGAGCTACAAAATGCCAATCAGTGTGTTTTTCGCAAGGTATTAACCTAACCCGCTCATACAAAAAACAACCTCGGATATTTTAATTTCAAGACCTTCTATTCAAATTAATTTTTTCTTACGTTTTACATTAAAAGAGACGTCTGCATATTCATTCGCTAACTGTAAATTAAAACCATGCCACTTTAACTTTTAACGCTTTTTTTGTCGTAGAAAACCTCAATAGTTCCTTTGATCTTAAAATGTGGGTTCGTTGCTCGTTTTGCCTATGACACTTGCCACTTTTCTTTCGAAGAACGTGATTTCACTATAGAGATATAGAACAAAGATGAATGGACAATACTTTTTCTGAAGGCCGCGGGCGATATAGCAATATATTAAGAAAAAAACTCATTTCGGTTCAATGTGACTTCGCGGCCATTAATTTATAATCCAGAAAAAAACAATTGTACATGACAGGTCCCCGAGCATTTGACGTCACTCCGAACAGCTGCTTTCAACCGAGTGACCAAATATTATGAAACAACGAAGCGGCTAGAATATGATTTGTAAGTAGCAGCAAAATTGTACAGTGTATGATATTGGATTGGATAATTGCACTATGTCTTTAACAACAAGCCATGAAACAATTGTCCTTCACTGTTTTCATGGGCCGCACACAAAATGCTTATAGGCCACGTTCGATCTATCAATATACTGACATTGTTCCGAGGCTTTCGGGACAAACGTCTATTTGGAGGTGTTTTGGGAATTGAGGGACAAAAGAACCTTAGAATTTGCAATTTCTACCTGAAAGCCTCAGAGCCATGTTAGAATTTTGATATATCGAACGGAGCCTATTCATCATGAACTTGTGACAAAACTTGGTTTCTTGTATTGACAAAAAAAGCGAAGTTGTTGTAGGGGTGACCTCACAAAATTTTGAGGATGAGAACAAAACTTCTTCGTCGCGATACTGAAAGAGGCAGTTGGAAGGACACTTAAACACGTACTCCGTAGTAAGTTCAGTTATCAACTGATAACTACACTATATATAACTTGTGAGCACGCTTAACACATTTGGTAATTTAAAGCTATTAGCAAGAGTTAAGAAATATCTTCAATTGTTACACTGCACAACAGTGCAGTTGCTGAACGCGCCTCACTCTCGATTTGCTATCTGAAAACGCGACTCCCAGAGAATTCCAATTGTCTACAAATACTGGAAAGCACCAGATGAGTACTCTTCAAACAAGTAGCGGATCGAGAAGAAGGGGAAGGGTTGAAGGTCATTTCAAGGAAAAGTCTGTTTGTTGTACTTGACACCGTATTATCTACCATTTTGCCTTGTTGAGTTAAGATGTTTATTTCGGAAGGCCATTTAGGGAGGTCTTTGTCATACATTTCTGTTCGTGATGCTTTTAATTTATTTAAATAAGGACTGGTATCAACTGTCATCCGAGACTATATTAGTCAACTTGGTCGGACCCCTTCTTAAGGTAGGAGCTTGATCTATATAGCTTGGACTTTTTTCGTGCGTTAATTGATTTTTCTAATTCATTCTTATTTTTCTGTAGGCCAAAAAGGGAAACTGTTTTACCTTTGCATATTAAACTTATTCAAAGTATTCTAGTGACGAGCGTTTGTGAAACCTGACATATCCGTTGGTGCAGGGTCGATCTGTTTTAAATTGCAATTAATTTCTCTAACGACGAGGAAGTTCTTCGAAATCTTTTGCAAAGTAATTATATCTCATTTGCAGAGAATGGTTCAAAACTGTTAAGAGTTACTGTTACACGCATTTCATAACTCAAATGAAATAAATAAAATGAAACAAAACAAAACAAAATAAAATAAAATAGATAAACGCACTGACTTTATTCTTGAGCGCTTGTTGAATTAGTTAGTTTCCATTAGTTGTCATTCGATCTCAACACATCGATGTTGCAAATCACACTTTGATGTCCATAAACTAAGGATATTTCTCAAACTTAATGAGCGAAAACAATCCTGAATTTGATCTCTTTTGGACGCGGATTGTTATAAGCCTTGTGTAAGCTTTTCTCATAACGGGGAGTATTATCTTATCTCGACCTGTCGGTGAATTTAGTAAACAAACCTAATGTTTAGCCCACTGTAACCTTAATTTGCATTTAGAATGACAGGTTAATTCGAAGAGAGTCTTGAGTTATACGTCTAGACCCGATAATTGCTGTCAATTTTTGTTGTTGTTCATCTTTTATGAAACCTATATACTTCCCAAATTTGGTTATGCATTATGTGTAGGATTTTTTGTTTCCGTCGCTGAGCGAACGGAAGATGAGAAAAACGTTAATATACACCTGCTTCAAAGCGTTGGAGTATCTCGCTTAAAAATTAAAATTGTTTATGAATATCGATTTTAGCAATAGAATACATGAATTTGACACGCAATCGCGTTTTGAACCATTGTGAGAATAAAACTAACAAACGGGAAATACATTTAACTTTAATAATACACTTTTGAAGATGTGGCCAGAAGAGAAAAAACGGAAAAAGAAAGCAGCCAGCAGGGGATTTAAGATTAAGACCATTAGATGATGACTCCTGCAGCTCATTTCAAAGTCAATTTTGACAACATTTTTATTAATATCTTTGGTAGGAAAAGAAAACCATGAATAATTGTCCTCTCTGTAGGAAGACTGTTCTATGCCTAGTAGACAATGGCTACTCAATGTTGCTGAATAGATCATAACATCTTAATACTCTATTCTTTCATAAGTAAGTGCGATTTCTGAAAACTATTGTGCTTAACGCAATGTTAATTTACAAGAACCGTTCTTGAATTTTGTGCAAAGCTTTTAAACCAAATGAAGACATTTCGAAAGCAGCGCGATGTCGAAGAAAATAGCAAACAAGGCAGTCTTCTCTTGGTGTCTTTAAAAAAACATGCTGAGTATAATTTGTTAGTTTTCCACGTTGATGTGTCATTGAAAGCTCGGTTTCACCAATATGCTGTCGCCGCGGCAACAAATTAAAATATCAAACAATTTGTCCATTTATAAGGATAAACTAAAATATATTAGCATTTGTCCATCTCTAAGGATAAACTAAACATATTAGCATTTGCCCATTTATGACGATAAAATAATACAGAGTGTTAAGACGGCTAAATGCTTTGCCAAACCCATTTTCTTCCAATAAATTTTTGTCTGGCGTGCGTTAAATATTTAGATCTCGATTAAAGTTTGCTTAATCGCTACCAACCGCTGTGAAATAAGCGAAAAGACGCCCTTTATCCATCATGCTTAGACTTTAGAGGTCGCCATGTTTTCAGCAATGCTTTTGAAATATATTTATCCACAGCTGTGGCTATAGAGTCAGTCGAACCTATAGACTGGATGAGTTGTGTTCATTTCATTGGGGCAAATCGATTTATCGACTCTTTAGGGAGTAAACATTTTATGTAAATTGAAATTCTAGTTTCATAATATAGTGTAGCACGAACGACAACTCTAGAATCGGCTTAAAGAAAGAAAATTAAACAGAGCAATACGAGTTTACATGTTCAAACCGTCGATGTCATGAAATTGCAGGTGAAAAAATGAATAATACACAAACTCATCATTATTGGCCTTCATCGAGTCTCTACTGCCTAGCCTTTATCTACTTTGTAAGATTTAGATGATATAGAATTATCCTTCTCGAGCTCTCGAAAATCTTCTTCGTTTCAGCTGTGTGTATTTAGCTTTTGTGATTTAGCGGACCTGTTTATCAGTCTCTCGTTATCAGGCATAGTTACTCAGAGCAAAAAATCTAAGAGAAATTTTCTACCTGTTGTTCGTCGATACCCCAGAAGCCGAGTTCTTCCTCAAACAGCGGGCCACAGACGTCTGAAGGGCAGTGAAGTTTTCCTGTGCGGTAAAAGTTCAAGATCTGCGAAAAAACGCCTGGGTGTCTGTCGAAGAAGTACTCCTGTTTAGAGGCATCGTACTCCGGTGTCCGGGCTACGGTTGTGTGATGTTCTCCAAGATAAGAGAGTCGAGTATCGGGAATGGTTTTTAATGTACTTAGAAAGGTTTCATGCCGAACTCCACCAACGTTTATCACAACTCGATTGGAACGCTTCTTACTTTTGCCAGAAGAAGGCATTGTCAGCTCAGTCAGATCGCCTTCTGTGGAGAAAAGAAATCTTAATATTAAACAAAGATGATGTGTTTGAACTGAAACTAACGTTTTTGCACTAAGCTTTTTCTTCGGTCCTTTTCATTCCACCGACACCGTTTCAGAGTCAATTAAATTCCGCTACTTACCTAGTCTTAGTATATTTTTAGATGATTTCAGCGCGAAGAACAACGCTTTTAGCTTTTCTGCGTCACCATTACACTTAGCGCTCTCAACGTTGGTAGCTTCGAACGCTTTCGAAAGTTTAAATTATTCTTTTTTACAAGCTGTATTCGTTGAAATGATTAAGAGGTTCGCTTAGGTCAGTGACCAATCACGCCGCGTCTTATGACGTTGTTAGATGACGGTGATATTTCAAAATTATGACACTGACAATCAGATTCGCTTGACCCGATCACTTTCCGCTTTTAGCGGCAAACCTGTCGCCGCCAGCGATGACTGTCGCAAATATTTTATTGCTTATGTCAAGCATAGTAATCCGGTCCAGCTTTCACTGCATGATTGCTTTTTAATCAGTTTTTCAAACAGTTTTAGGGAGAGGTTTTGATAAAATTTAATATACAAATTGAAACATGTACATGTTTGCCCCCGCGTAAAGGGCAATATAGCTATCGCCATAATGGTTTGAGTGTATTTTTAAGGTAATTGAGCGTGTCAGTTAACCTGTGCCAATGTCACGTCTATAAGCAAGCCTCTCAACTTCCTTAAATTTATGACTGAATAATAACTCTAACGACTCTTAAGGTTCACCCTCAACAGCAACAACAACAACAATAATAATAATAAAAACAACAACAACCACAACAGCCACAGCAGCAACAACAACAGCAACAAATCATCAACGAAACAATGCAGTGGTTAATGTTGAATTTCATCGATCAGAGACGCATCGAGAAGGTGGGAATAATGTTTGATAAAAGTGTGCCAATTTGAAAATGAGGCTAATTTTAACCTTCAAATTACAGAAGCAGAGTGATGCCTTCCTTACAGTACAGGGCTTGGGAGTGGTTTGATGATTCCCTTAAATGAACACTGTCACGACCATTTTGTTTTTTTGTTGTTGTTATCAAAACAGTGGTTACAGTTCGAGTACTGCTACTCATAAACAACGTGCACACCTAGGAAACAGTCAAGAAAGGAGAGCAAATTGTCTTCAGTTTGAGTAGATTTACTGAGACACAATGGCAGAGTTTTGCACTCAAGGACTCTTGTTTTTGAGTAACTGATGATGATGGCACTACCTAGTTCTACCAATATGCCAGTTTTAAACAAAACTTCAACAATCTTTCCAGCTTTCCACGTGTAAATGTACGTTGCAGTGGATTCTGAATTTTCGAAGTATGCCTATCATAGTAGCGCCTCTTTAATTGTACTGTGAAAAAAGAATACACAGGACTTTATATTGTGTATGTTAGATTAAGAGTTTACTCGTTACATTGAAATTATCAAGACCGCTGACGTGTCATTGGTTGATAACATGCGCGACATATACGAGATAATTCAATGTAACGCCACTATGCCCAGGTCCCTGATCCGATAATGACATCACAGAACTGTGCTTTCATTTCGTACTTTCAGGTAATCTGTTTATGCTTTTCAAATCCGACCCACGCCGATGCAATATTGAAAACATGTTCAATATACAAATTTGTGGCATATATTGAGTTATTTCGTCAGTAATAAGATGTTTAATGTGCTACTGTTGATGTAGGTAGAATTTCAAAAATGCTTCAAGCTCCATATTGAAATCAGATACAGTTTCGCAGATTTTCTTTACAAATGCTATCCGTCAAGTCATCACCACCCCCAAGAGTATTAAATATATTAACGTTAAAGAAGTATTGCAAAACAAAACCGTAATAAGGTTTGGGTCATTGACCTAAGATTTAGGTGTAGAAAATGTCTAATATCATCTTGAAAAAGGTCGGCGAGATCACAAAGTAAATTTCACTTAGTTTTGATACGAAAACGTTTTCTTGCAGCTCTTCATACAACAAAGAAACAACGTCGTTTAGAATATTTTATTTATTCCCCATCGTGCCCGTTATTGAGTCTTGAGTTCAGTTTAGTCAGATGTTCTATGGCTGGGATACTCTTGAGTGTAGAGAAACTGATTACAGATACTGAGGAAAACTCGAGTTTTATATTATTAGTGTCCGTTGTATATTTAATCTACAGAAACTTTACGCAAATCTACCGGAAAAACATGGCATATACTTCCTGAAAATGATTGATTTTTATCCTGTAAACATTTCAATACGAATGAAATATTGCTTGTCGTGTTACTCAAAGTTCTCTTGAGGCGCTACTCAAATCTCGAACAATCATAACACTACCTTAATCAATCGGATTGTTTTTTTGCATGTTGTAAAGCTGTAATTATTTTGTGTTTTTCCTTTTTATACTTTTGTGACCAAGGTATAATATTTCGCGTGTTGCTGCAGTTGGAACATTGAGCATTTAGCTGACTAGAATAAAACATTTAAGATTGACCTAACCAACGCAGAAGATCTTTAAATCAGCTTATTTTATCGGCTGACATGATGCGGTGATTGTTTCCTTTGAAGATTAAGCCTGTTCAGCCGTCTGTCTGTAAATTTGTTTTGGCAGGAAAGGACGTTCCTTCGTAAAATATCGTATGAAATCATCAAAATCTTACCTTAATAAACGAGACATACCACGTAGAAAGCGATTAACATTGTCTTCATCAAGCCATCTAACATCTTCTCTGTGCATTGGTTTCCAATCGAACAAGATGTGCGATGATCGTACCAAGTTAGCTTGAACTTGAATGTAATTAGACTGTTTTCTTCAAAGAGCCGAAACACGTTCTCCAATAATTCAAAATTCAATTCCCTCGAAGCCACAATGCTTCTGGTTTTATCATGTTGAAAGCGCTCGTGATTCCGATTGCATAAGTCTGACATCTGGAGAGTAACGAGTGGGAAGAAAGCCTCTTATGTCTACCGGATTTAGCGAAGTGAGTCGCCGGATCTCATTAACGATTTGAGCTTTTTTTTACCCCTCGGAGCTAACAATAACGACTTATATGGGAGACTTTTGTCAAGCTGCATAATAACAAAATTTCATGAATGGTAGTCCAGAAGGAGAATTCAGGTATTTGAAAACGGAAACAGAAAAAAAAAAAAAAAAAAAATTAATGGGTATGCTACAGACTTTCTTTCATATTTTTAGCTAATTTTCGTACCGTTTAAAGTTTTCTCGCTGGAAGTTTAGTGAACAGATGATGCGAACGATCAAAAAAGTGATCTTACATTTATTTATGTTTTGGTGTTAGAAGAGGAAGTCATCTTTTCGAGACGATAATACTTCCTATGTTTTGAACAGAGCTGTGAGGATGGAGGCAGTTTTGCTTTTGTACAAAGTTTCGGCTGGGTCTATTTATGCTGCGATTTTCGAAATATAGTGTCGCTGTCCCGTAATCGTTTTGGTTATTACGCTTGTCTTGCGTAGCCAGACGTTTATTTATTTGAAGGGATATTTGATTAAATTTCCGTGAAATTTTAATAAATGAGCTCTCTCGAGCGCTCCATTAATGATGTGAAAGAAACTACGGAAAGAAAGTCCTTTAAAACGTATCGCGCTATTATAATCAAGAAAGCCAGAGAAGGGTTCCGGTGAACCTTTGGCATTTAAGAAGACTTCGCAGTTATAATCTAAACGAAAAACATATTGATGTCTCTATGGAAACAAGCTATTATTTGAATTAACCGGAGGAGAGCGCGCCATCTTGTTGAACATAGCAAAAAGTACATTATCATTTGACAAAACCTGCTGCAGATTAATCCTTGAAATATCTTCTCTATCTTGGCATAAATTTAATGTTTTCTTTAGCTACTTTAGATCAACCACAGTCGAACTTTTTCCCTTTTTTTTTTTATTCGTATATTCAGTTTCGCTCATTTTTCTGTTGTCGGTGATGATATAAAGTCACTCAAAACAGTCTTGCATGAGATATGAACAAGGGACGCGTAAAAAATGTAATGAAAAACTCTGCGTTGTTAGTAGGAAGAAAACCAGAGCTGTCTCGAAAATGCTCGCCACAAATCACGATATTTTGTTCAACCTTGTTCAAAGGTTGTTTTCTTAGCCGCTTACATTTGAACTACAAACAACTCTGAACACAGCGTGAAAACGAATCAAACCAAATAGCGACAATATGGTCACAGAAAATTTGCCAGAAACGATTTCCATCATTCCAAAAACAAGATAAGATTAAAAAAGAGAGACACGCAATTCTCAACCAGATGTCTGACTGAAATTTGAAATGAAAAATAATTCTGAATTGAGCGACAAAAATAAGTCCGAACTGCACGACAGCTTACGTGATCAACTGAGGGAAAAGAACTCCAGCTGGAAAACAGAATGCTGAACTCGACGACAAGAATAATTCTGTACTTGTTTATAAACGTTCTAGATTGTGGTGCCATCTTGAGCTGCTGATGTAGTTCAGACCGCAAGGCAAATAAGTTTTCCTGAAAGTTTCCTACTTCAGAAAACAGCTCAAAATCTGTGTTGCAGATGTAGAGTTCTGAAATTTAATTTTGAAGTACGATCATCCGGACCTCATTAAAACTACACTAGTGCCCAGTCTTCTCTAAGTACTCGTTGTTCATTTTGCCTAGTGAAGTATTTGCAGTAAATAATAGGAGACTTTTTTTTAAGGATTAGTATTCGTATAAACGGAACAATACTATATTAAGCGATGTTGCAATGATTGTTGCATATACTACCAATGATAGGGCTAAATCCCCAATCATTGGCAAGCAAGTTTTTAAGACAAAAAAAGATTCTTTCTGATGGGTTCAGAGCCACCTTTCATTTTCTTGAATTTAAGGCTGCTCTGAGCCTCTCGACCGAATTACACGTAACCTTCTGATGTGCGGCCAATGTAATTAAATAAGAGCTGATTTTCAGTGTCTTGGTGCAGAGTCAGTTGCGGAGGGCTATTTCTTTCAGCAACATTTAACAGGGAGCTGCTGATTAAAGAACGATTAAACAACAACGTGCACAATGAGGATCGAGTTGAAATTTACAGGTTATTATTCACGAGTCCAATTCAACTGTCCAATCATTGGAAGACAATTAAGGTTAATATCTAATGCCTTGAACGAAGGTGGCGGGAAAGTACGAAGAAATACAGAAATAAGAACTCGTGAACGCTTTAGCCTTAGTGACAAACGGCTACAGGGATAAAATGATCTGCTTTTAGAGCCTGTTGATATATACATGTTACGGCCTTTTGTTAGAATATGGATCACAATCATTAATCGTCATGAGCTTAGATATTTATTATTCAAGTTGCTTCGTTGAGTATCCTCTTGATCCAAAGTTGCATATTGTTTGAGTCCCGTCCACGAAGATTCTTGATATTTTCAACATCTGAGGTGTTCGTCTCAGCATCACTGGTTGTTATACGTTAGTAGTCATAGTTTTGTCTGTGTTTTCGTAGTTTGGACTCATATTTGACTCATTGGTTATCTCGTGAGAACTAGCATAAACTTTGCTAATTTGGTTAGCTTTCAAGCTAAAGAATTCGTGGACCGAACTGTTCCGAATACTTTTCGTCATCGAAGATCAAACTGTCGCAATTCTCATGCCCAGTTTCCTCGCTCTACGCTAGGAACACCTGGTACTATAACTCCCGATTTGGCGATTTGCATTTGTAGACTGGTGCCTGAGCAATAATTTTCTTTGAAATCGAACACGTTTCTACATTAGAGTAAAGATATAAAATGCAAAATTTATACTCTCTGGATAAAAATATAGATAGATTTTATTGTCCGGTAATGTGCAGCGCTTTTTTTTGGCTCTTGATAAGCATGGTTGTGATCAATTTACTATGCAATCATTAACTCGGCGACAAAATATTGACTCTTTCGGAGACCGACCAAACTGGAGAAAGAAATGTCGAGCGTTAACAAACACCATGCACGCCTTTCAATCAGTATTCCTCTGTTATTTCATTTCCCTGGACAGCGAGACTTAAGCAACTGCATGCTGCGCTCATTTCACAGCCAGATAAGCGTATTGACAAACCCGGACTAGAATGAAAAGGTAAAGTATATATCTTGCTGCTTAGTAAATTAGCATACATGTGTCACTAAGTTAAGGAGTAAAATAATTAACGCAGCATTTGAAACCCACCTTATAGTGCTCCTTACCTCATTCGAACACTGCTTCTCTGGTTCTGAATTTGGTTTAGGCCTAAATGTGCATTTTTTTTCTTATGAAGCGTTAACGCGAAGGATTAATCGACTCATTAAATACGCAGGAAGACAAACAATACAAGCAGGTGCAACTTTGACGTATGTTACATGACGCAGAGACTGTTTTGACACAGATCGATCTACTCAAAGCTGATGCATTATTTGTAAATATGGCGGCCTGCTGCTTAAAAACACTAAAGAGCTAAATACAAACTTAACTGTGACATCGCAGTTGAATTGATGGTCGAAAAATAATACTATTCACAGAAGTATGATTATGCTATAGATCAGTCTTGTCGCCATTTTGAATACTGAAAAAACTTGGCATTACAAAAAGTGGCATTACAAAAACAGGGCACGATGGTTTTTCCCTTTTCCATGGAGATATTCAGCATGCAAATGCTTCAGTATCAGGTCGTTACGTTCAAAGGCTTCCTTTTAACAAGTTGTTATTAACAAGTCGCTTGCAATATTCAAGAAAAGAGAAAATACGATAAGTGGCGGTCATTGACGTAAGCTGTTTGACCCATGTTTCGTTTTCTCCACCAGCTGTATGTTCATAAACCCTCCCTGACTTCAGTCATAGCCCCCCCCCCCCCCGCAACGTCCCTTTAGCGATAGCCCACCCTTTGGTAATTAGCCCCGGTGTGGCCTCACCATATCAAGCCCATCGGTCTAGCCCCCGTCATTATTATTATTAAGCTAATCGGTGTAATTTAACAATTACATTATGAGCTCCAGATTTCTATGAGGTGGTAGTCGGCCAAATCAACTATCACCTCGTAGAAATCCAGAGCGATAAATCTAATTGTTTTAGTAGAATTTTAACTGAATTACACGCAAAAAACGGTTTCTAATAATTTCTTTACGTGTTATTAAACTTCACGAATTGCACGGACTGAATTTTGTCATTGGAAACTTGCAATCGTTTTACGTGCGCACAACTTTGTTTTCAATCATTTCAAGTTTTTTAAAGTCAGAAACCGTTTATGTTCTTCTCAGGTTAGTCTCAAGAATTTTAATTTTCCAGTTGCAACAAAATGTTCCTCCAAAACTTCAGAAAAATGTAAAAGCGTCGACATTTCGTTGACGACTGTCAGCCACTGCATTCTAATGGCTGATAGTATACGAGTAGCTCAGCCAATCAGAGTGCAGCATTTGCATTAGTATACTAGTAGAATTCTACTAATGCTATATAGATAGCCCCCGCCATTACCTCACTTCCCTTTCTAGAGACCAAGGAGGCATAATCCATTAAAAACAATTTTCGCGTCACGGGACGAACGCAAAGCTGAGGAACACCCTTCCCTATTGAAAGGTTGTGTGATTGTCTTGAACGTTTTCAACGGATAAGAAAGATTTACCCAACATTCCTGGAACCCCAAAGTTGCTTTGACATTTGAAAGCTTATAACGGCACGGTCAACGACGTGTAAAAGAATTTATAAAGGCTGTTGAATGCAATAATCTTTAAACAACATATGATGTGTGCGAATGTTTGTCATTGGACCCTTTTATTTGCCTTCACTCTATGGAAACTCTTCACATCTGGAAACAAGTAATGTCCTACGTAAGATATTCGTTCGTTTTTTGCCCTATAAAGGTATAGTTTACGTTGCCTTCTTCACTATTCATGTAATAATGTAAGGATAAATTTATAGTGACACGATCTCTCTTTTCTGAAAACACTGCGCATTAAGAGGTAGGACATTAGGGGCAAATCATATGACTTTTGAGGGGGAAGGGGGGGGGGGGGGGGGGTTGGAAGATTTTTTAAGAAGACTTTCCTGCAACCAAGCAACGATAAATATTCCTGCATTGCCAGCTCTGAGAAAAAAAGATTATGCATGCGTTGTGCAGCCAAAAAAGATTCGTACAAATCATAGACAGCCCATCCCAGTACCTGTAGTCTAGCAAATCTGAGTCGTTTACATACAAGCAATGCTCTCTGATTCAATAAAGCAAGGTTGTCTCAAAAATAGGAGTTCAGTGAGTCTGAAATAAATATTTAAGTTATCTAATCCTTTTTCTAGCATGACAATCTTTTGTGCCATCAATAAACAATAATAATAATATTGTTTCGTTGATATGTGGCGGTTTGAAATTCCATTTTTCCACTTAGGAATTTGATTAATTCAAGATCTTGTATCAACAAAATTAATTGTTATAACTCTATTATAAAGCCAGTGTAATGGGGTTGACAGGCCTGCATGACTTCCAAGCGTCTGTTTTAGCCTTTTTTCATAGCATGGCTCTCGCGCTATATCTTTAAGCAAAAGCCCTCGTTTGTATGAAAATTATGAGGGGCAAATCCTTGTAGATTTCGCTTAGTAGTGGTCGTTTTTCTATTATATAGCATTTTTTTCGTGACGATTTGTTTAAGGTTTGGTACTGATGGTTGACATTGTGCGACAAAAGGCAACATTTATTTGTTTTCCCTCTGCCTTGGTTGAAGGGTTAGTTTCCTCTCTTCAAAATTCACTTCAGAGAGGGTTGTCAGAATAATATTGTCTGGTTAACCTCTCTTAATAAGTGTGATCTGAAGGTTTTGATTTTCTCTTCAAATATTTTCTTAAAGGAGTTTGCTCTTAGAACTTTTAGAGCCTCTCCTTTGATGAAACCTTTTTTA